>NC_029794.2:88721293-88721459 GCF_000816755.2 Arachis ipaensis
TCAAGAATGGCCGTCCATGGGTTCTAACTTATACCACGAAGATTCTAATATCTCGGACTCGGTCCTATATCTAAGATATCTAAGAGATACTCATTCTAGCTTGTTTGCATGTAGAACGGAAGTGTTTGTCAGGCACGCGTTCATAGGTGAGAATGATCATATAATC
>NC_029794.2:88721558-88767872 GCF_000816755.2 Arachis ipaensis
GTGTAGAAACTCTACCGTTGAAAATACATAAGTGATAAGGTCCAGGCATGGCCGAATGGCCAGCCCCCAAAACGTGATCAAAGGATCAAAAGATAATCCAAAGATGTAAATACAATAGTAAAAAGTCCTATTTATGCTAAACTAGTTACTAGGGTTTACAGAAATGAGTAAATGATGCAGATATCCACTTTCGGGGCCCACTTGGTGAGTGCTTGGGCTGAGCATTGAGCTTTACATGTGTAGAGGCTTCTCTTGGAGTTGAACGCCAATTTGTAACCTATTTCTGGCGTTTAACTCCACTTTGCAACCTGTTTCTGGTGTTTAACTCCAGAATGCAGCATGGAACTGGCGTTCAACGCCAGTTTGCATCGTCTAAACTCGGGCAAAGTATTGACTATTATATATTTCTGGAAAGCCTGGGATGCCTACTTTCTAACGCAATTGAGAGCGCACCATTTGCAATTCAGTAGCTCCAAAAAATCCACTTTGAGTGGAGGGAGGTCAGAATCCAACACCATCTGTAGTCCTTCTTCAATCTCTGAATATGATTTTTGCTCAGGTCCCTCAATTTTAGCCAGAAAATACCTAAAATCATAGAAAAACACACAAACTCATAGTAAAGTCCAGACTGAGACCATAGAGATTCCATTAAATTTACTTCTGCCATTCATGAGCTCTGATGAATATTCCTCCTCTGAAGAGGATGAAGATGTTACTGAAGAGCAAGTTGCTAAGTACCTTGGAGCAATCATGAAGCTAAATGCCAGGTTATTTGGTAATGAGACTTGGGAGGATGAACCTCCATTGCTCATCAAAGAACTGGATGACTTGACTAGGCAGAGATTACCTCTGAAGAGACAAGACCCTGGAAAGTTCTCAATACCTTGTACCATAGGCACCATGACCTTTGAGAAGGCTCTGTGTGACCTAGGGTCAAGCATAAACCTCATGCCTCTCTCTGTAATGGAAAAGCTAGGGATCATTGAGGTACAAGCTGCAAGAATCTCACTGGAGATGGTAGACAATTCAAAGAAACAAGCTTATGGACTTGTAGAGGATGTCTTGGTAAAGGTTGAAGGCCACTACATCCCTGCTGACTTCATAATCCTAGAGACTGGGAAGTGTATGGATGAATCCATCATCCTTGGTAGACCCTTCCTAGCCACAGCAAAAGTTGTAATTGATGTTGACAGAGGAGAATTGATCATTCAAGTGAATGAAGACTCCCTTGTGTTTAAAGCTCAAGGATATCCCTCTGTCACCATGGAGAAAAAGCATGAAGAGCTTCTCTCAATACAGAGTCAAACAGAGCCCCCACAGTCAAACTCTAAGTTTGGTGTTGGGAGGCCACAACCAAACTTTAAATTTGGTGTTGAACCCCCACATTCAAACTCTAAGTTTGGTGTTGGGGGGTTCCAACATTGCTCTGAATATCTGTGAGGCTCCATGAGAGCCACTATCAAGCTATTGACATTAAAGAAGCGCTTGTTGGGAGGCAACCTAATTTTCACTTATCTATGTTAAATTTCTATTTTCTTTTGTTATTTTATGTTTTCTATAGGTTGATGATCATGTGAAGTCACAAAAACAATTGAAAAAGCAAAAATAGAAGGAAAAATAGAATGAAAAACAGAACACCCTGGAGGAGAAACTTACTGGCGTTTAAACGCCAGTAAGGGTAGCAGAATGGGCGTTAAACACCCAGTCTGGCACCATTCTGGGCGTTTAACACCAGAAATGGGCACCAGACTGGCATTTAACGCCAGGAATGGGCAAGAAGCTGGCGTTAAACGCCAGAAATGGGCAGTATCCTGGCGTTTAACGCCAGGATTGGCAGCAAGGGGTGTTTTGCACGCCACATGATGCAGGGATGAGGAATCCTTGACACCTCAGGATCTGTGGACCCCACAGGATCCCCACCTACCCCACCTCTCTCTCTCTTCTTCACCCATTCACCAATCACCTCAATACCTCTTCCCCAAAAAAACCCCTCACCTATCAAATCCCACCATTCTCTTCACCACTCACATCCATCCTTCATAAAACCCCACCTACCTCACCATTCAAATTCAAACCACTTGCCCACCCAAACCCACCCATAATGGCCGAACCATACCCCCCTCTCCACTCCTATATAAACCCATCTTCACTCCTATATAAAGCTTTTTTTGTTTTTCCATAACCATTTATGGCACCAAAGGCCAGAGAAACCTCTAGAAAGAGGAAAGGGAAGGCAAAAGCTTCCACCTCCGAGTCATGGGAGATGGAGAGATTCCTCTCAAGAGTGCATCAAGACAACTTCTATGAAGTTGTGGCCAAGAAGAAGGTGATCCCCGAGGTCCCTTTTAAGCTCAAAAAGGGCGAATATCCGGAGATCCGACATGAAATTCGAAGAAGAGGTTTGGAAGTTCTCACCAACCCCATTCAACAAGTCAGAATCTTAATGGTTCAAGAGTTCTATGCCAATGCATGGATCACCAAGAACCATGATCAAAGTGTGAACCCGGACCCTAAGAATTGGCTTACAATGGTCCGAGGGAAATACTTAGACTTTAGTCTGGAAAATGTAAGGTTGGCATTCAATTTGCCTATGATGCAAGTAGATGCACACCTATACACTAGAAGGGTCAACTTTGATCAAAGGTTGGACCAAGTCCTCATGGACATCTGTGAAGAGGGCACTCAATGGAAGAGTGATTCAAGAGGAAAGCCGGTTCAACTAAGAAGGCATGACCTCAAGCCCGTGGCTAGGGGATGGTTGGAGTTCATCTAACACTCAATCATTCTTACTAGCAACCGGTCTGAAGTTATTATAGACCGGGCTATCATGATTCATAGCATCATGATTAGATAGGAAGTAGAAGTTCATGAGGTTATATCCCAAGAACTCTACAAGGTGGCGGACAAGTCCTCTACTGCAGCAAGGTTAGCCTTCCCTCACCTCATTTGTCACCTCTGCAATTCAGCTGGAATTGACATAGAGGAAGACATCCCCATTGATGAGGACAAGCCCATCACTAAGAAAAGGATGGAGCAAACAAGAGATCCCACTCATGGACAAGAGCATGAGGAAACTCCTCATCATGAAATCCCTAAGATGCCTCAAGGGATGCATTTTCCTCCACAAAACTATTGGGAGCAAATCAACACCTCCCTAGGAGAATTAAGTTCCAACATGGGACAACTAAGGGTGGAGCACCAAGTGTATTCCATCCTCCTCCATGAAATTAGAGAAAATCAAAGAACCATGAGAGAGGAGCAACAAAGGCAAGGAAGAGACATTGAGGAGCTCAAGCACTCTATAAGATCTTCAAGAGGAAGAACAAGCCACCATCACTAAGGTGGACCCATTCTTTAATTTCCTTGTTCTTTATTTTCTGTTTTTCAAATTTTTATGCTTTATGTTTATTTATGTTTGTGTCTTTATTACATGATGACTAGTGTCTAAGTGTCTATGCCTTAAAGCTATGAAAATGAATCCATCACCTTTCTTAAAATAAAAAATGTTTTTAATTGAAAAAGAAAAAGAAGTGCATGAATTTCAAATTTTAAAACAGTTTAATTATTTTGATGTGGTGGCAATACTATTGTTTTTCTGAATGAATGCTTGAACAGTGCATATTTTTGAATTTGATTGTTTATGAATGTTAAAATTGTTGGCTCTTGAAAGAATGATGGGAAAAGGAAAAATGTTATCTGATGATCTGAAAAATCATAAAATTGATTCTTGAAGCAAGAAAAAGCAGTGAAAAGCTTGCAGAAAAAAAAGAGGCGAAAAAAAAGAAGAAGAGAAAAGAAAAAAAAAAGAAAGAATAGCAAGCAGAAAAAGCCAATACCCCTTTAAACCAAAAGGCAAGGGTGATAAAAAGGATCCAAGGCTTTGAGCATTAGTGGATAG
Organism: Arachis ipaensis; assembly: GCF_000816755.2. Classification (NCBI taxonomy): domain Eukaryota; kingdom Viridiplantae; phylum Streptophyta; class Magnoliopsida; order Fabales; family Fabaceae; genus Arachis; species Arachis ipaensis. The sequence goes on from NC_029794.2 coordinate 88,725,457, forward strand.
GAGGGCCCACAGGAATAAAATCCTGGCCTAAGCGGCTAAACCAAGCTATCCCTATCCATGTGCTTGTGGCGTGAAGGTGTCAAGTGAAAACTTGAGACTGAGCGGTTAAAGTCGTGGTCCAAAGCAAAAAGAGTGTGCTTAAGAGCTCTGGACACCTCCAATTGGGGACTCTAGCAAAGCTGAGTCACAATCTGAAAAGGTTCACCCAGTTATGTGTCTGTGGCATTTATGTATCCGGTGGTAATACTAGAAAACAAATTGCTTAGGGTCACGGCTAAGACTCATAAAGTAGCTGTGTTCAAGAATCAACATACTTAACTAGGAGAATCAATAACATTATCTGGATTCTGAGTTCCTATAGAAGCCAATCATTCTGAACTTCAAGGGATAAAGTGAGATGCCAAAGCTGTTCAGAAGCAAAAAGCTAAAAGCCCCGCTCATCTAATTAATACTGATCTTCATAGATGTTTTTGGAATTCATTGTATATTCTCTTCTTTTTATCCTATTTGATTTTCAGTTGCCTGGGGACAAGCAACAATTTAAGTTTGGTGTTGTGATGAGCGGATAATTTATATGCTTTTTGGCATTATTTTTAGTATATATTAGTTAATTTTTATTATGTTTTTATTAGTTTTTAAATAAAAATCACTTTTCTGGACTTTACTATGAGTTTGTGTATTTTTTTGTGATTTCAGGTATTTTTTGGCTGAAATTGAGGGACCTGAGCAAAAATCTGATTCAGAGGCTGAAAAAGGACTGCAGATGCTGTTGGATTCTGACCTCCCTGCACTCAAAGTGGATTTTCTGGAGCTACAGAAGCCCCATTAGCGCGCTCTTAATTGCGTTGGAAAGTGAACATCCTGGGCTTTCCAGCAATATATAATAGTCAATACTTTGGCCGAGATTTGATGGCCCAAACAGGCATTCCAAGTCAACTCAAGAATTCTGGCGTTTAACGCCAGAACTGGCACAAAAGCTGGAGTTAAACGCCCAAATTGGTACAAAAGCTGGCGTTTAACTCCAAGAAAAGTCTCTACACATAGAAGCTTTAATGCTCAGCCCAAGCACACACCAAGTGGGCCCGGAAGAAGATTTCTGCATTAATTACCTATTTCTGTAACCCTAGGCTACTAGTCCTCTATAAATAGGACCTTTTGCTATTGTATTTGGGGAGATCTTTGGACGTTTAGTCCCTAGACCTTGAAGGCTGGCCATTCGGCCATGCTTACACCATTATCACTTTTGTATTTTCAACGGTGGAGTTTCTACACAGCATAGATTAAGGTGAGGAGCTCTGCTGTCCTTCATAAATTAATACAAAGTACTATTGTTTTTCTATTCAACTCAAGTCTATTTCTTCTCCAAGATATTCATTCGTTCTTCAACTTGATGAATATGATGATTCGTGACACTCATCATCATTCTCACCTATGAACATGTGCCTGACAACCACCTCTGTTCTACTAGCAATGGCTTGAATGCGTACCTCTTGGGTTTTTAATCTAAGATTGAAACCTTCGTGGTATAGGCTAGAATTATTGGCAGCCATTCTTGAGATCCAAAACGTCTAAACCTTGTCTGTGGTATTCTGAGTAGGATCTGGGAAGGGATGACTGTGACGAGCTTCAAACTCGCGATTGTTGGGCGTGTGACAGACGCAAAAGGATCAATGGATCCTATTCCAACATGATCGAGAACCGACAGATGATTAGCCGTGCGGTGACAGCGCATTTGGAACGTTTTCACTGAGAGGACGGGAAGTAGCCATTGACAACGGTGATGCCCAACATAAAGTTTGCCATTGAAAGGAGTATGAATGATTGGAAGAAGGCAATAGGAAAGCAGAGGTTCAGGAGGAACAAAGCATCTTCATACGCTTATCTGAAATTCCAACCAAAGAATTACATAAGTATCTCTATCTTTATTTTATGTTTTATTCATCTTTTAATTATCAATCTTCCATCACCATTTGAATCTGCCTGACTGAGATTTACAAGATGACCATAGCTTGCTTCAAGCCGACAGTCTCCGTGGGATCGACCCTTACTCACGTAAGGTATTACTTGGACGACCCAGTGCACTTGCTGGTTAGTTGTGCAGAATTGTGACAAAGTGTGATTCACATTTAAGAGCTCCAAGTGCTTTGGTGCCATTGTTGATGATTACAATTTCGTGCACTAGTTGGATTTAGAATTGTTGAATGGTTTAGAAGGTTGTGTGATTGATAAAATGCTTGAAGGAATGTTTGTATGAGTGTTGGGTTGTTCTGGTATGGTTAAAATTGGAGTTTGGAATTGTTTTATTTGGTTTTGGTTGGTTTGAGTTATGAAAAGTTGAAAACTGGTAAACTGTAAACTTTTGGTAAAAGTTGGTTTTTGGTGAACTTTGTCTGATCATAACTTACGCCTCTATTTTCAAAATTAGTTAAAATTTGTTTGAAATTGAAGCTTATTGAAAACTCTTCAAATTGAAATAAGGTTTATAAAATTTGGATTTTTGTAGAGAAAGTCATGATCATTCAAAGATTGGTGTAAAAATTTGAAATTCTGCAAAGTTACAGAATTTTGTGATTTCTGGTATGTGTGCGCGCACAGCCTTGTGCGCACGCACACCGCTGCAAAATTCTTATCCTGTACGCCTGCACAGACCTGTGGGTTTGCACATGCAGAGGCAGGCAATCTGTTTGCAGCGCTAGCACAGCTTGTGTGCGCACATACCAATGAAGATTTACAACCTGTGCGTACGCACAGCCCTGTGCGCACGCACAAGTTGGGAAGGTCAGTCTGTTGGGAGCGCCAGCGCACCTTGTGCGAGTGAACAGGATTATAAAATTTGATACCTGTGCGTGCGCACACCCCTATGCGTACGCACATGTTTTGAAACTCCTCCTGGGCATGCGTATGCACACACCTGTGCGTACGCACACGCCATGTTGATAAGTAGAAAAACCGATTCCACACAAAGCTCACCGATGATGAATTTAGTTAAGCGAATATTTGATGAATTGAGTGATTTTGATTGACAGAAGCTAAATTGCAAGTAAATAAAGGTGCAGAAAGTAAATTGAGCAGAAGAATAAAGTGTAGAAGAGTTAAATTGCAAGTAACATAAAGAACAAAAAAGTAAAAGAGCTGTAACTTAATTTGCAAGAAACATAAATTGCAGAAACTTAAAGTGCAAGAAAGGTAAATTGTTGAATCTAAATTGCTAAGAAATGTGAATTGGTTGAAGAGTAAAAGGGATTTGGGTGCTGGGATTCAGAATTCAACAAGAAAATGTAAATTGAAGCAAATCAGAAAGCTATTAGATGAAGGGATTCAATTCCGTAGCAAAACAGAAAGGAAAATTTCTTGAAGAAACAAACAGCAAGAAAACTTGAATCACTTATGAAATCCTAAAGGGAAATTTAAGATCGAAGGAGAGAAATGAGATTAGAAAGCAGATCTAGATCTCAATTCCTCTCTTGATCAAGCAGAAAAGTAATTGCAGAGGAAATGAAAAGGAAGACAGTAAATGAAACTTAGATCCAATTCTCCAATTCCCAAAACTAGATGAAAGAAAAGTAAAGATGATTCTCAGATCCAGATTCAATGGAATTTTTAAATCTCAATTCAAAAACCTAAAAGTAGAAATTGCAGAAGAAGAAAATGAAAACAGAAAATCAAATTCAGATCCAATTCTTAGAACAATTGAGAAGGAAAGTGAAAGATGATTCTCAGATTTCGAATCAATGGAGCTCCTTAATCTCAATTTAAATTCCAAGTACAGAGAGCAGAAGTTGAAGAAGAAAATAAAATGCAGAAAGAAAAACTCCGATCCAAATTCCCAAATCCCAAATTCAAAACAATTAAAAGTGAAAACCAAAAATGAGCTAAAAGTCCAAAGGTAAAAGTCCTCTACAAATCAAATTAACTCCTATTTATATAAGGCTTTATAGCAGCACCCTAATTCCCACTTCAAGGAACATTTTATTATGCATCTTTTATTATTGAGATAATCATTAAATCAAACATGCGCCACCACTGAATTTCATTCTAATTCCTACAATATTGGACAATCACTTTCTGTTTCAAACACTTTTCTTTTATTTATGTAGAAGGGAACAAAACAGAATTTAAGCAAATGATTGATAACAAGCACAGTGCAAATCACTTGTAAGAAAACTACTTAGAATATGAAGGTGCAAAACATAAAGCATTTGGAGGCATATCATGTTTCAGATATGCATCATCCTTATTTAATTGAAAAACATGAAAGAAACTCTACCACCTCCTAATTGTCAAGCTCCTTGCTCCTGCTTGACTCTCCTTTCTTCTTCCTTTTCTTGGTTGGATCTTGAGGTTCTTCAACAGGGCATCTTCAATCCCAAATAGGGTCTATCAGACCTAAGAGTCCAGCCTCCTCCAACCCATGCTGCATGTGTGCTATATGCTGCTTGGTTCTTGCTCTCTGATGGTCTACCAACTCTTGGCATTGCTCAAATGGCTTGATCTGTGGGTTCAATGCTGACATGCTGTGGACTACATAATCCAACTTTGATTGGGTTTCTATATCATACTCCATTCTATCCACGTGTCGATGCTCCCCAATGGTATGATATATGTTCTTCCACTGATACAGATTTTGAGTGTATTCCCTATACTTGGCCTGTCGCAAAGACAATCTATTATATGATTCTCAAAAATCTGCTGATTGTTCCCTTTGCCCATCAAGAATCTTTGTTTGAAATTCTTATTGTTGAGCCATCATTTGTTGCTGCCATTTCTCTTGTCGTTCCATCATTTGGCACTGCCAGTTCTCTTGTTGCTCTCAATCCTTCAGATACTGCTCCTGTTGCCTCAAATATTGCTCTTGATGTTGCTCCTGTGCTCTCACGAATTGCTGAGACATTTCTTCAATGGCTCTCTGCATTTGACTCAAATCCAGTGCACTAGAAGCTTGCTCTCCCTCCACTTGTGGTCTTCTTCTTCTTCCTTGGGATCTTCTTTCCTCTTGATTGTCATCATCAGTAGCACCTTCCATGCTTCACCTTGTGATTCCTCTACCTCCTTTTACCTTCTCTGTATCTTCATCTTCAAAGAGCACCCCAGCCCTGTTGCACAGCCTCAGAATAATACTTGGGTGACCAAGCATACTTAATTTTCTTGTATTCTCAGCCATCTCCTGAATGCTGTCTGCTATGAGAAGTGAGAGGTTGATTTCTCCTCCCTTTAAGATGCAATATGTCAGGATAGCTCGTTGGATTGTGACTTCTGAGGTGTTTGCAGTAGGGAGTATAGACCTCTTCACTATCTCATACCACCCTTTGGCCTCAGGTGTGAGATCTATTCTTTTCAAGTGGCTTAGAACCCCCTCTAAGTCCCTTTCCCAGTCTCTGTTTTCAAAGTATAACCCATGTAATATCTTGTCAGGGTCATTCTCACCCTACAATCTTTTCTCAAAGCTAAGCTCTCCATAGGTTATTACTCTCAACTGTAGGACCCTCATGACTGATGGTGGACTAAAATCTACCTCAACACCCCTGTCATAGCTCTTATAAGGAGGGCTGTCCTGGCTTGTCTTCACAGCATTTGCGTAGAATTCTCTTATCATGACTGCACTGATGTCTGTGAGAGGTTCACAAAAAAGTTTCCACCTCCTTCTCTGGATAATTCTTCTCATGACAGGATACTCTCCATCCCTCAGTCTAAAGCCCATCTCTGGAATGACGTGCTTTGATTACATGAGCCTATGATACCTTGATTCATGAAACTAAGACTTAAATCTCTTTGTATCATAAGTTGATGGTTCGGCTACCATTGGTTCCTTTCCCATCCTTCTCTTAGAACTTGATGAGGCCATGAATTCGAAAAGAATGGAGAAAAAAAGATGAACTTGGGTTAAGGTACGGTCTTGTTATAAAAGGGAATGGGAGATAAGTTGTTGTTGGGTATTTTGTGTTATATTTGGGTAAATAGGGGCTGCTGTAACGTATTTGGGATGAAGGCGTGAGTGAAAAAAAAGCAAATAGATGAGGAGGTCTTGTATGAGGAGAGAAGGGATATGTGAGTTATAAAGTGTCACCACCTATTTATAGTCAAGGCATGAATCTTTGGAATAAAACCACAAGTGGGACAGCTTCGGTTGAGCAAAATGAAGGGTGAAGATTGAGCAAAACATTGTATAAGGCTCATAGCATGGACGGCTAGCATGCAAAGATGAAGGAGGACAAGGATTGCTCCTCCATTGGATGCATGTGGTTCGGCCTCCAAGGCATTAATGCATGCAGATTTTTGTCTCCAAGAGAGCACAATTCCCTAGGCACATATGACTTTCTTTTCATCTTGTCATAACCGTGCATGCTCCCTTTTATCTTCTTCTCAATCTCCCTTGTACATATACAATTAAATCAAGACAATGGTAAGCTTTAAGGTTTGAATTACGGTGGTGTAGTGCCAAGCAATAAAAAAAAAACAAAATTTTACATGTTCCTTATTCATAAATAACCAATTGTGCTCCTTAAAAAGTGAACCAAAATTTGGTGAACACCAAACTTGTCCCCTGCTAAGTGATCCATATAAAATGCAAAGAACATCTGTCACAATTGGTACTTTCATCATAAGGGACATTTTATTTTCTACCATAAACTCATAAAATGAAATAATGTATGGTTCATCTATTCATAAATTTGATCCTTTGAGCAAAAAATTGGTTTTTCTGAGATTCAATGCATATGTAGACACCAAAATTAGTGTTTGGCTATATACTCCACCTGAACGAATAAGTATATTTCCTAAGATAGCTTGAGAAGCTATTTTGGAGTGCCTTTAGGTACACCAAACTTAGGAATCAGACATATGCTTCACAATCATATGTGCAATTATCAAATCTGCTTGTAAGAACTCAAATATATGCTAGGAGAACCATTTATTAAAATTAAAACAAAGTAAGAATATTAAATCATGGGCTGCCTCCCATGGAGCGCTATTTTATTGTCATTAGCTTGACATTGACTCCTTATTTAGGGTGGTTGATGATTGTCCAAAAACTTGATACGTAAAAAATTAATTTCACGTAATTACCGGCAAGTATACCGGATCGTATCAAGTAGTAAAACTCACTAAGAGTGAGGTCGATCCCACAGAGATTGGTAGATTAAGCAACTTTAGTTAAATGGTAGATTTAGTCAAGCAAACATGGTCTTGAATTCATGAGATTTGATTTTTGAATGTAATTGCGGAAAGTTAAATAACAAAGAATTTAAAGAACTAGAATAAAGAAGAACAATGAAAGTAAATAACTGAAACTTAAAATGCAAGAAACTTAAATGACATTAAAGATAGCTTGCAAGGAAGTAAAGATTGCGGAATTATAAAGAGAAGAGGAGTAAATTGCAAGAATTAGATAGACAGAATGTAAATGGTAAGAATGATAAATTGCAAGAAGATAAAAGGGGATTGGGTAATGGGTATTCAAAATAACTAAAGAACAAAAAAGATGAGAATTAATGATGGAGAAATCATTAGGGATCAGAGATGCAAATTTTTCTGAATTGATGTTGATCAATTCCTTCTCAATCATGGGTACAGATCCATGGCAATTTGTGGGTAATTGAGTCCCAATCTCTTGGTAACTCAATTTCTCTCAACACAACTAATTGCCACTCTCGTGATCTAATTGTTCATGAGAAGAGATGAAGTTCAATTCCTAATCCAAGCCACACAGCTTCCAAAATCTCAACTAAAGGAGGTTACATCTCACATACCAACCAAAGTATATTGATTAAGGAAATCATGAAAGGATGAACTCTAAACTGAATTATGTGACTCCTTTCTCAAATTCACCACATAATTTATATAGATTAATCCCTCTCTTGATGGTGATTGAATCTTTGAAGAACAAGAGTTTCCTCTTGGATTAACCACTTGAATTAAGAAGGAAGAGAAGAGTTATCAATTCATTCAAACATACAGAGCTCTTCCCCCTAATGAAAGTGGGGTTTAGTGAATCATAGCTCCAATTTCAACAACAATTGCAATAAATGAAAATTAAACTAAATGTAGAGAAGAATGAAGAAGAAAAAGAAGAAGTTCTTAAAACTGTAATTCAAAGTTGCAAGAAAAACAAAATAGAAAACCGGTGAGAAAAAGTAAAGAATAGAATTTGCTAGTGTAGAAAAGAAAATCTAAGTGTCGAAAAAAGTCTAAAAACAAGTTCACCAGTGAAAAGTCCTCTAAAGTATCAAACTCTTCTCTATTTATACTACTCCTAAAACTCCTTCAGAGATCTATAATTTGGGCTAGCAATGTGGGCTTTCTCTTTGTTGAATTCCTGGTTCAATTGAAGAAGTGTTGTTAAACAGGGGAGAAGGAGCTCATTCATAATGTTGCTGGCCCATTGAGGGGCATTACTGGCAAACACGCCAGTGTTGTAGCACGTTGGCAACGTGCTTGTGATTGTCCTGGGCTGGTGGCTTGGTGCTGGGCGTTGTTAGCCCAAGTTGTTGCTAACAACTTGGTTTTCTTCTTCTTGACTCTACTTTCATGCTTAATGTTTCCCAGAATTTGAGTGTCAATCTTCTGTTTCAATATAGACTATCATATATCATTAGAAAGCTCAGAATGTCTTCTTTCTAATGTACTTAGAATCATCTTAATTGGATTTTTTTATCTCAAGTTATGCTTCCTCAAAGAAGGTAAGGTCAGGCTGCCAAGTTTATTGAAGTTGTTGCTGAACACGCCCCTCTCTTCCCAAGTTGGCAACGTGCCAAGCCTCCCAAGGCTGAAACATGGGGCTGGCATTGTCCACAAACACGCCCCCTTGTTGGCACGTTGGCAACGTGCTCGTTGCTTCCCTCCAGGGCTGCTTTCTAGCCTTCAACTTTGCTTGTCACGTTGCCTTGGAACACCCCTATAGATTTTGGCGTTGGCAACGTGCTCGAGTGAGGGAGGGTTGCTTTCTAAGCTTGTTTGCTACGTTGCCTTGGATAACGCCCATGCACTTCAGCGTTGGCAACGCTGGCTTCCTTTCCTGGACAGCCTCCTTGCTTGGGGTTGCCATGTAACGTGCAGGATCACTTCCCAGGGTTGCTTTTTTGCTTGCTACGTTGTCACCAAACACGCCTATAGAAGCTGGCGTTGGCAACGTGCATGCTTCTTCCCCTGGGCAAACTTTCTTGCTTGGCGTTATCATTGGACACGCCAATGCATCCTCAAGTCGGTAATGTGCTCAAGCCTTCCTCAAGGCTCCATGCTTGCTGCTTGGCGTTGTCCCAAAACACTCTAATGTATCCTCAAGTTGGTAACGTGCTTGAGTTGGAGAGGCATCATCCAAGCTGCCTTGAGTTATTGCCAAACACGCCAATGGAGGCTGGCGTTGGCAACATGCTCGATGGATAGAGATCCAAGGCTTGCTGCGTTGCCTTGGAACACATCTCTTGTTCCTGGCGTTGGCAACGCCAGCTTCTCCCCTTCCTGGGCCAAGTCTTGACGTTGTCCTTGGTGCACGAAATTGTCATGTCCAGGCTTGAACAATCCCTGGCAACGTGAGCAACTTGGTACGCGTAATCGTGATTACACTTTAATGATGTAAAATTCATGGCTCTTTCTTTCCCTGGCAATGGCGCCAGGAACATGGTGCCAATACCATGGTTCACAACTTCGATACAACTAACCAGCAAGTGCACTGGGTCGTCCAAGTAATACCTTACGTGAGTAAGGGTCGAATCCCACGGAGATTGTTGGTATGAAGCAAGCTATGGTCACCTTGCAAATCTCAGTCAGGCGGATATAAAACAGTTATGTGGTTTTCGAGGGCCCACTTGGTGTGTGTTTGGGCTGAGCTTAAGTGTTGAACGTGCAGAGGCCATTTGTGGAGTTGAACGCCAGTTTCTGTGCCAGTTTGGGTGTTCAACTCTGGTTTTGGATCCTTTTCTGGCGCTAGACGCCAGATTTGGGCAGAAGGATGGCGTTGAACGCCAGTTTACGTCATCTATTCTTGGCCAAAATATAGACTATTATATATTGCTGGAAAGCCCTGGATGTCTACTTTCCAACGCAATTGGAAGCGCGCCATTTCGAGTTCTGTAGCTCCAGAAAATCCACTTTGAGTGCAGGGAGGTCAGAATCCAACAGCATCAGCAGTCCTTCTTCAACCTCTGAATCTGATTTTTGCTCAAGTCCCTCAATTTCATCCAGAAAATACCTGAAATCACAGAAAAACACACAAACTCATAGTAAAGTCCAGAAATGTGAATTTAACATAAAAACTAATGAAAACATCCCTAAAAGTAACTAGATCCTACTAAAAGCATACTAAAAACAATGCCAAAAAGCGTATAAATTATCCGCTCATCACAACACCAAACTTTAAATTGTTGCTTGTCCCCAAGCAACTGAAAATCAAATAGGATAAAAAGAAGAGAATATACTATAAACTCCAAACTATCAGTGAAACAGAGCTTCAATCCCTCAATTTCATCCAGAAAATACCTGAAATCACAGAAAAACACACAAACTCATAGTAAAGTCCAGAAATGTGAATTTAACATAAAAACTAATGAAAACATCCCTAAAAGTAACTAGATCCTTCTAAAAACATACTAAAAATAATGCCAAAAAGCGTATAAATTATCCGCTCATCAGTCCTCAAACACACTAGTGAAGCAGCACGTTGGCAACGTGCTCGAGCTTCTTCCCTGGGCCAGTTCCTTGCTTGCCTACGTTGCCAAGGAACACGCCCCCTTTCTCCAAGTTGGCAACGCCCAAATGTACTCTCCAGGGCTGCCTTGCATTGTTGGTTGTTGTTGATGCACACTCTAGTTGAAGTGCAAGTTGGCAATGTGCAACTCCTCTATGTTCACTCTCCAGGGCTGCTTGGCGTTGCCTAGGAGCACGCCCTTGTTCCTGGCGTTAGCAATGCCCAAGCCCTTTTCTCCTTGCCCAGTTTACTTCTTGGCGTTGTTGCCAAGCACTTCAATGTAGCTCCAAGTTAGCAACGTGCATGTTTCTCTTCTTGAATGAGTTGTTAGCCACTTGCTTGCTTCATTCTTGCTTCTTGTTGCATCACCTATCATTAATAAGGATAATTGCTTCAAAGTCTCACCAATTCATGCAATCAATGCAATCAACTTCATGAGATTTATTTATTTATGCATTCCTTGATTCATTTGCATGAAATTAGCCACAATTAACATGGTCCTTGGTATTCTTATGCATGAAAAAAAAACTCATAAAAATACTTGTTTAATTCAAAGAAAATGAGTGAAACTAAGCTAAAACTAACTAAACTAACTAGCTAATATAGCAAATATGCGAATGCATCACAACACCAAACTTAAAATATTGCTTGTCCTCAAGCAAAAGATAGAATAATTTGACAAAAGAGTTTAAGATGCAAGAATTGAATGTCTCAACAGAGAAGAATTCTTCCATGAAATATGTCATCCTCAATTGTGTAGTCATTTGTTTAGTGCAACTGATCAAGGCTAATCTAAATTCTTAGTTGAAATGCTTGCTCCAATACTAGGTTGGTTAATTTCACTAGACTCTTTTTCTTTACCTTAGCACATAGTCCTTAAGCTATTCTTTTCTCTACTTCTCTTTTCTCCCTTTTTCACTTTTCCTTTGTTTCAATTGAGCTAAAAATCTTGTCTTAAGGCGGCTCTTTAGCATAAGCTTTCAATCAACAATCCCAAACCAGTTGGTTTAAGTTGTTAAGTGTTGAAGAACTCTTAAAGATTTACTAACTCAAGCCTCTCTCCTTAACACATTCATTCACAGGCATATAACATTGAAACTTTATCTGGATAGTGGTGTCCAGCACCTCTTTGGGTTGCTAAATGTTCTGTTATAGAGCTACTCTTGAATGTGAGTTTTCAATCAATAATCCCGAGTTAGTTAACTCAAGTTACCGGGTGATGAAGCACCCCTCGGATTTACTGGCCCAAATATGTCTCCCAACATCAATCACCACAGACACATATCCAAATTTTGTCATTGATGCCTAGCCCTTTCATTCTTTTTGTTCCTTTTTTTCTTTATTTCTCTTTTTTTTTCTCTTCAAAATTTTGTGTATTACTTCATTGTTAAGGATCTTTGTGCTTCTAACTTCTTGAGTCTTATATTCCTTAACCAACTAGTTTTGTGTAAGCAAGCATCTTAACTCCTTTTGATTTCTTGAGCTCTTGATTCGTTCACAATGAAAGCATATATATACTAACACTTTGTATCAGACTATCTTGTTTTCTTAGGCTAGATTTCTCTCTTGTTCTTGCTCAAACTACATCTTTTATTCTATTGTCAAGTGAAAGTACTTAAGACAAGCAAACATTCCAAGCATGTGAGTGATACATGGAATAAGCAACATAACTGAGAATGCACAAAGGAAAACAACTTAGAAGGTATACCATGTTTCAGACATACATCTTCTTTATTTAATAAAAGTACTAAAGAAAAGAACTTCACCACCTTTAGTCTTTATGTCCCTTTCCTTTGCCCTTTGGATCTTCTTTCTTTTTCTTTCTTATTTCTCCTTGTTGTTTTGTTGTTGAGTCCCCCTCTTCTCTTTGCCATACTCCTGAGCTTATCATCTTCTCCTTTAGCCTCTCAGCATTGAATCTTACCCTTGCAAGTTCCTGCTCTTCAAATACCTTGCGCGCTTCATTAAAACTTTTGATTTGTGGGTTGAGCAATGGGGGTGCTCCACAAAGGTAGCTGAGTTTTTCTTGGGTGCATATATCATAGTCAATTCTATCTCTATGTCTGGCCTCCTTGAACATTCTGCTTTCATTGAATTCTCTATGAAATGTGTCATGTCTAGCATCCAACCTATGGAGAAGCTCCTTTTGCTGAGCTTGCTCTTTCCTTAGTTGAGCTTGTTCCTGTATTACCTTTTCCATGGATCTTTCATATTCAACAGTTGAATTATTGATGGCCTCATACATCTTGGCATATTGTTCTTATTGTAGTTCCATCATGTGTGTTTGATATTTATTTTGCTGACTCATCCATTGAACTTGAACTTCTCTTTGCTGATTCATTACCTGCCAAAGGTCCCTTTGTTGTTGAGCTTGTTCCTCTTGGCTTCTTTGAATTTGTGAATATTGCCCAGGAATTCCTTCCAAAGCGACTTGGAGTTGATTCATGTTCAAGGTACTTGTTTCTTCCATTTCTTGAGGCTCTTCCTCTTGTCTTGCTTCTTTCCTTTTCTTTTTTCTTGCTAAAGGTTGTCTCTCCAATTGGGTTGTGGTGACAAATTCCAATCTCTCCTTGGTGAGAGGCTTTCCAATAGATACCACGTCAGTTTCTTCAAATTCTTCGAGAGGTACTCTAGCTTCTTCACATAAGCGTAGAATAGTACTAGGATATCCTAGCCAGTTGTCCTGTTTGACCTTCTGAGCTATATCAATGATGTTCTTGGCTATAATTTCTCCAACATTGATCTCTCCTCCTTTCATTATGCAGTGGATCATTTTTGCTCTATTCACTGTTACTTCGGAATTATTTGAAGTAGAGATCAATGATCTCCTCACTATGTCATGCCATCCTTTTGCTTGAGGTATGAGATCACCTCTTCTGAGTTTGAATGGTTGTCCTTGTGAATCTAACACCCAATCCGTGCCTACTTTGTACAGGTCACCTAACACATCTACATACCTTGGATCATTTTCAACTCTTTCCTCATAGCTAGCTTGTTTGAACCGTTTTGGTTTGACCTTTAGCACCCTGTTGATGGCATTTGGACTAAAGTCAACAGTCACCCCTCTTACATAACTCATGTATGGCTCTTCATCATAAAATTATCTTATCACATTGGTGTAAAACTCATGAATGAGAAGCATGCTCACTTCTTGAGGTTGGTTACAGAGAAGCTCCCATCCCCTCTTCCTGATTATTTTTTGTATCTCAGAGTATTCCTCTTTTCTTAGCTTGAAAGGTAACTCCGGGACAACATCTTTGCCTGACATCCAACTAAAGATGCGCTCATTGTGTTTGGATTTGATTCTTCTTCGATCAAAGGTGTTTTTTCCTTCATCTTCTACGGGTTGCTTGTCCTTCCTAGCTCTTGATGATGAGGCCATTGAAATTCAATTGCAAGGGTCAAATCTTCCAACACCAAACTTAGAGGAATGCTTGTCCTCAAGCATAAAGAAAATGTTTATGAAGGGGGTGTAGATGGATATGGTGACAAGGTAAGGAATAGAGCTTGAGAGTGATTGTGAGAGGGAATGAAGAAGCGGGTGGTTCGGGTAGCTAGGGGAAATTTGATGAACTGTGGTGATGGGGAGTAGTAGATATAGAAGTGAGGGTAAAGTGAGCTTTGATGATTGTGGTTGGAGTGTTTTAGAGTCATATTTATGGTGGGGGAATGGTCTTGATGGTTCGGTCACAGCATGGGAAGCATGCTTCTTCGTGCCCAATGCATGTTAAGTTGCTTTTTCCAATGCACAAAATTCAAGACTCATGTGACTTTCTTTTCCTTGTGTGTCCGTGAGTTTTCTTCAATGATTCCTCATCACTTCTTTCTTTCACTTCCCTGCAACAAAATTCTGAGACCTTGAGATTCTTGAAGTGTCTTAACTTATTCTAACAAATTATGATGATATTCTCTTGTAGAATTGACTATAATAGTAAAAAAAATTAAAATCTAAGGATTGATGTCCTATGCTAAAAAAAATTTTTTTACACTCTCTTTCTTTTTCTAGCATTATTTATGTATGTAAAGGCACCAAACTTAGTTTGTGACTAAGTGTTCTAACAGAATTAAAATGTGCCATTTGCTTCAAAGTTAGCCACACCAAACTTAGTATCTTGCATACATTACATGCTATTTCAACCCCTTTTTCTCCTTTTTTTTCAAATGTATATGATGCAGTCCCTCATTATTGACTACTAAAACATAACAATAAAAGAGAACTCCTGTGCATGGGTTGCCTCCCATGAAGCGCTTGTTTATTGTCCTTAGCTCGACAATGCAGCTTCCTTGCTCATGCTAAGAGTTGCACATTCTCTTCCTTGCTCCAGGGGCCACCAAGATAAAGTTTCACCCTATGTCCATCGGCTTTGAAAGTCTGTTTTGAAGCTTCATCAAGTAATTCCACATAGCCATGAGGGGATACTTTGGTGATGGTGTATGGACCAGTCCATCTAGACCTTAGCTTTCCAGGGAAAATCTTCAGTCTTGAGTTGAATAGCAACACCTTTTGACCTGGTTCGAATGTCCTTTGGGATATCCTCTTGTCATGCCACCTTTTTGCTCTTTCTTTGTATATTATGGCGTTTTCATATGCCTCCAATCTGAATTCCTCTAATTCATTGAGTTGTAGTAACCTCTTTTCTCCTGCTGCTTGAGCATCTAAATTCAAAAGTTTGGTGGCCCAAAAGGCCTTGTGTTCAAGCTCCACAGGGAGATGGCATGCTTTCCCATACACCAGCTGAAATGGAGATTTTCCTATGGGCGTTTTGAATACTGTTCTGTATGCCCAAAGTGCATCATCCAGCTTCCTAACCCAATCCTTTCTTGTTGCTCCCACAGTTTTCTCCAGGATCTTCTTTAGCTCTTCGTTAGCAAGCTCAGCTTGCCCATTTGTCTGTGGGTGATAAGGTGTGGCCACTTTGTGAGTAACTCCATATTTGTGGAGTAGAGAATTTAATTGCTTGTTACAGAAGTGGCTTCCTCCATCACTTATAAGTCCCTTGGGTACTCCAAATCTTGTGAAGATGTTTCTCTTTAGGAATTGCAACACCACGTTGGTATCATATGTAGTGGTGGCTATTGCTTCTACCTATTTTGAAACATACTCCACTGCCACCAAAATGTATTTGAATGTATAGGATGGAGGAAAGGGTCCCATGAAGTTTATTCCCCACAAATCAAAGAGCTCCACTTCCAAAATGAACTTCTGAGGCATCTTATTTTTCTTTGTCAAACTTCCTGTTCTTTGACATTCATTGTAATGGATCACAAAGTCTCTAGCATCCTTGAAGATGGAAGGCCAGTAGAAGCCACTTTGAAGCACCTTTGCAGCAGTTCTTTCAGCTCCAAAATGGCCACCATAGCTTGAGTTGTGACAATGCCATAGTATGTCCTTCATCTCAACCTCCGGTACACACCTTCTTATCATTCCATCTGGGCATCTTTTGAATAGAAATGGCTCATCCCAGAAGAAGAACTTGGCTTCATGTAACAACTTCTTGACTTGTTATTTTGTGTATTCTTGTGGGATGATCCTTCCTGCCTTGTAGTTGGCCATGTCTGCGAACCAAGGGATATGTTGAATTTGCAAGAGGTGCTCATCTGGAAATTCTTCATTTATTGATTGAGGATTGTCTTGACATGCATCTTGTGGCACCCTTGATAGATGGTCAGCAACTTGATTTTCACTACCTTTCCTATCCTTTATCTCAATGTCAAACTCTTGTAGGAGCAGTACCCATCTGATTAGCCTTGGTTTGGCATCCTGTTTTGACATAAGATACTTAAGAGCAGCATGGTCAGTATATACTAAAACTTTAGATCCAATCAAATATTGTCTAAACTTATCAAAATCATATACCATAGCTAGCAACTCTTTCTCTGTTGTAGTGTAATTTCTTTGAGTTTCATTCAACACTTTACTTGCATAGTAGATAACATGAAGCTTCTTTTCCTTTTTCTGCCCCAACACAGCACCAATTGCAAGGTCACTTGCATCACACATGAGTTCAAAAGGCAATCCCCAACTTGGGGGTGTGATGATTGGTGCTGTGGTGAGCTTAGCTTTTAGAGTTTCAAAGGCATGTTTACATTCATCATCAAAGAGGAAAGGGTTGTTTACCACCAGCAGATTGCTTAGTGGCTTTGCTATTTTGGAAAAATCTTTGATGAATCTTCTATAGAATCCAGCATGCCCTAAGAAGCTTCTAACAGCTTTCACACTAGTTGGTAAAGGAAGTTTTTCTATAATTTCTACTTTTGCCTTGTTAACCTCTATACCCTCTCTTGAAATTTTGTGACCAAGAACAATGCCTTCGAGTACCATGAAATGGCATTTCTCCCAGTTTAAAACCAAATTGGTTTCTTGGCACCTCTTCAAGACTAGGGTAAAATGGTGCAAGCAAGTATTGAAAGAATCACCAAAGACAGAGAAATCATCCATAAAGACTTCAATAAATTTTTCTACCATGTCCGAGAAGATTGATAGCATGCATCTCTGAAAGGTAGCTGGGGCATTACACAGTTCGAATGGCATTCTCCTGTAAGCAAAGACTCCAAAAGGACAGGTAAAGGAGGTCTTCTCTTGATCCATGGGGTCAACTACGATTTGGTTATACCCAGAGTATCCATCAAGGAAATAGTAATAAGCATGGCCAGCCAGTCTTTCCAGCATCTGGTCAATGAAAGGAAGGGGAAAATGGTCCTTTCGTGTGGCATCATTCAGCCTCCTATAGTCAATGCACATCCTCCATCCAGTCACTGTTCTTGTTGGAATAAGCTCATTCTTCTCATTGACAATGACAGTCATCCCACCTTTCTTGGGTACTACTTAAACTGGGCTAATCCATGGACTGTCAGAGATGGGGTAAATGATCCCAGCTTTACATAGCTTCAGTACTTCTTTTTGGACCACCTCTTTCATTGTGGGATTCAATCTTCTCTGAGGTTGTACTACTGGTTTAGAATTTTCCTCCAAGAGTATTTTGTGCATGCATATGGCGGGGCTTATGCCTTTCAAGTCATCAATGGTCCATTCCAATGCTTCTTTGTGAGCTCTCAAAACTACAAGTAGCTTTTCTTCTTCCTCAGCACTCAATGTAGAATTGATGATCACTGGGAAGCTGTTCTTTTCACCAAGAAATGCATATTTAAGATGAGGGGGTAGTGGTTTCAACTCTTGTTGTGGTGCCTCTTCTTTCTTAGCTTCACTTGGTTCCTCTGGTGTTTCCAATTTGTTCTCTTCTTGTCCTTGGATGTCCTGGACTTCCTCCTGTTTCACTTGATAGTTTAGTTCAAGTACTTCTTCAACCAAAAAATCCACTACATCAATTCTCATGCAACTCTCTTTCTCAACGGGGTGTTGCATTGCTTTAAAGACATTTATGGTCATTTGCTCATCATGTACTCTGAAAATTATCTCTCCCTTTTCCACATCAATGATTGTTCTAGCTGTAGCTAAAAAGGGTCTTCCGAGGATAACTGAGTTGCTCCCCTCTTTGTCCATATCTAGGACCACAAAATCAGCTGGAAATATAAAGTTCCCCACTTTCACCAAGAGGTTCTCAACTACACCATTTGGTATTTTGATAGATCTGTCAGCAAGTTGGAGTGACATCCTTGTGGGTTTCAACTCTTCTATCATCATTTTCTTCATCATGGTAAGGGGCATTAAGTTAATACTTGCTCCCAGGTCACAGAGTGATTTGTCAATGGCTATACTCCCAATTGTGCATGGTATGAGAAAGCTGCCTGGATCCTTGAGTTTTGGTGGCAGTCCCCTTTGAATAATGGCACTACACTCTTGAGTAAGAATCACTGTTTCTTTCTCTTGCCAACTTCTCTTCTTGGTGATTAATTCTTTAAGAAATTTTGCATATAGTGGCATTTGTTCCAAGGCCTCCGCCAATGGGATGTTGATTTCAAGTTTCTTAAAGATTTCCAAGAACCTTGGGAATTGTTGATCTTTCGTTCCTTTGTGTATCCTGGTTGGATATGGAAGCTTGGGTACATAGGCTTTCACTCCTTCATTCTTGTTCTCCTGTTGTGGCTTCACACTCTCCTTGTTATTGGGGTGGTTGTCTGGAGTGGGTGTCTTGCTTTGTGACTTTTCATCTTCTTTTCCTTCTTGAGGTATTGCCATCTTGTCTTCATCTTGCTTGCTTGATGTGCCTTGCTCTTTGAGTTTTATTACTTCCTTGTTAGGACTTTCTCTGATTACTCTGCTACTTCTCAACTGAAGAGCTTTGCATTCTTCTCTTGGGTTGGGCACTGTGTCACTTGGGAGGATATTGGTTGGCCGTTCAGCTTGTTTAGCCAATTGTCCCACTTGCCGTTCAAGGCTCTTCATGGTAGCTTCATTTCTCTCTTGCACTTTGATCAAGCTTTGAGTGGACTGAGCAATTGCTTGTAGGGCTGCCTCAAGACTTGAAAGTCTACTTTCATGATGGTCAATTGGTGGTATGATGGGGTAGAATGTGGTTGCTGGAAGTTGTTTGTAGGGGTAGTGTGGTAGTTTTGGGGGTTAGATGTTAGTGCAGAAATGCTATTTTGATGAGTTTGTGGATTGTGGTGAGGTGGTTGATATGTGTTTTGTGGTTTCTTGTATTGGTTAGTGTTATTAGATGAGTGGTTTTGGTTGTGTGTGTTGCGGGAATGGTTGGAGTTGTTGTTCTTCTGCCACTGGTTTTGATTATCACCCCATCTCAGGTTGGGGTGGTTCCTCCAGGATGAGTTGTATGTGTCACCATGAAAGTCATTTTGAAATGAACTTGAGGTGTTTTGCATGTATTGAACTTGTTCTTGTTGCTGCTTAACATTGCCTGCTTCATTTTGACCCCATTCAATCGAAGCCTGGTTTGTTGTACTCACTGAAGCAAGTTGGAGGCCATCTATTCTCTTAGCCATCATTTCCATTTGTTGCTGAATTTTTTGGTGCATCAACTTGTTCTGTGCCAAGATAGTATCCACTCCTTCTAGTTCCAACACACCCTTCTTTTGAACGGGTTGACGTTGCCTTTGATGAGCAAAGAAGTATTGGTTATTTGTCACCATGTCTATGAGATTTTGAGCTTCTTCGGCTGTATTCATTAATTGTAGCGAGCCTTCTGCAGAGTAATCTAAGGATTCTTGAGATTTTTCAGTCAACCCTTCATAGAAATTTTGAAGTTTATCCCATTCACTGAACATCTCAGGTGGACATTTTCTAATCAAGGTTTTGTATCTTTCCCATGCTTCATACAATGTTTTCCCATCCATTTGAGTGAATGTTTGCACCTCTATTTTTAACCTGATGATCCTCTGAGGCGGATAGAACTTTGATAGGAATTTGTTCACCAGATCATCCCAAGTGTTGATACTTTCCTTGGGAAATGTCTCTAGCCATTGAAATGCCTTATCCCTCAAAGAAAATGGGAATAATAGCAGCTTGTAAACATCTGGATGCACACCATTTGTCTTGACAGTTTCACAGATTCTTAGGAATACAGATAGATGTTGATTTGGGTCCTCAAGGGGGCCTCCTCCATAAGAGCAATTATTCTGCACGAGGGTGATGAGTTGAGGCTTCAATTCAAAATTGTTTGCATGAACATTGGGGGCAAGTATACTGCTCCCACAGTGTCTTGGGTTTGGGAGAGTGTAAGAAGCTAGAACTCTCCTTTGAGGTGGGTTGTTATTGTTGGCAACTCCCTCAGCATGGTTATGTGAATTTCCCTCCATGACTTGGTCTTCTCCTTCTGAATCCTCTTCTCCAATAATGTTTTTCCCTCTTTCAGCTCTTCTTAATCTTCTGAGGGTTCTTTCATCTTGTTCACAAAAAGTGGGTGTAATTCTCCTTGTACCTGACATGCAACCAAAGCATAAGAATCACACAACACCAGAAAGGCAATAACACTTCAATCCATGGCTGAAGTGAAATGTTAGTTGGCTTAAGCAAAAATCCAAAGAGTTAGTGTGTTAGTTAAAAGTTAAAGAAACAAAAGAGTAAAAAGTGCTAGATCTAGATCTTCACTTCACTTAATCATTGTTAATATAATCCAATCCCCGGCAACGGCGCCAAAAACTTGATACGTAAAAAATTAATTTCACGTAATTACCGGCAAGTATACCGGATCGTATCAAGTAGTAAAACTCACTAAGAGTGAGGTCGATCCCACGGAGATTGGTAGATTTTGCAACTTTAGTTAAATGGTAGATTTAGTCAAGCAAACATGGTCTTGAATTCATGAGATTTGATTTTTGAATGTAATTGCGGAAAGTTAAATAACAAAGAATTTAAAGAACTAGAATAAAGAAGAACAATGAAAGTAAATAACTGAAACTTAAAATGCAAGAAACTTAAATGACATTAAAGATAGCTTGCAAGGAAGTAAAGATTGCGGAATTATAAAGAGCAGAAGAGTAAATTGCAAGAATTAGATAGACAGAATGTAAATGGTAAGAATGATAAATTGCAAGAAGATAAAAGGGTATTGGGTAATGGGTATTCAAAATAACTAAAGAACAAAAAAGATGAGAATTAATGATGGAGAGATCATTAGGGATCAGAGATGCAAATTTTTCTGAATTGATGTTGATCAATTCCTTCTCAATCATGGGTACAGATCCATGGCAATTTGTGGGTAATTGAGTCCTAATCTCTTGGTAACTCAATTTCTCTCAACAAAACCAATTGCCACTCTCGTGATCTAATTGTTCATGAGAAGAGATGAAGTGCAATTCCTAATCCAAGCCACACAACTTCCAAAATCTCAACTAAAGGAGGTTACATCTCACATACCAACCAAAGTATATTGATTAAGGAAATCATGAAAGGATGAACTCTAAACTGAATTATGTGACTCCTTTCTCAAATTCACCACATAATTCATATAGATTAATCTTTCTCTCGATGGTGACTGAATCTTTGAAGAACAAGAGTTTCCTCTTGGATTAACCACTTGAATTAAGAAGGAAGAGAAGAGTTATCAATTCATTCAAACATACAGAGCTCTTCCCCCTAATGAAAGTGTGGTTTAGTGAATCATAGCTCCAATTTCAACAACAATTGCAATAAATGAAAATTAAACTAAATGTAGAGAAGAATGAAGAAGAAAAAGAAGAAGTTCTTAAAACTGTAATTCAAAGTTGCAAGAAAAACAAAATAGAAAACCGGTGAGAAAAAGTAAAGAATAGAATTTGCTAGTGTAGAAAAGAAAATCTAAGTGTCGAAAAAAGTCTAAAAACAAGTTCACCAGTGAAAAGTCCTCTAAAGTATCAAACTCTTCTCTATTTATACTACTCCTAAAACTCCTTTAGAGATCTTTAATTTGGGCTAGCAATGTGGGCTTTCTCTTTGTTGAATTCCTGGTTCAATTGAAGAAGTGTTGTTAAACAGGGGAGAAGGAGCTCATTCATAATGTTGCTGGCCCATTGAGGGGCGTTACTGGCAAACACGCCAGTGTTGTAGCACGTTGGCAATGTGCTTGTGATTGTCTTGGGCTGGTGGCGTGGTGCTGGGCATTGTTAGCCCAAGTTGTTGCTAACAACTTGGTTTTCTTCTTCTTGACTCTACTTTCATGCTTAATGTTGCCCAGAATTTGAGTGTCAATCCTCTGCTTCAATATAGACTATCATATATCATTGGAAAGCTCAGAATGTCTTCTTTCTAATGCACTTAGAATCATCTTAATTGGATTTTTCTATTTCAAGTTATGCTTCCTCAAAGAAGGTAAGGTCAGGCTGCCAAGTTTATTGAAGTTGTTGCTGAACACGCCCCTCTCTTTCCAAGTTGGCAACGTGCCAAGCCTCCTAAGGCTAAAACATGGGGCTGGCATTGTCCACAAACACGCCCCCTTATTGGCACGTTGGCAACGTGCTCGTTGCTTCCCTCCAGGGCTGCTTTCTAGCCTTCAACTTTGCTTATCATGTTGCCTTGAAACACGCCTATAGAGCTTGGCGTTGGCAACGTGCTCGAGTAAGGGAGGGTTGCTCTCTAAGCTTGTTTGCTACGTTTCCTTAGATAACGCCCATGCACTTCAGCGGTGGCAACGCTGGCTTCCTTTCCTGGACAGCCTCCTTGCTTGGCGTTGCCACAAAACACTCCAACTCTTCCTGGAGTTGGCAACGTGCAGGATCACTTCCCAGGGTTGCTTTCTTGCTTGCTACGTTGTCACCAAACACGCCTATAGAAGCTGGCGTTGGCAACGTGCATGCTTCTTCCCCTGGGCAAACTTTCTTGCTTGGCGTTATCATTGGACACGCTAATGCATCCTCAAGTCGGTAAAGTGCTCGAGCCTTCCTCAAGGCTCCATGCTTGCTGCTTGGCGTTGTCACAAAACACTCCAATGCATCCTTAAGTTGGTAACGTGCTTGAGTTGGAGAGGCATCATCCATTCTGCCTTGAGTTATTGCCAAACACGCCAATGGAGGCTGGCGTTGGCAACGTGCTCGATGGGTGGAGATCCAAGGCTTGCTGCGTTGCCTTGGAACACGTCTCTTGTTCCTGGCGTTGGCAACGCCAGCTTCTCGCCTTCCTGGGCCAAGTCTTGACATTGTCCTCAAACACACTAGTGAAGCAGCACGTTGGCAACGTGCTCGAGCTTTTTCCCTGGGCCAGTTCCTTGCTTGCCTGCGTTGCCAAGGAACACGCCCCCTTTCTCCAAGTCGGCAACGCCCAAATGTACTCTCCAGGGCTGCCTTGCATTGTTGGGCGTTGTTGATGCACACTCTAGTTGAAGTGCAAGTTGGCAACGTGCAACTCCTCTATGTTCACTCTCCAGGGTTGCCTGGCGTTGCCTAGGAGCACGCCCTTGTTCCTGGCGTTAACAACGCCCAAGCCCTTTTCTCCTTGCCCAGTTTACTTCTTGGCGTTGTTGCCAAGCACTCCAATGTAGCTCCAAGTTAGCAACGTGCATGTTTCTCTTCTTGAATGAGTTGTTAGCCACTTGCTTGCTTCATTCTTGCTTCTTGTTGCATCACCTATCATTAACAAGGATAATTGCTTCAAAGTCTCACCAATTCATGCAATCAATGCAATCAACTTCATGAGATTTATTTATTTATGCATTCCTTGATTCATTTGCATGAAATTAGCCACAATTAACATGGTCCTTGGTATTCTTATGCATGAAAACAAAACTCATAAAAATACTTGTTTAATTCAAAGAAAATGAGTGAAACCAAGCTAAAACTAACTAAACTGACTAGCTAATATAGCAAATATGCGAATGCATCAGTGCCTCAGTTTGTCTCCTCTCACTGTAAGCTTTCTTCTAGTGCCTTGATGTTTAATCTCTGTATGCTCCAGTGAGAGTATCATGTTGATAGTGTAGTAATCATCAGATTGTTGCTCTATCCCTAACTGTTGGTAGATTAGTTGCACTTTATCTCCCTTTGAGAATCCTTCAGTTAGGATATTTTTGTTTTTCCACTCTTTTAGGACCTTTTTCTTGCTTTTCTTCCCTTTTTTTGGTGATCCTTCTGATTTGACAATGGGCTGTATTTTGGGATCTATCTTCTTAGTGGCCAACACCTCACTTTCTTCTTGCTTTCTCTCATCATTTTGTACAGTCTCATTCTCCTTTAGTCCTAATTTGCCGCTTGTCTCTTGCTTTGGAGGGGAACTAATTAGTATCTCATTGGATTCCTCCTTCCAATGCAAGTCTTCTCTGTCATCCTTCATACAGTTTTCCTTTTCATCAGTATGCTGTGCTTCTGGAAAGACATTCAGAGTGATGCTCTTATCATGTACCCTTAGGGTCAATTCTCCTTGTTCAACATCTATGATGGGCCTTGCTGTGGCCAGGAATGGTCTTCCCAAGATAATAGAGTTACTCCCTTCTTCTCCTAGGTCTAGGATTAGAAAGTCTGCAGGGAATATAAACTTATCCACCTTGACCAAAAGGTTTTCAATCACTCCTTTGGGAAATACCAATGATTTATCCACGAGCTCTAGTGACATCTGTGTGGGCTTTACCTCCTCTATGCATAGCTTTCTCATCATAGAATAAGGCATTAGATTGATGTTGGCTCCTAAGTCACACAGTGCTTTTTTAATGGTCATATTAGCAATGGTGCAAGATAAGAAGAAACTCCCAGGGTCTTGGAGTTTTGGAGGGAGTCCTTTTTGGATCACTGCACTGCATTCTTGTGTCAGAAGCACTGTTTCCTTCTCATGCCAGCTTCTCTTTTTGTTGATGAGCTCCTTTAGGAACTTTGCATATAGAGGCATCTGCTCTAATGCTTCAGCAAGTGGGATATTAATCTCCAGCTTCTTGAAGACCTCAAGGAACTTGGAGAATTGTTGATCCTTGAGTTCTTTTCGTAGTCTTTGAGGATATGGCAGAGGAGGTGTGTAAGTCTTTACTTCCTTCCTCTGTTCTTGTGATGATTCCTCCATGACTTGTTTCCCTTTCCTTGAAGTTTGGAGCTGCTCATCTTTTTCTTTAAGCTTCTTCTGTTCTTTCTCGTCTTCTTCCTTGTTGCTGGCTTCATCTTTCTTGCTGCTAACCTTGTCATTGTCCATAGGCTTCTTGTTGACTTCTTTGTCATTCACCAAGGTTCTTCCACTCCTTAATTGGATAGCTTTGCATTCTTCTTTGGGATTCAAAATGGTATCACTTGGGAGTGAGCTTGT
Organism: Arachis ipaensis; assembly: GCF_000816755.2. Taxonomy (NCBI): domain Eukaryota; kingdom Viridiplantae; phylum Streptophyta; class Magnoliopsida; order Fabales; family Fabaceae; genus Arachis; species Arachis ipaensis. The sequence goes on from NC_029794.2 coordinate 88,750,746, forward strand.
TGGTCTCTCAATCACTGCTTGCTTGGACAGTTTCCCAATCTGCCTTTCTAAGTTTCTCATTGAGGCTTCATGATTCTTGCTGGTCATCTCCTGATGTTTCATCATTTTTTCCATCAATATCTCCAAGTTTGAGATCCTTTGAGCATCTTGTGGTATCTGTGGCTGATTGTGGGATGTTGAGGGTGAATGATAGTTGTTTTGGTTAGTGGCTGGGTTATTGGGTGGATAATAGCTGGAATTGGGGTAGTTGTTTTGGGGTTTTCTGTATGGATTTTGGTTAGTGTTCTGCTGGTTGTGGTTGTTTGTGTTTCTTGAGTTGTTCTGGGTTGAGTTCTTCTGCCAAGGCTGCTGGTTTTGATTGTCTCCGCACCTTAGATTGGGATGGTTTCTCCAAGAGGGGTTGTATGTGTCTCCATGGAATTCATTCTGGCTGGATCCTTGGTTGTGCATGTAGTTCACTTGTTCCTGCTGCTGATCTTCATAATTTTTCTCATTTTGTCCCCACCCAGCTGGTGGTTGATTGGTGACATTTACTGATGCAACATGCAGACTATCAATCCTCTTAGCCATCTGCTCAAATTGTTGCTGGATTTGCTGATGCATCACCTTGTTTTGAGCTAGAATAGTGTCCACACCTTCCAACTCTAGTACACCTTTTCTTTGGGCTGGTTGGCATTGTCTTTGATGAGCAAAGAAGCACTGATTCTTTGCCACCATATCTATGAGGTTTTGGGCTTCCTCTGCCGTCTTTATTAGTTGCAATGAACCTCCTGCTAAATGATCTAATGCTTCCTAAGCTTTTAGAGTCAACCCTTCATAGAAATTCTAAAGTTCAAACAATCCTTCATAGAAATTCTGAAGTATGTCCCATTCATTAAAAATTCCAGGGGGGCATTTTCTAATCAAAGCGTTGTATCTCTCCCAAGCCTCATAGAGAGATTCTACATCCATCTGTGTGAAGGTTTGCACCTATGTCTTCAATCTGATAATCCTTTGAGGTGGGTAGAACTTGGCTAGAAATTTGCTCACTAGATCCTTCCAGCTAGTGATACTTTCTTGTGGAAAGGCTTCCAGCCATTGAGCAGCCTTGTCCCTCAATGAAAAAGGGAACAGAAAGAGTTTATATATGTCTGGATGCACACCATTGGATTTCACTGTGTCATAGATCCTCAGGAAGATAGATAAATGCTGATTTGGATCTTCTAGTGGGCTTCCTCCATAGGAGCAGTTGTTTTGTACCAAAGTGATGAGTTGGGGCTTCAATTCAAAGTTGTTTGCATTGACATTTGGGGGTAAGGATGCTACTCCCACAATGCCTTGGATTAGCAAATGTGTAAGAAGCCAAGACTCTCCTCTAGAGTTGACCATTGTTGTTGGCTACTCCCACTGGTGGATTTATTGGATTCTCCTCTATTTCTTGGTATTCTTCTTCAGAAGCTTCTTCACCAATGACCCTTTTTCCTTTGGCTTCCCTTCTCAGTCTTCGAAGAGTCCTCCCATCACGATCACCTGAGGTGGAGACCTCTCTCCTTGCTTCTCTCATACAACCAAAACAACAAGAAACACACAGAAAACTAGAAAACAAGAGCAATTCACTCTACTGCTAGAGTGAGGTTATGGTTATCTTAAACAAAAATTCAAACAGTTAGTGTGCTTTTTAGAAACAGAGAAAAAAGAAAATAAAAAGTGTTTAATCTAGACTATCACCCTCCTTAATCATTGTCGATCTATATCAATCCCCGGCAACGGCACCAAAAACTTAATGAGTGGAAAAAAATGATTCCACACAAAACTCACCAGCTAGTGTACCGGGTGGCATCAAGTAGTATTTACTCACAAGAGTGAGGTTGATCCTACATGGATTGATGGATTGAGCAATTTTAGTTAGGTGATGAATTTAGTTAAGCAAATATTTGATGAATTGAGTGATTTTGATTGACAGAAGCTAAATTGCAAGTAAATAAAGGTGTAGGAAGTAAATTGAGCAGAAGAATAAAGTGTAGAAGAGTTAAATTGCAAGTAACTTAAAGAACAAGAAAGTAAAAGAGTTGTAACTTAATTTGCAAGAAAAGTAAATTGTAAAAACTTAAAGTGCAAGAAAGGTAAATTGTTGAATCTAAATTGCTGAGAAATGTGAATTGCTTGAAGAGTAAAAGGGATTTGGGTGCTGGGATTCAGAATTCAACAAGAAAATGTAAATTGAAGCAAATCATAAAGCTATTAGATGAAGGGATTCAATTCAGTAGCAAAACAGAAAGGAAAATTTCTTGAAGAAACAAACAGCAAGAAAACTTGAATCACTTATGAAATCCTAAAGGGAAATTTAAGATCGAAGGAGAGAAATGAGATTAGAAAGTAGATCTAGATCTCAATTCCTCTCTTGATCAAGTAGAAAAGTAATTGCAGAGAAAATAAAAAGGAAAACAGTAAATGAAACTTAGATCTAATTCTCCAATTCACAAAACTATATGAAAAAAAAGCAAAGATGATTCTCAGATCTAGATTCAATGGAATTTTTAAATCTCAATTCAAAAACCCAAAAGTAGAAGTTGCAGAAGAAGAAAATGAAAACAGAAAATCAAATTCAGATCCAATTCTTAGAACAATTGAGAAGGAAAGTGAAAGATGATTCTCAGATTTCGAATCAATGGAGCTCCTTAATCTCAATTTAAATTCCAAGAACAGAGAGCAAAAGTTGAAGAAGAAAATAAAATGCAGAAAGAAAAACTCCGATCCAAATTTCCAAATCCCAAATTCAAAACAATTAAAAGTGAAAACTAAAAATGAGCTAAAAGTCCAAAGGTAAAAGTCCTCTACAAATCAAATTAACTCCTATTTATACACTTTCTATTTTTGGTTTTCAGAATTTGGAGTGGACTTTTCAAATTGGTGAAGAAGTGGATCCAAGATGGCATTTGATCATGGGTCCTAGCTCCAGTGGAGCGCTCAGTGAGGATTATCAACGTAGCGCAACATGCCTTGTCATGCTTCCCTTGCGTACTTGCAATTCCTCAGCGCTCAGTTGGAAGATGCAACGTAGCGCTACACTTGGTGTGAGGTTCCCCCTTCGAACCTTGGCTGCTTTACTTTTTGGGTTTCCTTGCTTGGTGTAGCGCTCAGACAAGTGTATGAACGTAGCGCTCTCATGCCTCCTTGGGGCGCTTTGATCCCTCTTCGAACCCTGGCTACTCCACTTTGAGTGTTGTGCCTTACTTTTCTTTTGAGCCATGCCCGAAAAAGGTAGAAAGAGTTAACGTAGCGCTCATTTCAATTGAGCGCTGGTGCCTTGTAGTTGAGCGCTTCGTTTTGATTGTCAATGTAGCACCCTTGCTCTCCTTGCTTGGCCTTTCCATACTAGCGCGAAAGCATTCACACAATTGAACGTAGTGCTCCTTAGCGTTCACTCTTTGAGCGCTACGCTCACTCTTTGAGCACTGGCCCTTGCTCCTTTGGATGATCGCCACACTTTAATATCATGGGTCACGCTTTGATAAGGCATGCTTTCCTGGTTCTTTCTTTTCTTCATCATTTCTTCACCTGCAAGTAATCAAAACAACCAATCAAAGCATCACCAAATTCACAAGATCTCTGCATTAATCATAAAATCAACTAATTTTAACATGAATCCTATGATTTTGTGTCAAATAAATGATGGTTGATTGAATTGACATAACCATGTAAATCCACTCCAAATCACTTACTTATTATGCAAGAAAGTGCATAAAACCTAATGAAACAAGTGAAAAATGCTTGAAAAGCTAGCATAAGATGACTTTTCATAACCTGTTTTTCAAATTTAAACTTTGTTTTCAACTATTTTACCTTCCCAACAAGCTTGTGAACTTCTGTGACACCTATTTTAAGACTCTTGGGCTTATCTTCGGGTATTGAAACATGGGAAATGTAGGAAGTTTAATTTGCTATTATTTTAAAAAGTTAGAGAATGGAGTCCTATGTTTCTGGCGTACTGAGGATGGGTTTAGTGGAGTGCGGAAGAAGAATGGTATATGAAATGAGAAGTTAACGAACTAGTGAGTTCGGAATGAAAAGTTAAGAATTAAGGATGGTTTTGATGAGTGAAAACCTGGAAAGGAATGATTATGGTTAGCGGAATGAGTATGGGTGGAAAGGTGCTATGAGCACTGGCCCCTGAGATTGAATTTGTGATTATGATATGTTTTGTTATCCATCGTAGGGGCAGTGATAGTCTCCTGCCTACACTCGGATGTGAGAGTTGAAGCTGGGCTTCTCACTCATATTTCTAGCAACCAGAGGAAGGTGGTAGGGCACGCTCCCTCAGAATGTTTCCCTCTGAAAGGAGAAGGTGGTAGGGCACTCATCCCTCGAAATTATTCCTCCTGAAAATGTGATTTCTCTCTGATTTCAAGGTGGTAGGGCACTAACCCACGGAATCATGCGGCAACTAGAAGAAGGTGGTAGGGCACGCTCCCTCGAAATGTTTCTTTCTTAAAGGAGAAGGTGGTAGGGCACTCATCCCTCGGAATTATTCCTCCTTATGCTCAATAGAGAGACTAAGCCGGGAGTTGTCGACCAGATTTTCTGTCGGGTTTGGCATTATAATCGACATGTGATATCGCAGCCAATAGGACAGACATTCATCATGTGCATCTTATATTTGTTTGCTTGCTTTGATTACTTGAGTTTGCCTAATCGTATAATATGCCTACTTGCTTCTTGAATTAATTGTTATATATATGAATACTACTGATGGGTGAAAATTAGATTTCCACACAAACTCACCGGCAAGTGTACCGGGTCGCATCAAGTACTAAAAACTCACTAGAGTGAGGTCGATCCCACAAGGATTGATGGATTAAGCAACTTTAGTGAATGCTTAGTCTAGTCAAGCTAACAGTGATGAATTGAATGAAAATTGGATAATAGAATGTAAATTGCAGAAAAGGTAAAGTGCAGAAAGTAAATTGATTGAAACTTAAAGAACAAGGAATGTAAATTGCAGCAAATGTAAAGGGAATTGGGTGCAGGGAATTTAAAGAAAGCAGTAAATCAAGCAATCGAAGAGATCTTGAGAACAAGTAACAGGAAATTTAAATTGCAGGAAGAGTAAATCAGGCTAAATCATGAACAGAATTGAAAAGTTGCAGAAAGTTAAAATTGTAGAGAAGAAAATTGTAGCAGCAAAAGAAATTGTAGCAGAAAAGTGTAAGAAATGGAAATTGCATAAAGTTGAATTGAATTCTGAAATGTAGAAAGTGCAGAAAAATAAAGGTGTATCAAAGAGAGCCTTCTATTCTACTCCTACTCCTACTCCTAATGTTGCCTAGCAGCCTAACCGAGCTCTCTCTAATGAAAATGAATTTGAAATTGAAAACAAATTATAATTCAAATGAAATTCCTAATCTAACTATCTCTTGTGCCTTTGAGTGATGAAGATGGGCTTTGCTTGCTTTGGGGCTTTTTTTGGCCTGTGAAGAAACGGATCAAAATGGCACTTGTTTGAAGTGGGTCAGGATGCATGCTTCCAGTGGAGGGCTCTGTTGAGACAATGAGCGTCCCGTTCACTCACCAAGCATGCTTCCTTTGGTGTGTATTTTCTTCAACTAGTGCTCACTAACTTAGTGAGCGCTCATCTCATGTACGGACAGCAACATCCTTCGCCTCCAAGTGTGATATGCCCGAAAACGTTGCTTTAGTGAGCGTAGCGCTCACTTTGGAAATGAGCATTCCATATGTGCTGTTGAGTATTTTTTTTGGCTTTAAAGATGCCTATCACTTGTGCTTTAATTTCATGCCAAATATAAATTGTTATATATCATTGGAAAGCTCTGAATGTCAGCTTTTCAACGCAACTGGAAGCGCATCAATTGGACATCCGTAGCTCATGTTATGGTCCTTTGAAGAAGGCATGGTCGTGATATTAGTGCCAAGTTAACTTAGTGAGCGTCCAGTTAACTTAGTGAGCGCTCGGACAGCAAAAAGCTTGCTTCCAAGCTGAAAACTCACGAAAACGCTCAATTAGTGAGCGTGGCACTCACTTGGCAAATGAGCGCTGTTTGGAGGCCAAAGTTAGCGCCAGATTCTGAGGCCCAAACTTAATGTTCACCCTGTACTATTATATATCGTTGGAAAGCTCTGGATGTCTACTTTCCAATGCATTTGAGAGCACATCATTCAAAGCTCTGCAGCTCGAGTTATACTCCTTGGAAGGTGAAGATGTCAGCTAGCCTTACTGCAGGTTGATACTATGTCCAACTTTGCACTTTCGGGATAAGTTTTCTCCCTCAGATTTAGTATTCACCATGTAGTGCCATATATGCCTGGAAAGCTCTAGATTCCTATTTTCCAATGCCACTTAAATCACCTCATTTGGAGTTTTGTACCTCGAGTTATGTTTGTTGAAGTGTAAAGAGGTCAGGTTTGCAAATCCTCTTTGCTCCTCCTCGAGTCTGTTTCCAACTCTTTTGCCACCTTTGGGAGTATGATTCTTCTTTTGGTGATTTTATTGCTCTTCTTCTATTATTTCCTACAAAGTTTATAAAATCAAAAGATCAAAGAAATATACCATTTAAGCACAAAATCATTCAATATTTAAGCACTAATCATCAATTTCTTGTATGAAAAAGCATAGAAAAACATGACATGATGACATGTCATCACAATACCAAACTTAAACATTGCTTGTCCCCAAGAAAGAAAAGAATCATGCAGTAAATTTTGACAAATTAAGGCGAGAAGAATAGCAAGTTAATGTTCATGGTTAGCTAGTTTTCCATGCATGCTACAATCACAAAAGAAATGTAAATGATTGATACTTCTATCTAGCTCATTTTATGAAACCTTTTCCTTATATTTCTTCCTTGAAACAAGCTTTTGATTTTCTTATTAGCTTCTCCTTTTGGGTGCTTTGCCCCATGAGTTGATAACAAAGCTACGACTCTAAATGCTTTGTTTTCAAGTTTTACCACTTGATACATAAGCACCACAAGCATTTAATCAGAGGACTTCTTTAAGCTCATTTGTTTCTTTTCTTTACTCTCTCTAATCATTGATGCTCAGAGCCTTGAGCTTTGAGGGAGTGCTTTTGCACTTGAGCCTAGCCTTGACTCTAAGTGTTTTGTTTTCAAGCTTTTTGCCTAATACATAAACACCACAAGTACTTAACAACTTAATTGTCATTGGTACTCAGAGCCTTCAACTTTCTCATTCTTTCCCTTTTGCTTTTCTTTAATTTGCAGTTACTTCTTCAAGGTTTTCATGATTTCAAAAATTTCATAAAATGTCCTAGATGAAAACTTCAATTAAATAAAATCTAATGCAATTGAGCAACAATTAACCATACTAGCCTTCCAATACTTTTTCTGCCCATGCTAAATTCTTCTTTAATAACCTTGTTTGTTTATGATCATGATACTTTATTGCATTTGAACTCACAAAATTCAAAGTGGGGTAGTCATAATGTCACAACAACATGTTAAAAATCAGTAATCAAACTATGCTTATTCATAACACACATGCATACAGAGAAGATAAAGACCATCATGCAATTTACAGTGTTGGAAGTAAGTAGGAGGAGAAAGGAGCGTTACCACCTTGTGGTTCATCTTCCTTGTTGTTGTCCTTTTCCTCATATTCTTCCTCTTCCCATACCAAACTCATGTTTGCTCACCCTCAAGCAACAATTAGAATAGTGGTGATGGGGCTAAGATGGATTATGAGTGTCTTACACAATGAAATGTTAGTAGTACATGTGTTTAAGCAAGCAAAATGAATAAACAATGAAGGCATAGAGAAACAGAGACATTATGATTGCAAAAATAAGAGGGTGTGCATGATACATTGCATAAAGAATGAGTGGCACACCAAACTTAGTGTGACACTTTCACTTGGAATTGATTTAAGTATTCAGTAAAGATTGGAAGCAAATTTTGTTGCATAGGAACACCAAACTTAGAATGCAATCACATGTCAACTTATTTGAACTAAAACTAAACAAAGAAAACTGTTATATGTTAAATACAATTACCAAGGGAAGAATCTATCATGAATAAGGATTTCTTGGTGAGGTATTTAACAAAAACAATTAAGGAGCAAAATAAATAAAAGTATTAAAAACAAGGAAATGGCTAAAACTAAGAGAAAAATAAAATTGGCTAACTAAAAGAAAAATAACACTGCAAAGGCATTATGATTATGCAGACAAGTGGTGTTGCTGAATAAATTGCATAGAAAATAAGTGGCACACCAAACTTAGAATCTTAGTGTGACACTTTTCATTTTTGATTTGATGCAATCATCCAGAAAGATTGAAAACAAATTGTTGCAGGGCAACACCAAACTTAGAATGTAATCATATGCCAATTTTTTTGAAATTAAACAAAGCAAATAGAGAAAGTAAACAAAGCAAAGAAATAAAATGTTACCTACGGTTGGGTTGCCTCCCAACAACTGCTCTTTTAGTGTTATTAGCTTGACATGTTCTTCACTTTCTTCCTCTTCTTCTAGTTTGTTAAGAAGAATGACCTCAAGGGGGGAAAAGATTCAGCTATTGTCCCCTGTTTTGGTCTCTGCTCAGCAAGCTTCCTTTTGTTATTTGCTGGATTGAGCTTGCTTGCTGGATCAGGGGTAGGATTATTTGCAGTTGATCTTTTCTTGAATGTTGTCCTTAGTATTTTGGTCACAATCCTTTCTTCGGTGTTCTTGTTGGTTGCCTTCACTCCTTGGATATCAAGACATGGTTGCTGTGTGATTATTGGAGTTTTATTTTCATCAAGAGCTTCTTGCATTGGTGGTTCACTGAGCCCTTCTTTTATGCAAATTTCTGCCTCACTTGACTATGGACTTCCTTGATTGTCTTCCTCACTTTCTTGTTCTTCTACTTCCTCTTTTGCACTCAACATTTGATTTAATAGCCCTTTCATGGAGGAGGTCTGTTTTTCTTCCCAAGATTTCTTCATCTCCTCTTCATATCTTTCAATCACAGATTCAAGTGGTGAGAGTCTTTGGTTCAGGGAAGTATGTGAGGGTTGTGAGTTTTCACGTTCCCTTGTCTTCTCAAGGGCGGTTTCAGGTTCAAATACCTCCACCACCTCATTCTTCATTGAAAATTTGCTTGACACAGGTGCCTCTTTAATGCGTGAGCATCTTTTCTATCTTTTCCTAGTGAATTTGCATTTAATTTGTTTAGTTTAATCAAGAATTAATTATCTTTTAGCCACTATGGATGCTACTTTGAGTCGTGTACAATTCTGTTTATTTTAGGTAGCATTCGGATGGATTTGATGGAGCTTCTGCAGACAAAAAGAAGAAGGCCATATAGAGAAGGAATGGCTTAGAGGATGGAGAAGAAGCTTGCACAAATAGAATCAGCACAAGAATTAAAGGAGATGACAGTGAGGAGCGACGCATGCGCATACCTGACGCGTACGCGTTGATTGAAGATTTGCACAGCGACGTATGCGCGTACCTGACGCGTACACGTGACACGCGAAGAAGACCATCGACGCGTACGCGTGACATACGCCACGTGTAGAAAACACAGAAAACACTGATTTTGTAATTAATTCTGATTTAAACTTTATTTTTAAATAGGAAAAGATATTATTTAGGTTTAGAAAATAGATTTTAAATTATTGAGAATTTGATATAAAAGAGAAAAAGAAACTTCTCTTCAGGGGATTCCAATTAGTTAACTTTTCATTCCACCTCAGCCAAAATACATTTTATCAAAATCCTTATTTTCTCTCTGAACCATGAGCAACTAAACCTCCACTGTTAAGGTTAGGAGCTCTGTCTATTGTATGGATTGATACTATTATTTCTCTATTTTATTTCATGTACTGATTTATATTTCAAGAATTGTTTTCGTTCTTTATCTTATGATTTTGGGTGGAACATAAGTATGACCTTCTTTCTAATTGAGTTCTTGTATAACTTGGAAAAGCTCTTTACTTGAACAACAACTTGAAAACATATTCTCCTAAATTTCTAATTATCTGGATTTAACGGGATACGTGACATATAATCCTCTTATATTTGCGTAATTAGGATTTCTGTGGCATGTAAACTAGAATTAAGCTTCTCCTTCTAATTGGAATTAAGTGACCAAGGAATTGGCGGTTGATGAAATTTAGAGAAGACTAGGAAGGTCTAAGGAATTAGGGTCTAGTCACATATAGTTTTCCATGAATTAAATCTTGCATGATTAAAATAGTTAGTAAGAAAAGTCAATCTGGAAAATAGATAACTCTGAAACCTTAACCATTTCTCCATATATTATTTTCAACTTATTTACTTGCCTGCCTTCTAATATTCTAAATTTACTGTTAATGCTTTTGAATACCAAAACACTCTTTTCTGTTTGCCTAACTAAGTAAATCATTTAACCATTGTTGCTTAGTCTATCAATCCTCGTGGGATCGACCCTCACTCACCTGAGGTATTATTTGGTATGACCCGATGCACTTGCCGGTTAGTTTGTGGGTTATAAATATCTGCACCAAGTTTTTGGCGCCGTTGCCGGGGATTGATTATGATTAACAACTATCAGTTGTTTGATTGCTTAGATTAGGCATTTTATCCTCCTTGGAAGGTGAATAGGTCAGCTGGCCTTACTGCAGGTTGATACTATGTTCATCTTTGCACTTTTAGGATAAGTTTTCTCCCTCGGATTTAGTATCCACCATGTATTGCCATATATGCTTGGAAAGCTCTAGATTCTTATTTTCCAATACCACTTGAATCACCTCATTTGGAGTTTTGTAGCTCAAGTTATTCTTGTTGGAGTGTAAAGAGGTCAGGATTGCAAATCCTCTTTGCTCCTCCTTGAGTCTGTTTCCAACTCTTTTGCCACCTTTGGGAGTATGATTCTTCTTTTGGTGCCTTTATTACTTCTTCTTCTATTATTTCCTACAAAGTTTATAAAATCAAAAGATCAAAGAAATATAACATTTAAGCACAAAAGCATTTAATATTTAAGCACTAATCATCAATTTCTTATATGAAAAAGCATAGAAAAATATGACATGATGACATGTCATCAACTACCTGTGTTTTACTTGCTTACATTAATTGTGATTGTCTAGCGATGAGGAGGTTAGGTAGGTGGTAGCGATGGGATCGCACAGAGGTTAGGGTGGCGAAGGCTGTGGGATACAGCGGTGTGACTAGTTCTAGTTAGAAATCCCCTAAGTTAGATAACCCTGCTTATGGTTTATGGTTTAAGTTCTTTATTTATTTATTTATGTTAAGCTTGAATATCGGTTTGGTGAGAAGTTCTAGGATTGCCTTCGGCATCCCGGGGCCTTACATCTTACATATTGGGCACTGTTATCACACTTTTCACAACTCCGCACAACTAACCAGCAAGTGCACTCGGTCGTCCAAGTAATACCTTACGTGAGTAAGGGTCGATCCCATGGAGATTGTCGGCTTGAAGCAAGATATGGTCATCCTGTAAATCTTAGTCAGGCGGATTCAAATGGTTATAAGGTTTTGATAATTAAAAGATAAATAAACATAAAATAAAATAAAGATACTTATGTAATTCATTGGTGGGAATTTCAGATAAGCGTTTGGAGATGCTTTGTTACTTCTAAACCTCTGCTTTCCTATTGTCTTCTTCCAATCATGTGTGCTCCCTTCCATGGCAAGCTGTATGATCCTCTCGGATGAAAAATACCAGGTACAGTTTTTGCACGGCTAATCAACTGTCGGATTTCTCGTCTCTGATGAAAAAGACCAGGTACAGCTACCACACGGCTAATCATCTGTCGGTTCTCACTAGCGTCGGAATAGGATCTCTATATCCTTTTGCACACTGTCACTGCGCCCAACATTCGCGAGTTTGAAGCTCGTCATAGTCATCCCTTCCCAGATCCTACTCGGAATACCACAGAAAAGGTTTAGACTTTCCGGATCTCATGAATGCTACCAATTGGTTCTAGCCTATACCACGAAGGTTCTAATCTCACGGACTCGGTCCGTGAATTAGAGACCCAAGAGAATATACTCCAGCTGTCATCCAATGAATACGTTGAACATCATGTAGACCGCTTGTGGTTGTCAGGCACGCGGATCTTGGCTAAGCGAGTAACGAAGATAGTGGGTGATTGTCACGGGTCACTGGTACGTGAATTGTTTGTTCCTCAGCAACGGCGCCAAAAACTTGGTGCGCGTAACGTGATCTCAACACTTCTTCACAACTCCGCGTAACTAACCAGCAAGTGCACTGGGTCATCCAAGTAATACCTTACGTGAGTAAGGGTCGATCCTACGGAGATTGTCGGCTTGAAGCAAGCTATGGTCATCCTTGTAAATCTCAGTCAGGAAGATTCAAATGGTTATGAGGTTTTGATAATTAAAATATAAATAAAACATAAAATAAGATAGAGTTACTTATGTAATTCATTGGTGGGAATTTAAGATAAGCGTCTGGAGATGCTTTGTTGCTTCAGAACCTCTGCTTTCCTATTGCCTTCTTCTAACCATGCGTTACCTCCTTCCATGGCAAGCTGTATGATCCTCTCAGATGAAAACAAATCCATATCCGCTGTAACTGCACGGCTAGTCATCTGTCGATTTCGGCTAGCGTCGGAATAGGACCATTGTCCTTTTACACACTGTCACTACGCCCAACATTCGCAGGTTTGAAGCTCGTCACAGTCATCCCTTCCCAGATCCTACTCGGAATATCACAGACAAGGTTTAGACTTTCTGGATCCCAAGAATGGCTGCCAATAATTCTAGCCTATACCACGAAGATACTAATCTCACGGACTCGGTCTGTGTATTAGATATCCAAGAGAGTATACTCTAGCTGTCGTCCAATGACTACGTTGAACATCATGTAGATCGCTTTGTGGTTGTCAAGCACGCGACCTTGGCTAAGCGAGTAACGAAGATTGGGTGATTGTCACGGGTCACCCCTTCATTCTGACTTAACTGAATTAAGTACGAGAGTATATCTGGGAGAAGAAGCAGGCGTGAATTAAATAGAAAACAGTAGTAATTGCATTAATTCATGAAGAACAGCAGAGCTCCACACTATAATCTATGGGGTGTAGAAACTCCACCGTAGAAAATACATAAGTGAAAAAGGTCTAGGCATGACCATGAGGCCAGCCTCCATGGTCTAAGGACTAAACATCCAGAGATGATAAAGTCTATAAAATAAATCTTTAAAAGTAGTTTTTATACTAAACTAGTAACTAGGGTTTACAGAAAATGAGTAACTAAGTGCAGATAGTGCAGAAATCCACTTCTGGGGCCCACTTGGTGCGTGCTTGGGCTGAGCATTGAAGCTTTTTTGTGCATAGGCTGTTCCTAGAGTTAAACGCCAGCTTTGGTGCTAGTTTGGGCGTTTAACTCCAATTCTGGTGCCAGTTTGGGCATTTTATGCCAAGATGTTTTAGGCTGATTTTGAATGCTAGTTTGGGCCATCAAATCTCAGGCAAAAAATAGATGATTATATATTTCTGGAAAGCCCAGAATGTCTACTTTCCAACGCAATTAAGAGCGCGCCAATTGGGCTTCTGTAGCTCCAGAAAATCCACTTCGAGTGCAGGGAGGTCAGAATCCAACAGCATCTGCAGTCCTTTTTTAGCCTCTGAATCAGATTTTTGCTCAGGTCCCTCAATTTCAGTCAGAAAATACCTAAAATCACAGAAAAATACACAAACTCATAGTAAAGCCCAGAAATGTAATTTTTCAATAAAAACTAATAAAAATATAATAAAAAATAACTAAAACATACTAAAAACTATGTAAAAACAATGCCAAAAGGGTATAAATGATCCACTCATTAGTCACCCCTTCATTCTGACTTAACTGAATTAAGTACGAGAGTATATCTTGGAGAAGAAGTAAGCGTGAATTGAAAGAGAAACAATAGTACTTGCATTAATTCATGAAGTACAGCAGAGTTCTGCACCTTAATCTTTGAGGTGTAGAAACTCCACCCTAGAAAATACATAGGAGAAAAAGTCTTGGCATGGCCGAATGGCCAGCCTCCGAAATGTAACATCAAAGTCTCCAAGCTCTCCGAATACAATAGTAAAAAGTGCTATTTATACTAAACTAATTACTAGGGATTACAGAAAATAAGTAACTAAGTGCAGATAGTGCAGAAATCCACTTATGGGGCCCACTTGGTGTGTGCTTGGACTGAGCATTGAGCTTTACACATGAATAAGCCATTTCTAGAGTTAAACGCCAGCTTGGATGCCAGTTTGGGTGTTTAACTCCAGTTCTGGTGCTAGTTCTGGTGTTTTACACCAGAAAAGGGTCTCTGGTGGGCGTTTGAACGCCAGTTTGGGGCATAAAATCTCGAGAAAAGTATGAACTATTATACATTGCTGGAAAGATCAAGATGTCTACTTTTTAACACAATTGAAGGCGCACCAATTGGGCTTCTGGAGCTCCAGAAAATCCACTTCGAGTGTAGGGAGGTCAGAATCCAACAGCATATGCAGTCCTTTTTCAGCCTCTGAATCAGATTTTTGCTCAGGACCCTCAATTTCAGCCAGAAAATACCTGAAATCACAGAAAAATACACAAAATCATAGTAAAGTCCAGAAATATATCTAAGTTCAGAGGCCTACAAACATACATGCATGCTAACCAATTCTCAAAGTGCTTGGGGAACAAGCAACCTCTAATAGCTTTGCAGGAAGACAATCAATCTCATGGAAGGAATATACATCATCATCAAAGAGAACACCAAGGCTAGGAAGGATGATGAACAACAAAGAAGATGCTAAAAGGTTGTATTGTCACTTAATTGCTTGTACTTTGAATTGCTGATATTGGAAGTTTGCATGCACCCCTGCTTTAAGTTTGAGTCATTGCAGTTTTTGTTTGTCTGTTTAATTTCCAAATAAGTGATAGTCTAAGTGTCTGGATAAACTTCATCTTCTTAAACAAATGCTTGCCATGCTTGTTCTGTTTCCATAAAATAAAAGAAATGTTTGAACAAAAGTAACTCAATTCCATTTGGTAAGTAATCAAATAAGATTAGGTGGTGGTATGCATGTTTGATTGAATAGTCAGCTCACTAAGAAATAAAGTTAGAATTGTCACTGAATTTCAGCAATTTACATTCTGCTCTTTAATTCATGCAATTTAAGATTCAGCCATTTAATTTTCTTGTCATTTACTTTTCCCGCCAATTTTACATTCCGCAATTCTCATCTCAAATCTTGATTCCGCTCAACTAGAACACACTTCTAATCCGAATTGCTCACTCAACCAATCCTTGTGGGATTCGACCTCACTCTATTGTGAGTTTTTACTTGACGACGATAACCGGTGCACTTGCCGGAAGGAATTTTGCCGATCGTGCAATTTCCTAAATCGTAGCATAACAAGTTTATGTGCATCACTCCACCGTAGAAAATACATAAGAAAAAAAGTCTTGGCATGGCCGAATGGCCAGCCTCACAAATGTAACATCAAAGTCTCCAAGGTCTCCAAATACAACAGTAAAAAGTGCTATTTATACTAAACTAATTACTAGGGATTACAGAAAATAAGTAACTAAGTGCAGATAGTGCAGAAATCCACTTCTGGGGCCCACTTGGTGTGTGCTTGGACTGAGCATTGAGCTTTACACATGAATAAGCCATTTCTAGAGTTAAACGCCAGCTTGGATGCCAGTTTGGGTGTTTAACGCCAGTTCTGGTGCTAGTTCTGGTGTTTTACACCAGAAAAGGGTCTCTGGTGGGCGTTTGAATGCCAGTTTGGGGCATAAACTTTTGAGCAAAGTATGAACTATTATCCATTGCTGGAAAGCTCAAGATGTCTACTTTTTAACACAATTGAAGGCGCACCAATTGGGCTTCTGGAGCTCCAGAAAATCCACTTTCAGTGTAGGTAGGTCAGAATCCAACAGCATATGCAGTCCTTTTTCAGCCTCTGAATAAGATTTTTGCTCAGGTCCCTCAATTTCAGCCAGAAAATACCTGAAATCATAGAAAAATACACAAACTCATAGTAAAGTCCAGAAATGTAATTTTTAAATAAAAACTAATAAAAATATAATAAAAAATAAATAAAACATACTAAAAACTATGTAAAAACAATGCCAAAAGGGTATAAATTATCCGCTCATCAGTCACCCCTTCATTCTGACTTAACTGAATTAAGTACGAGAATATATCTTGGAGAAGAAGTAAGCGTGAATTGAAAGAGAAACAATAGTACTTGCATTAATTTATGAAGTACAGCAGAGCTCTGCACCTTAATCTATGAGGTGTAGAAACTCCACCGTAGAAAATACATAGGAGAAAAAGTCTTGCCATGGCCAAATGGCCAGCCTCCAAAATGTAACATCAAAGTCTCCAAGGTCTCCGAATACAATAGTAAAAAGTGCTATTTATACTAAACTAATTACTAGGGATTACAGAAAATAAGTAACTAAGTGCAGATAGTGCATAAATCTACTTCTGGGGCCCACTTGGTGTGTGCTTGGACTGAGCATTGAGCTTTACACATGAATAGGCCATTTCTAGAGTTAAACGCCAGCTTGGATGCCAGTTTGGGTGTTTAACTCCAGTTCTGGTGCTAGTTCTGGTGTTTTACACCAGAAAAGGGTCTCTGGTGGGCGTTTGAACGCCAGTTTGGGGCATCAAATCTCGAGAAAAGTATGAACTATTATACATTGCTGGAAAGATCAAGATGTCTACTTTTTAACACAATTGAAGGCGCACCAATTGGGCTTCTGGAGCTCCAAAAAATCCACTTCGAGTGTAGGGAGGTCAGAATCCAACAGCATATGCAGTCCTTTTTCAGCCTCTGAATCAAATTTTTGCTCAGGACCCTCAATTTCAGCCAGAAAATACCTTAAATCACAGAAAAATACACAAACTCATAGTAAAGTCCAGAAATCTGATTTTTAAATAAAAACTAATAAAAATATAATAAAAAATAAATAAAACATACTAAAAACTATGTAAAAATAATGCCAAAAGGGTATAAATTATCCGCTCATCAGTCACCCCTTCATTCTGACTTAACTGAATTAAGTACGAGAGTATATCTTGGAGAAGAAGTAAGCATGAATTGAAGGAGAAACAATAGTACTTGCATTAATTCATGAAGTACAGCAGAGCTCTGCACCTTAATCTATGAGGTGTAGAAACTCCACCGTTG
>NC_029794.2:88768058-88775831 GCF_000816755.2 Arachis ipaensis
TGATTGTCACGGGTCCCCCCTTCATTCTGACTTAACTGAATTAAGTACAAGAGTATATTTTGGAGAAGAAGTACGTGTTAATTGAAAGAGAAACAATAGTATTTGCATTAATTCATGAAGAACAGCAGAGCTCCACACCTTAATCTATGAGGTGTAGAAACTCCACCGTAGAAAATACGTAAGAGAAAAGAGGTATAGGCATGGCCGAATGGCCAGCCTCCCAAATGTAACATAAACATTTCCAAAATTCTCGAATTCAATAGTAAAAAGTGCTATTTATACTAAACTAATTACTAGGGATTACAGAAAATAAGTAACTAAGTGCAGATAGTGCATAAATCTACTTCTGGGGCCCACTTGGTGTGTGCTTGGACTGAGCATTGAGCTTTACACATGAATAGGCCATTTCTAGAGTTAAACGCCAGCTTGGATGCCAGTTTGGGTGTTTAACTCCAGTTCTGGTGCTAGTTCTGGTGTTTTACACCAGAAAAGGGTCTCTGGTGGGCGTTTGAACGCCAGTTTGGGGCATCAAATCTCGAGAAAAGTATGAACTATTATACATTGCTGGAAAGATCAAGATGTCTACTTTTTAACACAATTGAAGGCGCACCAATTGGGCTTCTGGAGCTCCAAAAAATCCACTTCGAGTGTAGGGAGGTCAGAATCCAACAGCATATGCAGTCCTTTTTCAGCCTCTGAATCAAATTTTTGCTCAGGACCCTCAATTTCAGCCAGAAAATACCTTAAATCACAGAAAAATACACAAACTCATAGTAAAGTCCAGAAATCTGATTTTTAAATAAAAACTAATAAAAATATAATAAAAAATAAATAAAACATACTAAAAACTATGTAAAAATAATGCCAAAAGGGTATAAATTATCCGCTCATCAGTCACCCCTTCATTCTGACTTAACTGAATTAAGTACGAGAGTATATCTTGGAGAAGAAGTAAGCATGAATTGAAGGAGAAACAATAGTACTTGCATTAATTCATGAAGTACAGCAGAGCTCTGCACCTTAATCTATGAGGTGTAGAAACTCCACCGTAGAAAATACATAAGAAAAAAAGTCTTGGCATGGCCGAATGGCCAGCCTCACAAATGTAACATCAAAGTCTCCAAGGTCTCCAAATACAACAGTAAAAAGTGCTATTTATACTAAACTAATTACTAAGGATTACAGAAAATAAGTAACTAAGTGCAGATAGTGCAGAAATCCACTTCTGGGGCCCACTTAGTGTGTGCTTGGACTGAGCATTGAGCTTTACACGTGCATAGGCCATTTCTAGAGTTAAAATCCAGCTTGGATGCCAGTTTGGGCGTTTAACTCCAGTTCTGGTGCTAGTTCTGGTGTTTTAAACAAGAAAAGGGTCTTTGGTAGAGGTTTGAACGCCAGTTTGGGGCATCAAATCTTGGGCAAAATAACTATTACACATTGCTGGAAAGCCCAAGATGTCTACTTTCTAATGCAATTAAAAGCGCACCAATTGGGCTTCTGTAGCTCCAGCAAATCCAGTTCGAGTGTAGGGAGGTCAGAATCTAACAGTATCTGCAGTCCTTTTTCAGCCTCTGAATCAGATTTTCACTCAAGTCCCTCAATTTCAGCCAGAAAATACTTGAAATCATAGAAAAACACACAAACTCATAGTAAAGTCCAGAAATGTGATTTTTGAATAAAAACTAAAAAAAATATAAGAAAAAGTAACTAAAACATACTAAAAACAATGTAAAAACAATGCCAAAAGGGTATTAATTATCCGCTCATCAGTCACCCCTTCATTCTGACTTAAGTGAATTAAGTATAAGAGTATATCTTGGAGAAGAAGTAAGCGTGAATTGAAAGAGAAACAATAGTACTTGCATTAATTCATGAAGTACAGCAGAGCTCTGCACCTTAATCTATGAGGTGTAGAAACTCCACCGTAGAAAATACATAAGAGAAAAAGTCTTGGCATGGCCCAATGGCCAGCCTCCCAAATGTAACATCAAAGTCTCCAAGGTCTCCGAATACAATAGTAAAAAGTGCTATTTATACTAAACTAATTACTAGGGATTACAGAAAATAAGTAACTAAGTGCAGATAGTGCAGAAATCCACATCCTGGGCCCACTTGGTGTGTGCTTGGGCTGAGCATTGAGCTTTACATGTGGATAGGCTATTTCTAGAGTTAAACACCAGCTTGGATGCCAGCTTGGGCGTTTAACTCCAGTTCTGGTGCTAGTTCTGGTGTTTTACACCAGAAAATGGTCTCTAGTGGGTGTTTGAACGCCAATTTAGGGCATCAAATCTCGGGCAAAGTATGAACTATTATACATTGTTGGAAAGCCCAAGATGTCTACTTTCTAATTCAATTGAAAGTGCATCAATTAGGCTTCTATAGCTCCAGAAAAGCCACTTCAAGTGCAAAAGGGTCAGAATCCAACAGCATCTGCAGTCCTTTCTCAGCCTCTGAATCAGTGTCACAGATTTGCAAGAATTCAGCTAAGAATTGATGAGGATCTTCCAATGGAAGTCCATGAAACTTGTAATTCTGCTGCATTAGAGAAACTAATTGAGGTTTAAGCTCAAAGTTGTTTGCTCCAATTGCAGGAATTAAGATGCTTCTTCCATAGAAGTCGGAAGTTGGTGTAGTAAAGTTACCAAGCATCTTCCTTGCATCTCCACCATTGTTGTTGGGTTCGGCTGCCATGTCTGCTTCTTTTTCGAAAATTTCAGTATCAGCTTCAACAAGAATGTCTTTATCCCTATTCCTGCTCATATGAAAAAGAAGAGAATAAAGAGATAATGGGGATCCTTTATGTCACAGTATAGAGATTCCTTTATGTGGGTATAAGAATGGAAGAATAGAAGAATGTGGTAAAGAGAGAATAAGAGGAATTCGAACACACAGAGAGGGAGAGGGTTCGAATTATGAGAAGAGAAGCGTTAGTAAATAAATAAAATAAATAGAAAGAGATGAGAGAGAGAGAGATTATTCGAATATTAATTAAAATAAAAGAAAAATATTTTTGTTTTTATTTTAATTATAAGTTAGAATTCGAAATTTAAGAAAGGAAGTAAAAGCAAATTGAAAACTAAATAAATTAATTAATTAAAAAGATTTTTGAAAAATTTGTTAGTTAGTTTTTGAAATTAATGAGAGAGAAAAGTAATTAGGTGGTTTTGAAAAATATAAGGAATAGTAAACTTTTTAAAATTAAAACAAACAAATCAAGTAATTAGTTGAAAAGGTTTGAAAGTCAAATTTTTTAAAAGATAAGAATTTAGAAAAAGATTTTGAAATTAAATTTTGAAAAAGATATGATTGAAATTTATTTTGAAAAATATTTGAAAAGGAATTTAAAGGAATTTAAATTTAAGAAACTAAAAGATATGATTTTAGAATTTAAAGGTTGAACCTTTCTTAACAAGAAAGTAACAAACTTGAAATTTTTTAATCAAAACATTAATTTCTAGTAAAGTTTTCGAAAATGTGAAATAAAAATAAGAAAAAGATTTTGAAAATTCATTTAAGAAATTCGAAAATATTAAGAAGAAAAATGAAAAAGATTTGATTTTTGAAAAAGATTTGAAAAGATAAAATTTTTAAATTGAAATTTTGACTTGACTAACAAGAAACAACTAAATTTTAAAAATTTTGACTAAGTCAACCCAAAATTTCAAAATTTATGAGTAAAATAAGGAAAGATATTATTTTTGAATTTTTTTGAATTAATGAAGAAAGAGAAAAACAACAAAATGACACAAAACATAAAAATTTAAGATTGAAACAAATGGAACATACAAGAACACTTTGAATGTCAAGATGAACACCAAGAACACTTTGAAGATCATAATGAACAACAAGAACATATTTTTTGAAATTTTTTTTAAGAAAAGGAACACATGCAAGACACCAAACTTAAAAATTTTTAAACTTTAGACACTAATAATTAAAAAATACACAAGAAAAATAAGAAAAGACATAGAACAAGAAAAATTAAAGATCAAACAAGGAAAATCAGCAAGAACAACTTGAACATCAAAGAAGAACACAATGCATGAATTTTTGAAAATCTATGGAAAAATTAAAAACCTGTAGTTGACACCAAACTTAAAATTTGACACAAGACTCAAACAAGAAACACAATTTTTTTTGGTTTTATGATTTTATTAAATTTTTTTGTATTTTTTTTTAAAATAAAAACAAAAATCTTAAACATAAAATAAAATTACCCAATCTAAGCAACAAGATGAACCGTCAGTTGTTCAAACTCGAACAATTCCCGGCAACGACGCTAAAAACTTGGTGCACGGAATTGTGATCACACTTTTCACAACTCCGCACAACTAACCAGCAAGTGCACTGGATCGTCCAAGTAATACCTTACGTGAGTAAGGGTCGATCCCATGGAGATTGTCGGCTTGAAGCAAGCTATGGTCATCCTGTAAATCTTAGTTAGGCGGATTTAAATGGTTATAAGGTTTTGATAATTAAAAGATAAATAAACATAAAATAAAATAAAGATACTTATGTAATTCATTGGTGGAAATTTCAGATAAGCGTTTGGAGATGATTTGTTACTTCTGAACCTCTGCTTTCCTATCGTCTTCTTCCAATCATGCATGCTCCCTTCCATGGCAAGCTGTATGATCCTCTCGGATGAAAAATACCACGTACGGTTTCTGCACGGCTAATCAATTGTCGGATTTCTCGTCTCGAATGAAAAATACCAGGTATAGCTACCGCACGACTAATCAACTGTCGGTTCCCACTAGTGTTGGAATAGGATCTTTCTATCCTTTTGCACACTGTCACTGCGCCCAACATTCGCGAGTTTGAAGCTCGTCACAGTCATCCCTTCCTAGATCCTACTCGGAATACCACAGACAAGGTTTAGACTTTTTGGATCTCAGGAATGCTGCCAATTGGTTCTAGCCTATACCATGAAGGTTCTAATCTCATGGACTCGGTCCGTGAATCAGAGACTGATGAGCGGATAATTTATATACTTTTTGGCATTGTTTTTAGTATATTTTTAGTAGAATCTAGTTACTTTTAGGGATGTTTTCATTAGTTTTTATGTTAAATTCACATTTCTGGACTTTACTATGAGTTTGTGTGTTTTTCTGTGATTTTAGGTATTTTCTGGCTGAAATTGAGGGACTTGAGCAAAAATCAGATTCAGAGGTTGAAGAAGGACTGCTGATGCTGTTGGATTCTGACCTTCCTGCACTCAAAGTGGATTTTCTGAAGCTACAGAACTCAAAATGGCGTGCTTCCAATTGCGTTGGAAAGTAGACATCTAGGGCTTTCCAGCAATATATAATAGTCCATACTTTGCCTAAGTTTAGACGACGCAAACTGGCGTTCAACGCCAGCTCTCTGCCCAATTCTGGTGTCCAGTGCCAGAAACAAGTTGCAAAGTGGAGTTCAACACCCAAATTGGTACAAAAGCTGGCGTTCAACTCCAAGAATGCCCTCTGCACGTGTAACATTCAAGCTCAGCCCAAACACACACCAAGTGGACCCCGGAAGTGGATTTATGCATCAATTACTTACTTCTGTAAACCCTAGTAGCTAGTTTATTATAAATAGGACTTTTTACTATTGTATTTGACATCTTTTGAATTCGGGATTGTATCTTTGAACATCATTGGATGCCTGGTTCTTAGATCATGGGGGTTGGCCTCTCGGCCATGCCTGGACCTATCACTTATGTATTTTTAACGGTAGAGTTTCTACACTCCATAGATTAAGGTGTGGAGCTCTGCTGTTCCTCAAAGATTAATGCAAAGTACTACTATTTTTCTATTCAAATTCAACTTATTCCGCTTCTAAGATATTCATTCGCACTTCAACCTGAATGTGATGAACGTGACAATCATCATCATTCCTTATGAACGCGTGCCTGACAACCACTTCCGTTCTACCTTAGATTGAATGATTATCTCTTGGATCTCTTAATCAGAATCTTTGTGGTATAAGCTAGATTGATGGTGGCATTCATGAGAATCTGGAAAGTCTAAACCTTGTCTGTGGTATTCCATCGACCCTTACTCACGTAAGGTTTATTACTTGGACGACCCAGTGCACTTGCTGGTTAGTTGTATCGAAGTTGTGACAAATTATGAATTGAGATTAGAGCACCAAGTTTTTGGAGCCATTACCAGAGATCACAATTTCGTGCACCAAGTTTTTGGCGCAGTTGCTGGGGATTGTTCGAGTTTGGACAACTGACGGTTCATCTTGTTGCTCAGATTGGATAACTTTCTTTTCGTTTTCTTTTCAAAAAGTTTTCAAAAATTTTTCAAAAAAAAAAATCTTTCAAAAATTTCTCCTTTGTTTTTGAAAAAAAAAACTTTAAAATAAAAATATTTTCAAAAATATATTTTTCTTCAGAATTTTTAAGAATGAATTCTAGTGTTTCATGAAGCATGTTGAAGCCTGGCTGGCTGTAAAGCCATGTCTAATTCCTCTGTAGGGCATGTTAGGCTTGTCATGTCTGAGTTACATACTAAAGCTTGGCTGGCTATTAAGCCATGCCTGACCCTTTGATTGGAGCTTTAGACTAAAGAGCATAAGATTCCTGGAATTCATATTAAAAATTTTGGAATCCTTATTTTTCTTTTTCAAAATGATTTTCGAAAAAATTAAAAGAAAATACAAAAAAAAAATCATAAAATCATAAAAATAAAAAATATTTCATGTTTCTTGTTTGAGTCTTGAGTCAGATTTAAAGTTTGGTGTCAATTGCATATTCATCTTGCATTTTTTGAGAATTCATGCATTCATAGTGTTCTTCATGATCTTCAAGTTGTTCTTGGTAAGTCTTCTTGTTTGATCTTGATGCTTTCTTGTTTTGCATCTTTTCTTTTTTTACATGTGCATTTTTGCATCCATAGAGTCTAAACATGAAAGATTTCTAAGTTTAGTGTCTTGCATGTTTTCTTTGCATATAAAAATTTTCAAAAATAAGTCTTGATGTTCATCATGATATTCAAAGTGTTCTTGGTGTTCATCTTGACATTCATAGCATTCTTGCATGCATTCATTGTTTTGATCTAAAATTTCCATGCATTGAGCATTTTTAGTGTTTTTCTCTCTCATCATAAAAATTCAAAAATAAAAAAAAATATCTTTCCCTTTTTCTCTCTTAAAAATTCGAAAATTAGATTTGACTTTTTCAAAAAATTTTAAAATCTAGTTGTTTTTATGAGTCAAATCAAATTTTTAATTTAAAAATCTTATCTTTTTTCAAAATCTTTTTCAAAAATCAAATCTTTTTCATTTTTCTTATTTATTTTCGAAAATTTCAAAAATATTTTTCAAAAATCTTTTTCTTAATTTTATATCATAATTTTCGAAAATAACATCATCAATTAATGTTTTGATTCAAAAATTTCAAGTTTGTTACTTACTTGTTAAGAAAGATTCAAACTTTAAGTTCTAGAATCATATCTTGTGATTTCTTGTGAATCAAGTCATTAATTGTGATTTTAAAAATCAAATCTTTTTCAAAAAATAATTTCAATCATATCTTTTCAAAAATATCTTCTTATTTTATCTTTTTCAAAATTTGATTTTAAAATATCTTTTCTAACTTCTTATCTTTTTATCTTTTCAAAAATTGATTTTCAAATTTGTTTCAACTAACTAACTAACTTTTTGTTTGTTTCTTATTTTTTTCAAAACCACCTAACTAACTCTCTCTCTCTAATTTTCGAAAATATCTCCCTCCTTTTTCAAAAATTCTTTTTAATTAACTAATTATTTTTTATTTGAATTTTC
>NC_029794.2:88776528-88778415 GCF_000816755.2 Arachis ipaensis
CATCATCCACTCAGCAACAGACAGAGAATTCTGAGCAGAATCCATCTAGCTTAGTAAATTTAGTCTCTGATCTATCTAAGGCCACTGTGAGTTTCATGAATGAAACAAGGTCATCCATTAGAAATTTGGAGGCACAAGTGGGCCAGCTGAGTAAAAGGATCACTGAAATCCCTCCTAGTACTCTCGCAAGCAATACAGAAGAGAATCCAAAAGGAGAGTGCAAGGCCATTGAATTAATTACCATGGCCGAACCTGTAAGGGAGGGAGAGGACGTGAATCCCAGTGAGGAAAACCTCTTGGGATGCCCAGTGATCAATAAGGAGTTTCCCTCTGAGGAACCAAAGGAATCTGAGACTCATCTAGAGACCATAGAGATTCCATTGAACCTCCTTATGCCATTCATGAGCTCTGATGAGTATTTCTCTTCTGAAGAGAATGAGGATGTTACTGAAGAGCAAACTGCCATGTTTCTTGGTGCAATCATGAAGCTGAATGCCAAACTATTTGGCATTGAAACTTAGGAAGATGAACCTCCCTTGTTCACCAATGAACTAAGCGATCTAGATCAACTGACATTGCCTCAGAAGAAACAGGATCCTGGAAAGTTCTTAATACCTTGTACCATAGGCACCATGATCTTTAAGGCTCTGTGTGACCTTGGTTCAGGGATAAACCTCATGCCCCTCTCTGTAATAGAGAAACTGGGAATCTTTGGGGTGCAAGCCACTAAAATCTCATTAGAGATGGCAGACAATTCAAGAAAACAGGCTTATAGACAAGTAGAGGACGTGTTAGTAAAGGTTGAAGGCCTTTACATCCCTACTGATTTCATAGTCCTAGATACTGGGAAGGATGAGGATGAATTCATCATCCTTGGAAGACCCTTCCTAGCCACAGCAAGAGCTGTGATTGATGTGGATAGAGGAGAATTGATCCTTCGAATAAATGAGGACAACCTTGTGTTTACAACTCAAGGATCTCTCTCTGCATCCATGGAGAGGAAGCATAAAAATCTTCTCTCAAAGCAGAGTCAAACAAAGCCCCCACAGTCAAACTCTAAGTTTGGTGTTGGGAGGCCACAATCAAACTCTAAGTTTGGTGTCAAACCCCCATATCCAAACTCTAAGTTTGGTGTTGGGAGATCTCAACAAAGCTCTGCACATCTGTGAGGCTCCATGAGAGCCCACTGTCAAGCTATTGACATTAAAGAAGCGCTTGTTGGGAGGCAACCCAATTTTTATTTAATTATATTTTTATTAGTTATATGTCTTTGTAGGTTCATGATCATGTGGAATCATAAAATAAATATAAAAAGTGAAAACGGAATCAAAAATAGCAGAAGAAAAATCACACCCTGGAGGAAGACCTTACTGGCGTTTAAACGCCAGTAAGAAGCATGTTTTGGGCGTTCAACGCCAGAGCAGAGCATGGTTCTGGCGCTGAACGCCAGAAATGGGCAGCATCTGGGCGTTTGAACGCCAGAAATGCACCCTGGAGAAGAGCTGGCGCTGAACGCCAAGAACAAGCATGGTTCTGGCGTTCAACGCTAGAAATGGGCAACAAATGGGCGTTCAACGCCCAGAACAAGCACCAATCTGGCACTGAACGCCTAGAGTTGTGTGCAAAGGCATTTTACATGCCTAATTTGGTGCAAGGTTGTAAATCCTTAAGCACCTCAGGATATGTGGACCCCACAGGATCACCTCAGGATCTGTGGACCCCACAGGATCCCCACTAACCTCCACTTACTTCTTCTCACCCCTCTTTCACACAATCCCATAAACACTCTTCCCCAAAACCCTTCACCAATCACCTCAATCTCTCTTCCCCATCACCTCTTCACCACTCACATCCATCCACTCTTCCCCATAAACCTACCTCATAAAC
>NC_029794.2:88779479-88786032 GCF_000816755.2 Arachis ipaensis
AGCTCAAGAGGCGCAGGAAGCTCATCACCATGAGATCCCGGAGATGCCTCAAATGCATTTTCCTCCACAAAACTATTGGGAGCAAATCAACACCTCCCTAAGAGAATTAAGTTCCAACATGGGACAACTAAGGGTGGAACATCAAGAGCACTCCATTATCCTTCATGAAATCAGAGAAGATAAAAAAGCAATAAGGGAGGAGCAACAAAGACAAGGAAGAGACATAGAAGAGCTCAAGGACATCATTGGTTCCTCAAGAAGGAAACGCCACCATCACTAAGGTGGACTCATTCCTTGTTCTTACATTCTCTATTTTTTGTTTTCTATGTTAAGTGCTTATCTATGTTTGTGTCTACATTACATGATCATTAGTATTTAGTAACTTTGTCTTAAAGTTATGAATGTCCTATGAATCCATCACCTCTCTTAAATGAAAAATGTTTTAATTCAAAAGAACAAGAAGTACATGAGTTTCGAATTTATCCTTGAACTTAGTTTAATTATATTGATGTGGTGACAATGCTTCTTGTTTCAAAATTATCCTTGAACAGTGCATATGTCTTTTGAAGTTGGTGTTTTAGAATGTTAAATATGTTGGCTCTTGAAAAATCCTATTTGATTTTCAGTTGCTTGGGGACAAGCAACAATTTAAGTTTGGTGTTGTGATGAGTGGATAATTTATACGCTTGTTGGCATTGTTTTTAGTATATTTTTAGTAGAATCTAGTTACTTTTAGAGATGTTTTCATTAGTTTTTATGTTAAATTCACATTTCTGGACTTTACTATGAGTTTGTGTATTTTTCTGTGATTTCAGGTATTTTCTGGCTGAAATTGAGGGACTTGAGCAAAAATCAGATTCAGAGGTTGAAGAAGGACTGCTGATGCTGTTGGATTCTGACCTCCCTGCACTCAAAGTGGCTTGTCTGGAGCTACAAAACTCAAAATGGCGCGCTTCTAATTGCGTTGGAAAGTAGACATCCAGGGCTTTCCAGAAATATATAATAGTCTATACTTTGCCTAAGTTTAGACGATGCAAACTGGCGTTCAACGCCAGCTTTCTGCCTAATTCTGGCGTCCAGCGCCAGAAACAAGTTGCAAAGTGGAGTTCAACGCCCAAACTGGCACAAAAGTTGGCGTTCAACTCCAAGAATGACCTCTGCACGTGTAACATTCAAGTTCAGTCCAAGCACACACCAAGTGGGCCCCAGAAGTGGATTTATGCATCAATTACTTACTTCTGTAAACCCTAGTAGCTAGTTTATTATAAATAGGACTTTTTACTATTGTATTTGACATCTTTTGAATTCGGGATTGTATCTTTGAACATCTTTGGATGCCTGGTTCTTAGATCATGGGGCTGGCCTCTCAGCCATGCCTGGACCTATCACTTATGTATTTTTAACGGTAGAGTTTCTACACTCCATAGATTAAGGTGTGGAGCTTTGCTGTTCCTCAAAGATTAATGCAAAGTACTACTGTTTTTCTATTCAAATTCAATTTATTCCGCTTCTAAGATATTCATTCGCACTTCAACCTGAATGTGATGAACGTGACAATCATCATCATTCCCTATGAACGCGTGCCTGACAACCACTTCCGTTCTACCTTAGATTGAATGATTATCTCTTGGATCTCTTAATCAGAATCTTTGTGGTATAAACTAGATTGATGGCGGCATTCATGAGAATCCGGAAAGTCTAAACCTTGTCTGTGGTATTCCGAGTAGGATTCTGGGATTGAATGACTGTGACGAGCTTCAAACTCGCCATTGCTGGGCGTAGTGACAGACGCAAAAGGAGGGTGAATCCTATTCCAGCATGATCGGGAACCTCAGATGATTAGCCGTGCTATGACAGAGCATTTGGACCATTTTCATAAGAGGAGGGGATGTAACCATTGACAACGGTGATGCCCTTGCATAAAGCCAGCCATAGAAAGGAGTAAGACTGATTGGATGAAGACAGCAGGAAAGTAGAGGTTCAGAGGAACGAAAGCATCTCAATGTTAGGCTTGTCATGTCTGAGTTACATACTAAAGCTTGGCTGGCTATTAAGCCATGCCTGACCTTTTGATTGGAGCTTTAGACTAAAGAGCATAAGATTCCTGGAATTCATATTAAAAATTTTGGAATCCTTATTTTTCTTTTTCAAAATGATTTTCGAAAAAATTAAAAGAAAATACAAAAAAAAATCATAAAATCATAAAAATCAAAAATATTTCATGTTTCTTGTTTGAGGTGTAAAAACTCCACCGTAGAAATATATAAGAGAAAAAGTCTAGGCATGGCCGAATGGCCAGCCTCCCAAATGTAACATCAAAGTCTCCAAGGTCTCCGAATACAATAGTAAGAAGTGCTATTTATACTAAAGTAATTACTAGGGATTACAGAAAATATGTAACTAAGTGCAGATAGTGTAGAAATCCACTTTCGGGGCCCACTTGGTGTGTGCTTGGGCTGAGCATTGAGCTTTACACGTGCATAGGCCATTTCTAGAGTTAAACGCCAGCTTGGATGCCAGTTTGGGTGTTTAACTCCAGTTTTGGCATTTTACACCAGAAAATAGGTCTTTGGTGGGTGTTTGAACGCCAGTTTAGGCCATCAAATCTCGGGCAAAGTATGGACTATTATACATTTCTGGAAAACCCAAGATGTCTACTTTCCAACGCAATTGAGAGCATACTAATTGGGCTTTTGTAGCTCTAGAAAATCTACTTCGAGTGCTGGAGGGTCAGAATCCAACAACATCTACAGTCCTTTCTCAACCTCTGAATCAAATTTTTGCTTAGGTCCTTCAAGTTCAGCTAGAAGATACCTGAAATTACAGAAAAATACACAAACTCATAGTAAAGTCCAGAAATATGATTTTTGCATAAAAACTAATAAAAATATAATAAAAAGTAACTAAAACATATTAAAAACTACATAAAAATAATGCCAAAAAGGGTATAAATTATCCGCTCATCAGCATTCGACTTGAAATTGTGATTTAAGAATTTTAAATGAATTCAAGAAATTTATGGTTCAAAGTAATTGATTTAAGGATAAATGATTTATGAGTCTTTTGAAAAAGGTTTGATATTGATCTTGTATTGAAGATTTTGGAAAAATGTTACAAAAATCGGTATTTGTTTTAAGAAAAATTTCGGATTCTTGACGATGATAATCAGAGTGACGCAGCGGAAGACGAGAGAGAGCATCGACACGGTAGAATGGTAATGAAAGAGATGCTTTGGCAACTTGTTGGGTGGATAACTTGATAGTAAAATGATTCGTGGAGGATATGTATATATGTATGTGTATCGCGTGATTCGAATTTTCGAGGGCAAAAATTTTATTAGGAGGGGAGAATGTAAGAACCGCCAAAAACATTTTAATAAAAATAATAATTTTTAGTGCCCGAAATAGATTCTAAATTTATAATTTTTAATTTGAAAATTTAAAGGTGAAATTCAATTTCAGTGAATTTTTCTGAGTTAGAAAATGTACCTTCTTCGAAAAGTTTTTGTAAAAATGCGTACTGGCACTTAAGCTAGTAGTACTAGCTCGAGTCTATCCAGTACCGCGTATTTTGTAAAATAAGATTTTGGAAAAATTGATTTATTATTTTGAAAGGATAAAAATAATTTAGAATCGAAAACCGGACACTAATCTTAAAGGTTTTGGCCCAAAGGGGGCCAAACGAACCAAAAATGCTTCGTGGTTGGACCGGGCCCAAGTTGGGCCCAAGCCCAACTCATATAAAGCAATAAATGAGCCAAAGGAGCTCATTTTAACACCAAGAGAGAGAGAACTCGGATAGGGAGAAGAGAGGAGAAGGAAGCCATTGACACTATTCATCTCCTCCTTCAAAGCTCCATAACTTTTGATCTGAAGCTCTTGACGAGCTCTTCGTTTCTATCTAAAGAAATCTGGTAAGATCTCTCTTTTCACGCTCCAGTTTCCAGCCCTAATTTTCTGCATTTTTGGGGTTTGGTTTTTGAAGAGATTTTATGGTTTTGCTTGTTTAGGTGATCTCTAGTAGCAGGTAATTGTTGGATTTTACCCCTAATCTCGTTGGGAAAGGTAAGGTTTCACTAAACCCTTGTGTTTGGTTGTTTTGTGAACCTTAGGTTTGATGTGGGTATGTTTTATGATGTTAGTTTGAGCTTTGGTATTTGTTAGGGTTGGCTTGTTTGGACTCAAAGTGGTGGTCTGTGCACATTGGGAATCGGCCAAGGTATGATTTTGGTTTTCTTTATGTAATATGTAATATTTCTGGACACTTAGGCTAGTTGACCTTAAGATAGGTTGAATGATGTGATTGTATGATTAATTGGATATTAATGTTATGCTTGATGATGGCTTGGATATAGGTTGAATGAGTTTGAATGTGATAATATATATATATATATAGTTAGATCATGATTATTGATGAGCTATGTTGGTGAGTATTGAGGTTGGAAGATGGATGTTGATGATGACTTTTGATTGTTGGTTATTGTGGTGTATGTTGGATGTAAATGAGTGAGGAGGTTTAATGAATTGAATATAATGTTAAGAATTGTGAATAATGATTTTGAGTATTGATGATGATGATGAGTTAATGATAATGTGTTTATTGAATGGAAGTTTGGATATAGGTGATATTGATGATGGATGGTAATGGTGGGTAGTTATGTTGATGTTAAAAAGGTTAATGGGAATTTGAAAAATATGAATTAGGTTGGATTTTGTTAGGATTTGGTAGAATTAGTCCCACATTGCTTAGGATAGCAAATGGAGTGGGTGGCCTAGGCTATAAATATGAGGCTAAGTTCTCCATATTTTTTGCACCAGTCGGAAACACTTAAAGCTTGTATCTGACTTCTCTTTTCCTCTATACTCTTTGATTAGAGAGTGTTGTAAGGTATAGTTAAATATTTGCTTTGAGAGTGTGGGTGTACTGGGGTGCCGATGTTAGAGGAAAAGAAGTCTATGTGTTGTAACAATTTTCACATAGTGATATTCTTTAGTTGTCATTTGACAACGGCCGTGGTTTTTTTTCTCCAGTAATTGGGGTTTTCCACGTTAAATTCTTGTGTTGTGATTGTGTCTATTTTATTTCTTTGTGAAAGGTATTTTCTCAAGGGGGAATCGTGTATTATTCCCAACATGTGGTATTAGAGCTTCGGTTCGGTGGGATTTATTCTTAGTATGCTCTGTGGTTGCAGCCTAGTCTGACCTTCCACATCAGAAAAGAATTTTGTCCTGTGGCTTGAGGTTGATCTTTGGTTGCTGTTGTTGTTGCTAGAAGGCAGTGTGACACTGTGAGAGTGCAATTTGGAAAGGTTCTGGCTAAGGAAAGACTTGGTATTTAAGTGTGTCCATTGTGACCCTCCTCTCTTTCCTGGGGACCCTTCCTAGTGCACGGTCTACAGTTGAGTTATACTATTCCAGTATACGGTTGCAACAATGTCAGGATATTCAAGTTCTGTGAAGGTTGAAATAGAGAAATTTGATGGAAGAATCAATTTTGGCTTGTGGCAAATACAAGTCAAGGATGTGTTGATACAATCAGGTTTGCACAAGGCGTTGAAGGAGAAGATCTCTGGTATAAAGGATGAAGAATGAGAGGAACTAGATTTGAGAGCTGCAAGTGCTATTCGCCTGTGTTTGGCTAAGAATGTTCTTGCAAATGTGCAAGGAATGAAAACAGCCAAGGAACTTTGGGAAAACTCGAAGGGTTGTATCAGGCAAAGGGCATCTCAAATCGGTTGTTATTGAAGGAGCAGTTCCATAATCTATGCATGTATCACAATGTGAAAATCTCTTACCATCTTAGTGCTATCAATGGTATTGTCTCTGAATTAGAGGTAATTGGAGTGAAAATTGATGATGAAGATAAGGAACTGAGGCTCATATTGTCTCTTCCCTCTTCCTATGAGTATATCAAACCTGTTTTAATGTATGACACGGGCATTGGTTGGCGTTGAGATGCAAGGTGTGTGGCGGAGTTATGTGGATGGTTGAAGAACTTCCAGGAAAAGCCAATTTGGAAGTTGCACCATGAATTTTCAGCAAGGTTTCGATCTGTACCAAGCCGAAATGCTTGGAGTGGTCTAATTCCAAGTGAGTATACTTTAATGGTGGAGTATGATAGTTCTCTGAACTATGATTGTCGGTATAGACAATGGCAGCAAAGAATTGTCGGTGTTGACTATGGAAGCTGAAGATGTGTGACTATTTCAATCAAGGTGGAGATTGTTAGGATTTGGTTGAATTAGTCCCACATTGCTTAGGATAGCAAATGGAGTGGGTGGCCTAGGCTATAAATATGAGGCTAAGTTCTCCATATTTTTTGCATCAGTCGGAAACACTTAAAGCTTGTATCTGACTTCTCTTTTCCTCTATACTCTTTGATTAGAGAGTGTTGTGAGGTGTAGCTAAATATTTGCTTTGAGAGTGTGGGTGTACTAGGGTGCTGGTGTTAGAGGAAAAGAAGTCTATGTGTTGTAACAAAATATATTAAAATATACATTTTATTCTTAAAAGATACTAAAATTATATTTTATTCTTTTTATTTATAAAATATA
>NC_029794.2:88786157-88787408 GCF_000816755.2 Arachis ipaensis
TGTCTATTTTATTTCTCTGTGAAAGGTATTTTCTCAAGGGGGAATAGTGTATTATTCCCAACAGATTTAGAATTGTTGAATGGTTTAGAAGGTTGTGTGATTGATAAAATACTTGAAGGAATGTTTGGTATGAGTGTTGGGTTGTTTTGGTATGGTTAAAAATGGAGTTTGGAATGGTTTTATTTGGTTTTGGGTGGTTTGAGTTATGAAAAGTGGAAAATTGGTAAATTGTGAACTTTTGGTAAAAGTTAGTTTTTGGTGAATTTTGTCTGATCATAACTTATGCCTCTGTTTTCAAAATTGGTTGAATTTGATTTAAAATTGAAGCTTATTGAAAACTTTTCAAATTGATATAAGGTTTGTAAAATTTGGATTTTTGTGGAGGAAGTTATGATCATTCAAAGATTGGTGTCAAAATCTGAAATTCTGCAAAGTTGCAGAATTTTGTCATTTCTGGTATGTGCGCACGCACACCTCTGCGAAATTCTTAACCTGTGCGCACGCACAGACCTGTGTGTCCGCACACGCTGAGGCAGGCAATCTGTTTGCAGCACTAGCACAGCTTGTGCGCGTACATACCGAAAAAGATTTACAACCTGTGCATACGCACAGCCCTGTGCGCACGCACAAGTTGGGAAGCTTAGTCTGTTGGGGGCACCAGCACGCCATGTGTGAGTGAACAGGATTATAAAATTTGGTACCTGTACGTACACACCCCTATGCGTACGCACACGTTTTGAAACTCCTCCTAGGCGTGTGGTGCCGAAATTGTGATCTCTGGTAATGGTTTCTTAGGCCAGATACTCTGATCTAGTTTTACAGTCTGTCACAACTTCGATACAACTAACCAGCAAGTGCACTGGGTCGTCCAAGTAATACCTTACGTGAGTAAGGGTCGAATCCCACGGAGATTGTTGGTATGAAGCAAGCTATGGTCACCTTGTAAATCTCAGTTAGGCGGATATAAATTGATAATGATGTTTTCGAATTATAAATAATAGACTAGGGATAGAGATACTTATGTAAATCATTGGTAGGAATTTCAGATAAGCGAATGGAGATGCTTTTCGTTCCTCTGAACCTCTGCTTTCCTGCTATCTTCATCCAATCAGTCTTACTCCTTTCCATGGCTGGCTTTATGCAAGGGCATCACCGTTGTCAGTGGCTACATCCCCTCCTCTCAGTGAATAATATGCTCACGCACCCTGTCACGGCACGACTATTCATCTGTCGGTTCTCGATCATGCTGGA
>NC_029794.2:88794691-88795240 GCF_000816755.2 Arachis ipaensis
GAACAGCAGAGCTCCACACCTTAATCTATGGAGTGTAGAAACTCTACCGTTGAAAATACATAAGTGAAGGTCCAGGCATGGCCGAGATGGCCAGCCCCCTAAAACGTGATCAAAGGATGATAAGGTAATCCAAAGATGCCTAATACAATAGTAAGATGTCCTATTTATAATAAACTAGCTACTAGGGTTTACATGAGTAAGTATTTGATGAATAAATCCACTTCCGGGGCCCACTTGGTGTGTGTTTGGGCTGAGCCTAAGTGTTGCAAGTGCAGAGGCCATTTGTGGAGTTGAACGCCAGTATTTGTGCCAGTTTGGGCGTTCAACTCTGGTTTTGGATCCTTTTCTGGCGCTGGACGCCAGATTTGGGCAGAAGGCTGGCGTTGAACGCCAGTTTACGTCATCTATTTCTGGAAAGCCCTGGATGTCTACTTTCCAACGCAATTGGAAGCGCGCCATTTCGAGTTATGTAGCTCTAGAAAATCCACTTTGAGTGCAGGGAGGTCAGAATCCAACAGCATTAGCAGTCCTTCTTCAACCTCTGAATCT
>NC_029794.2:88805240-88805579 GCF_000816755.2 Arachis ipaensis
CAAAAAAAAAAAAAAAGAAACCGGAAAAAAAAAACCGGAGGAACCTGCCGAAGATGAGGCCATTACGGCTCGCCTTTATGCGTCCTCCTCGGGATAGCGTCATTTAAAGAACAAGAGGGAGCACAACGTAAAAAAAAATGGAGGAGCCTGGCAAAGATTAGGCCATTACGGCTCACCTTTAGGTGTCCTCCTCATGATAGCGTCATTTAAAGAACGAGGGACAGCACAATGAAAAAAATCGGAAAAAAAAACCGGAGTAGCCTGCCAAAGATGAGGCTATTACGGCTTTCCTTTAGGTGTCCTCCTCGGGATAGCGTCATTTAAAAAACGAGGGTCAGC
>NC_029794.2:88844817-88846253 GCF_000816755.2 Arachis ipaensis
ATTTAATCAACCATGTATGAATTAATGCAATTTCATGAGGTTTTATGCTATAATTGTCACATATTATGAAAGAATGAATATCTCATGATTTTGAGCATAGCTTTGATGTGTTTGGTTGATTAATGATAGGTGAAGAAAGCTTGGAGAAAGGTTGAAGCAAGAAGGAATGGTTAGGAGGAAGAGAGGACAAAAGGTTTGAGCAAAAGTTTGCCTCAAACTTTAGCTCAAACTTTTGGAATAAGTGAAAATGAACCAGGGAGCAAAAAGCTGGACCAAAAATTTGCCTCAAACTTTTGTGCAAACTTTTGGGCAAAAAGCTGGAGCAAAAGTTAGCCTCAAACTTTTTGGCTAACTTTTGGGCAAAAAGATGGAGCAAAAGTTAGCCTCAAACTTTTTGGCTAACTTTTGGCATCACAAATCAACACCCTGGAGACCAAAAGTTTGCGCCAACGTTAGCCCCTAACTTTTTGGCTAATGTTGGCGCATGAAAAACACACCCTGGAGAGCAAAAGTTTNTCAGTGATGAAAAGAAAGACTATATGGAACTCGACAAGGAAGAATCACAGTTAAAGAAAGAAAGCAACAAGGTGATTCACAACAACATCCCAAGGTAAAAGATTGTGCAGAATGATGAAGAAGTTCAAGAGGATATTGGAGTATTAGCCACTGAGAAGAGAGATCTCCAAAGTGAGCCTACGGCCAAAAAGGAAAGGTTAACAAAAGGAAGCAAGAAACACAGAAACAACACAAAAAGGGATTGGAAGAACAGGAAGATTCCAACAGAAGGGCTTTCCAAAGGTGACAAAGTGCAATTGATATATCAACAACTGGGAGCAAGCCAACAGACTGATGACTATTACACTGTCAGCAACATACTCTCATTGGAGCATGCTGAAATTGAACACCAAGGAACAAAGAGGAGGATCACAGTCAGGGGAGACAAGTTGAGGCACTACAATCATCAACCACCATAAAAGAAAGCCCCAGTGTCAAGCTAGTGACGATAAAAGAGCGCTCCATGGGAGGCAACCCATGATTTAAGATTTATGTCATTTTAAATTCAATAAGCTATGATCACCTGAGCATGAAATTTTTCTTTTCATGTACATACTTAATGAATGCATGCAATTTTTTTATGAAACATATGCTAAGACTTCTAAAGTTTGGTATGCCTTCAAGCACACCAAACCAGTGTTACAAATATTTTTATACTATATGCCTAGCATATGACCAAACACTAAGTTTGGTGTGTTTCCTCTCATGAAAATAAAAAAAAAATTTCATGCACCAATGATCATACGTTGTCACTTTCTGAGACTTTTCAATTAAAAAGAAATCATACTCTGTGATGAAGGCATCAATTGTGATTAACTACTGGCATCTCACATTTGCCCCTTAACAAGAGACAAGTTTAGTGTTCATCAAACCTTGATGCA
>NC_029794.2:88847341-88849248 GCF_000816755.2 Arachis ipaensis
CATCCTTTACTTCTCTGTTTGTTGCAATTTACTTTTCCTTGTTTAATTTCTGCAAATCCAACTCCCAATTCCCTTTACAATTCAAGCCATTTACA
The DNA here is from genome assembly GCF_000816755.2 of Arachis ipaensis. Classification (NCBI taxonomy): domain Eukaryota; kingdom Viridiplantae; phylum Streptophyta; class Magnoliopsida; order Fabales; family Fabaceae; genus Arachis; species Arachis ipaensis. The sequence goes on from NC_029794.2 coordinate 88,847,437, forward strand.
TTTCTTGCACTTTAAGATTCTGCAATTTACATTTCTTGCGTTCTAAGTTTCTGCCATTTAATTTCTTGCTCTTTAAGATTCAGCACTTTAAATTCCAGTTCTCTTTAATTTCATGCAATTCACCCATTTCCTTTACTTTCTATGCAATTTAAATTCTGCAAATCACAAATCTCTCAACCAAATCTTGATTCGCTTGACTAAATCAACCACTAAACTAAAATTGCTCAATCCTTCAATCCCTGTGGGATCGACCTCACTCCCGTGAGTTATTATTACTTGATGCGATCCGGTGCACTTGCCAGTTAGATTTGGGTATTTTGGAGAAATTCGTTTTTCCACAGAAATATCCCATCACGTTTTTGGCGCCGTTGCTGAGGATTGATTAGATTGACAATGATTAAGTGAGGTGGTGATCTAGATCTAGCATTTTTATTTTCTGTTCCTTTAATTTTCAATTAACCCACTAACTGTTTGAATTTTTGCTTAAGCTAACTAAAACTTCATTCTAGCAATAGATTGAAGTGTCACTGGTTTGTGTGTTTCTTATGTTCTGCTTGTATGTCAGGTACAAGAAGAAATACACCCATCTTTCATGAACAAGACGAAAGAACTCTTAGAAGGTTAAGAAGAGCTAAAAGAGGGAAAAATATTGTTGGAGAAGAGGAATCAGAAGAAGAATTCCAAGATATGGAGGAACATTCAACCAATCCACCAGGTGGAGCAGACAACAACAATAACAATCCACCCCAGAGGAGAGTTTTAGCTTCCTATACTTTTGCAAATCCTAGACATTGTGGAAGTAGCATCTTAACTCCAAACGTCAATGCAAATGATTTTGAACTAAAGCCACAACTCATCACTTTGGTTCAAAACAATTGCTCTTTTGGTGGAGGACCACTTGAAGATCCGAACCAACACTTATCCACCTTCTTGAGGATTTGTAACACTGTTAAAACTAATGGTGTGCCTCCTGACAGTTACAAGCTATTGCTATTCCCATTTTCTCTCAGAGACAAAGCCACTCAATGGTTGGAATCCTTTCCAAGAGACAGCATCAACAATTGGGATGATCTGGTAACCAAGTTCCTTGCCAAATTTTACCCACCTCAAAGGATCATAAGATTGAAGACTGAGGTACAAACATTTACACAAATGGAGGCTGAACCCATCCATGAGGCATGGGAGAGATACAAAGCTCTAATCAGGAAATGTCCTCCTGAAATGTTCACTGAGTGGGATAAGCTACAAAATTTTTATGAGGGCTTAACATTGAAATCTCAAGAAGCTTTGGATCATTCAGCTGGAGGTTCCTTGCAACTCATGAAAACTGCAGAGGAAGCTCAAAATCTCATTGATATGGTGGCTAACAACCAATATTTCTTTGCTCATCAAAGAAACCGCCAACCATCACAAAGAAGAGGAGTAATGAAGCTAGAAGGAGTGGACTCAATCTTGGCTCAAAACAAGATGATGCAGCAGCAAATTCAACAACAATTTGAACAAATAGCCAAGAGGATTGATAGTCTCCAAGTTGCAGCAGTTAACACTAGCCAACCATCAACCACATGGGGACAGAATGAAGAAACTCAAGAAGAACAACAACAAGAGCAAGTACAGTATATGCACAACCAAGGACCAAATGAAGTGTATGGTGATACATACAATCCATCCTGGAAGAACCACCCAAACCTCAGATGGGGAGATAATCACATCCAAAACCAACAACCATGGCAGATGAACTCAAACCAAAACAACCCAAGAAGCAACCAAAACCACAACCAGCAGCAAACTAACCAGAACCCCTACAGAAAA
>NC_029794.2:88850584-88856481 GCF_000816755.2 Arachis ipaensis
TTTTATGATTTCAACCCGGTTCACAATGGATCTTTCTCCAACTCCAAGAGCAATCAACCAAGGCCTTTATCAACCCAATTCCATCAAGAGCAAAGGCCCAATTCAAGGCTTGAAGACCATTTGAAGAAAGTGTATAAATAGCTTAGGATTTAAGTTTTCGGGGAGCTTTTCTTTTGGCATTCTTAGAACACTTACAGAGAGCTCACGTTTACATTGTTGCTTTAGAATTCTAGAGAATTGGGAAGGAGAATTGATCTCTCTTCTTCCTTGTTCTTGCTCAGCACTCTTTACTTTTCTTGTTTTGGATCTTGGGTGGAGTATTGAAGAAATTCTGTTTCAATCTCACCTTGGGATCTTGTTTAATTTTCAGCATTGAGTTTCCATCTCGGTTAATTGCTTCTTCTTCCACTCTTCTGCAATTTACATTTCTTTATTTCCTTTGCAATTGTTCTTGCTGGATCTAGGAAGGCAGTGAGATCTAGACTTGGCTATTTAGTCTCTTGAGTCCTGAGATCTATAGCTTTCAATTTCAATTTCCTTATTTCGTTGTCACACCAAGCTTATTCTCATTTTCATTTAAGATCCGGTTTAATTGAATCCATCTTTTACATTCCTGTCTGTTGAATTTTTCTTTTCTTTGTTTAAATTCTGCAAATCCACTTCCTAATTCCCTTTACAATTCAAGCCATTTACATTTCTTGCACTTTAAGATTCTGCAATTTACATTTCTTGCGTTCTAAGTTTCTGCCATTTAATTTCTTGTTCTTTAAGATTCAGCACTTTATTTTCTGCTCTCTTTAATTTCATGCAATTTACCCATTCACTTTACTTTCCATGAAATTTAAATTCTGTTAATCACAAATCACTCAACCAAATCTTGATTCGCTTGACTAAATCAACCACTAAACTAAAATTGCTCAATCCTTCAATCCCTGTGGGATCGACCTCACTCCCGTGAGTTTTTATTACTTGATGCGACCCGGTGCACTTGCTGGTTAGATTTGTGTGTTTGGAATTCATTTTCCGAAAATACACATCAGCCATTACGGCTCATGTTTAGGTGTCCTCCTCGGGATAGCATCATTTAAGGAACGAGCGTCAGCACAACGTAAAAAAAAAATAAAAAAAAAGACCGGAAAAAAAAAACAGGAGGAACCTGCCGAAGATGAGGCTATTACGGATCGCCTTTAGGTTTTCTCCTTGGGATAGCGTCATTTAAAAACGATGGTCAGCACAACGTATAAAAAAAAGGAAAAAAAACAGAAAAAAGGGGGGGAGCCTGCCGAAGATGAGGCCATTACGGCTTGCCTTTAGGTGTCCTCCTCGGGATAGCGTCATTTAAAGAACGAGAGTGAGAACAACGTAAAAAAAAAGGAAAAAAATCGGAAAAAAATGGAGGAGCTTGCCGAAGATGAGGCCATTACGGCTCGCCTTTAGGTGTCCTACTCATGATAGCGTCATTTAAAGAACGAGGGTCAGCACAACGTAAAAAAAAAGGAAAAAAAACAGAAAAAACCGGAGGAGCCTGCCGAAGATGTGGCCATTACGGCTCGCCTTTAGGTATCCTCCTCAGGATAGCGTCATTTAAAGTACGAGAGTCACCACAACGAAAAAAAAATCGAAAAAAAAAACAAGAGTAGCCTGCCGAAGACGAGGCTATTACGGCTCTCCTTTAGGTGTCCTCCCCGTGATAGCGTCATTTAAAGAACGAGGGTCAGTACAACGTAAAAAAAAAAAAACAAAAATGGAGGAGCCTGCCGAAGATGAGGTGATTACGGCCCGCCTTTAGATGTCCTCCTCCGGATAGTATCATTTAAAGAACGAGGGTCAGCACAACGGAAAAAAAATAAAAAAAAATGAAAAAAAAAAACAGGAGGAACCTGCCGAAGATTAGGCCATTACGGCTTACCTTTAGGTGTCCTCCTCGGGATAGCGTCATTTAAAAATGAGGGTCAGCACAACGTATAAAAAAAAGGAAACAAAAAACCAGTAAAATAAAAAAAAATGGGGGAGCCTGCCGAAGATGAGGCCATTACGGCTCACCTTTAGGTGTCCTCCTCAGGATAGCATCATTTAAAGAACGAGGGTCAGCACAACGTATAAAAAAAACTGAAAAAAATTGGAGGAGCCTGCCGAAGATGAGGCCATTATGGCTCGCCTTTAGGTGTCCTCCTCAGGATATCGTCTTTTAAAGAACGAGGGTCAGCACAACGTAAAAAAAAAACAAAAAATACCGGAAAAAAAAACCAGAAAAAAAAATGGAGGAGCCTGCCGAAGATGAGGCCATTACGGCTCATGTTTAGGTGTCCTCCTCGGGATAGCGTTATTTAAGGAACGAGGGTCAGCACAACGTAAAAAAAAAATAAAAAAAAGACCGGAAAAAAAAAACAGGAGGAACCTGCCGATGATGAGGCTATTGCGGATCGCCTTTAGGTGTTCTCCATGGGATATCGTCATTTAAAAACAATGGTCAGCACAACGATAAAAAAAAAGAAAAAAAAACCAGAAAAAAGGGGGGGAGCCTGCCGAAGATGAGGCCATTACGGCTCGCCTTTAGGTGTCCTCCTAAGGATAGCGTCATTTAAAGAACGAGGGTCAGCACAACGTAAAAAAAAAAAAGGAAAAAAAAATACCGGAGGAGCCTGCTGAAGATGAGGCCATTACGGCTCGCCTTTAGGTGTCCTCCTCGGGGTAGCGTCATTTAAAGAACGAGGGTCAGCACAACGTAAAAAAAAAAAAGGAAAAAAAAATACCGGAGGAGCCTGCTGAAGATGAGGCCATTACGGCTCGCCTTTAGGTGTCCTCCTCGGGGTAGCGTCATTTAAAGAACGAGGGGCAGCACAACGTAAAAAAAAAAATGGAGGAGTCTGCCGAAGATGAGGCCATTACGGCTTGCCTTTAGGTGTCCTCCTCGGGTTAGCGTCATTTAAAGAACGAGGGTCAGCACAACGTAAAAAAAAAAATGGAGGAGTCTGCCGAAGATGAGGCCATTACGGCTTGCCTTTAGGTGTCCTCCTCGGGATAGCATCATTTAAAGAACGAGAGTCAGGACAACGTAAAAAAAAAACAAAAAAACAAAAAACAAAAAAAACAAAGAAAAATCTGGAAAAAAACCGCAAGAGCCTGCCGAAGATGAGGCCATTACGGCTCGGCTTTAGGCGATCCTCTGCTTCGCGGTTTGCCGGACTTGGACATGATACAAAGGAAAGTGGTGATGATTGGGAACGATTGGATTGGTATTGGGGTAAGGAAGGATCATATGATGGCGAATGGTGAAGAGAGGCTTGTGAGTGTGGTGGTTCGAGGTTATGTTGAAAGGATGGTTCATATGCACGGGGTCGGGCTTGTTGGTAGTTACAAGGTTGTCCACCATGTCTTTCAGCTGGGTATGCATGGTAGAATGGTCTTTGTCCAGGATATCTCGGAGGGTGTTGCTGCCAAAAGGGTTGATTAGATCCTCTTGGTTCCATCCATCCTTGATTGGTCTGACCTTGATGCACATTCCTGTTGTAACTTCTATTTCCTTTAACAATATTAGAACCAAACTCAAAGCGAGAGGGGTGAGAGTTCATAGTAGCAAATAAAGATAAAAAGGAAAAACAAAAATAAATAAACAAGCAAAAGAAAAATATTTACAATAACCAATAATAAGGCACACGTTAGCAGTTCCCCGGCAACGGCGCCATTTTGACGTTAGGATTTTTACCAGTAAAGAGATCCATAGAAACAGTTGCGTTGTAGATATAGTCTCTAAACCTACAAAAATCCCTTCGTACAAACGTTTTGGGTGTCACAAGTAACAAACCCCTTTAAAAATTGTTAACCGAGTATTCAAACCTCGGGTCGTCTTCTCAAGGAACTGCGAGGAAGTATGTTCTTATTATTGGCTATAAAGGTTGTAATTGGAGTTTAATAACTGTTGAGTTACTGAATTCTTAACCAGAACCAAAAGGGGAAAAAAGTAAAATTGCTGAAATAATAAAAACGTCCTTAGATGGGAAGCAATGATAACTTAAATCAAAGAGAACAATCATAAACTGAAAATACCTCAAATATCATTAATTCAAATAACTGTCTGTAACATGGAATAATTCGTAAATCAAATTATAATAATCAATTCAAATGTTGGAAAAAATAAATAAAAGAACATTAAACCTGGGATCCAGAGTTACTCTTAAAACAAGAAGAAATCCTAAATCCTAAAAGAGGGAGAGAGAAGATCTCCCTCTCAACTAAATCTAAATCATTGAAAAGTAAAATATGCGAGCTCTCTTTGAATGGGTGCATTCCCACACTTTATAACCTCTGGTCTATGCTGTCTGTACTTGGATCTGGGCCAAAAAGGGCTTCAGAATTCGCTGGGGGCGTATTCTGTAAATTCTGATACGTGGCCTCTGTCACGCGGTCGCGTCATTTGGAGCTTTTCCTTGTCACGCGGTCGCGTCAGTCATGCGACCGCGTCATGTGCGTTCTGCTTAAGGCGCGCGGTCGCGTCAGTCATGCGGCCGCGTCGCTGCTGATTCGTGCTTGGCACGCGATCGCGTCATCCATGCGATCGCGTGGATACCAATTTCCTTAAATCTCCGTTTTACTTTCTCCTTCTATTTTTGTATGTTTCCTTTTCCGTCCTTTAAGTCATTTTGCCTTAGAAAATCTGAAACTACTCAACACACTAATCACGGCATCGAATGGAAATAAAGGTAATTAAATTAATTGATTTTAAAGCTTAGGAAATATGTTTTTCACAATATGACATAATAAGGAAGGGAAAGTAAAACCATACAATTAATGTGAATAAGTAGGTGAAGAGTTGAATAAATCACTCTAATTAAGCACAAAAGAACTCATGAAATATGGGTTTATCAACTTCCTCACACTTAAACACTAGCATGTCCTCATGCTAAATCCAAGATAAATAATTAAGGCTAAAGTGATGGAATGTTATGAAATGCAACCTATGCTAAATGCATCTACCTAAATGAAAGATGCATCATGCAACTCTAAATTATTCACTTATATAATAAGCTTACATGTAGTCAAGTTATTTCACATTCTCAAGGATATATATATATATATATAGCTAACCCTCAAATAATAAAGCATGTTTTTGCAAATGAGATGAGAAAAAAAACTTGCAAGACAATCAGAGATAAATGTTAATGAGCTTTTGAACCCTCACTGGATTTTGTGTTTTCTCTCTAATCACTCAGTGTTTATTGGGTTAATCACTCTATTCTTCTTTTTATTCTTCCTTTCTATAACTTTGTTTTTCGTCTAACCAATCAACAATTATAGAACATAGTCATACCAAAACTCATGAGGTCTTTAATTAAGGTTGTAATGGGGTCAAGGCAAAGGGTAAGGATATATGTATAAGGCTAAGTGAGCTAATAAGTGAATCCTTAATTAGACTAAGATCTCACCTAACATACATACTTAGTAAAACAATGCTTCTTTACCTATTTTCCCTATTTTCTTGCTTTTGATGTCACATGCTCATGTTTCAATTCTTGTTTTTATCCATGTGCATTGCTTTTTATTTTGTATTGGGGAGTTCTTTTTGTATCCCCTTATTTACATGCTTGAAAACTAACTTTTTTTTTTGAATACACATGGTAATTTAAGCACTTTGATTTTCTCATGAACATGCTTCCCAAATTTATTTTATTTCTTTTAACTTTTCTACCTTTTGTTTCTATCATCCATGTTCCCAAAAGGTTTCCCACATTTAACTCTATTAAAGATTTTCTATCTTAAGCTAACCAAGGATTCACTTGGGATTTTCTCTTGTTTTTCTGCTTAAGGCTAGTAATTTGGCTAAAATAGAATAAGGGGTTTTAAAAAGCTCAAAGGGGGCTAACAAAGGTGATGTAAAAGGTAGGCTAATTTTGGGGTAA
>NC_029794.2:88856798-88857059 GCF_000816755.2 Arachis ipaensis
TAATGAGTCATGCAATTCTAATTCATCCATTCATATATAAAGCCTACATGTAGTCAAGTTATTTCACATTCGATATATAATATATATATATATATAGCTAACCCTCAAATAATAAAGCATGTTTTTGCAAATGAGATGAGAAAAAAAACTTGCAAGACAATAAATGTTATAAATGTTAATGAGCTTTTGAACCCTCACTGGATTTTGTGTTTTCTCTCTAATCACTCAGTGTTTATTGGGTTAATCACTCTATTATTCTTT
>NC_029794.2:88857083-88858576 GCF_000816755.2 Arachis ipaensis
CTTTCTATAACTTTGTTTTTCGTCTAACCAATCAACAATTATAGAACATAGTCATACCAAAACTCATGAGGTCTTTAATTAAGGTTGTAATGGGGTCAAGGCAAAGGGTAAGGATATATGTATAAGGCTAAGTGAGCTAATAAGTGAATCCTTAATTAGACTAAGATCTCACCTAACATACATACTTAGTAAAACAATGCTTCTTTACCTATTCTCCCTATTTTCTTACTTTTGATGTTACATGCTCATGTTTCAATTCTTGTTTTTATCCATGTGCATTGCTTTTTATTTTGCATTGGGGAGTTCTTTTTGTATCCCCTTATTTACATGCTTGAAAACTAACTTTTTTTTTTTGAATACACATGGTAATTTTTATTAATTTGAATTTTCATGAGCCTGCTTCCCAAAATTTTGAGTTGCTTTATTCTTTTTAATTTTTCTAACTTTTGTCTTTATCAACTATGTTCTCAATAAGTTTCCCACATTTTACTCTATTTATAATTTTCTATCTTAAGCGAACCAAGGATTCACTTGGGATTTTTTTTTATTTTTTTGCTTAAGGCTAGTAATTTGGCTAAAATAGAATAAGGGGTTTTAAAAAGCTCAAAGGGGGCTAACAAAGGTGATGTAAAAGGTAGGCTAATTTCGGGGTAAGTGAGCTAAGATCAAATGATGGCCTCAATCATTATTTTGAGATATACCTAAATTCTATAATCGGACATATAGACTAAAACAAAGTAAAGAACATCAGAATAAGAAAGAAGGTTGGAACACACAGAAATAAAAATCATGGTTTGAATGTAACCATACAGTTAAGTTCAAAACTTACAGGCTATGTGTTCTCTCGCTGAAAAATCATTTATCACTTATGTATGTCATGCAGGTTTAATTAAAAATTCTCATTATTCTCTTAAAAAGTAATTTAGGGTAGCCTTTGAAGTTTTAATGTTTCTCCTTGATGAAATGTTGTCAGTTTAACTACATCATGTAATGCTATATATACAAGGATTTATGGATCTAAATCTATTATGTTCAAGTTCCTAGCTTACTTTTTTTTATATTTGTCAATTTAAACTAAGCTATCTTATGTAAAAAGGGTAAACTATACTAATTGATCCACTAATAAGTTAGAATTACAAACTAAACTAAATAACTAAAATGAACTAAATGCAAAATGCAGAAAATAGAGTAAATTACATAAAAGCAATGTATAAGTACTCAGAAAATAACAGTAAAAGAAATTTATTATGTAAATAGAGGGGGCAGTGGCGGAGGGAGGTGTTAGGGTTAGTGAGAGAAGAAGAGGATAGGGGAAGGGAAGGGGGTGGTTGTTGCTGGCAGAAGGGGAGGGAGGTGTTAGGGTTAGTGAGAGAGGAAGAGGATAGGGGAAGGGAAGGGGGTGGTTGTTGCTGGCTGAAGGGGGTGGGTGGCGGAGAGGGGGGGCGCGGCTGGATGGCCGGCGGTGGCTGGGCAGTGCTCGCAGAGGTGGCTTT
>NC_029794.2:88864582-88865571 GCF_000816755.2 Arachis ipaensis
TTTACTATACATTGCTATATCCCTTATTGCCTAAATGCTATTTTAGCATGAATGTTTTTAGATAATCTTTGTTGGATTCTATGATTGAGGTTATATTTTGTTACTTGGTTTTGAATTCTTCATGCTTACCTTTTGAAAAAATACCAAGTGATGAGAATTGTCTTCGAGCTTATAACTCTTTTGAATTGCATGTTGTAGCTAGCCACCATGTGATTTGGATCCTTTTCCCTCGATTAGGCAACCTCTTGATGGATGATGTTGTGCATTTACCTTAATGCATAGGCATGTAAAGCTTCCGAACAGCTTCAAACAGATTTTCAGGCTCCCGGGACTACGAATGTCAGGATAGAGTCCAGGATTCCAAGCCTTGCTTTTAAATCTGCCTCCGTCTTGATCTACATGTTTCCATCCGGGCGGTTTAAAAAGTAGAATCTCACCATGGTAACCAAACGTTCTCCGTGATCCATGCAATTTAGCATGATACCAATCCGTGTACTTCGAGGTGAAGCGTGGAACCTTATTAAACCTGGTGCACCAGCTCTGAGTACGAGCCATTTCCCTCTTACTCTTAAAGCTGCAGAGAGCTCTAAGCTGGCCATCTGTTTCAAGCAAACCATATTCAAGTGAATAAGTAAAATTATAAGTTAAGGATTGTACCCACTTGAAGCTTGTATTAAGTGGTAATGGCCTTGGGATAGGTGTTTTTGGTGGTTCTGCAAGTTCCGTTTCCTCGTGCTCTTCTGTGAATTCTTCCACTTCCTTGCAAAGGTCTTCAATTGTATCCGTATCCTGGTCAAAGTCTTCTATGTCTTCCTCATCACTCGAGTCATAGATTGGAGGCTGAGAAAAATCTACCTCCGCATCATCCTCATATTCACTTGGGGAAGATTCTTCGATTTCAGAGAATTCACTTGCGGACGCAAGTTCATCACTAGGAGAATTAGACTTGTGACTATCATCATCAAGGAAATTTGCTTCTTGGATTATTC
>NC_029794.2:88865583-88877625 GCF_000816755.2 Arachis ipaensis
AAAAATAAATAAACAAGCAAAAGAAAAATATTTACAATAACCAATAATAAGGCACACGTTAGCAGTTTCCCGGCAACGGCGCCATTTTGACGTTAGGATTTTTACCAGTTAAGAGATTCATAGAAACAGTTGCATTGTAGATATAGTCTCTAAACCGACAAAAATCCCTTTGTACAAACGTTTTGGGTGTCACAAGTAACAAACCCCTTTAAAAATTGTTAACCGAGTATTCAAACCTCGGGTCGTCTTCTCAAGGAACTGCGAGGAAGTATGTTCTTATTATTGGCTATAAAGGTTGTAATCGGGGTTTAGAAGATGAGAAGCAAGTAATTTAAATGACAAGTAAAGTAAATGGCAATTAAAATAAATAAATACTGTAAAGCAGACTTTTGGCAAGGTAAGAGAAGTTGGAGGTCCAACGTAGTTATCTCTCTCAACTATAATGAAAGTTGAATCTAAACTCCACTTGGTCAACCTTTACTAGGGCAAAGGAAAGTCAATGGACTAATTAATCTGGCCTTTGAATCCTATTTATTTCCTAAGAAAAGGTTGGGATTACTTAAGTTCAGCTCAATTAGTAAGATAATGATTATCAATTATGTTGAGTTTAATAACTGTTGAGTTACTGAATTCTTAACCAGAACCAAAAGGGGAAAAAAGTAAAATTGCTGAAATAATAAAAATGTCCTTAGATGGGAAGCAATGATAACTTAAATCAAAGAGAACAATCATAAACTGAAAATACCTCAAATATCATTAATTCAAATAACTGTCTGCAACATGGAATAATTCGTAAATCAAATTATAATAATCAATTCAAATGTTGGAATAAATAAATAAAAGTAAAACTAAAATAAAAGAACATTAAACCTGGGATCCAGAGTTACTCTTAAAACAAGAAGAAATCCTAAATCCTAAAAGAGAGAGAGAGAAGATCTCCCTCTCAACTAAATCTAAATCATTGAAAAGTAAAATATGCGAGCTCTCTTTGAATGGGTGCATTCCCACACTTTATAACCTCTGGTCTATGCTGTCTGTACTTGGATATGGGCCAAAAAGGGCTTCAGAATTCGCTGGGGGCGTATTCTGTAAATTCTGATACGTGGCCTCTGTCACGCGTCCGCGTGGGTCACGCGGTCGCGTCATTTGGAGCTTTTCCTTGTCACGCGGTCGCGTCAGTCATGCGACCACGTCATGTGCGTTCTGCTTAAGGCGTGCGGTCGCGTCAGTCATGCGGCCGCGTCGCTGCTGATTCGTGCTTGGCACGCGATCGTGTCATCCATGCGATCGCGTGGATACCAATTTCCTTAAAACTCCATTTTGCTTTCTCCTTCTATTTTTGTATGTTTCCTTTTCCGTCCTTTAGGTCATTCTGCCTTAGAAAATCTGAAACTACTCAACACACTAATCACGGCATCGAATGTAAATAAAGCTAATTAAATTAATTGATTTTAAAGCTTAGGAAACATGTTTTTGATCCATGCGACGCGATCGCGTCGCTCACGCGGTCGCGTGGGATTGGTATTGGGTAAGTGACGCGATCGCATGGGGCATGCGATCGCGTGGGCTAATTTGTGCGAAATGCACAAGAGCCGCACGATTCCAGCCCAACTTTCTGTACGTTGGATCCTTACGCCGATATATATATCACGCGGCCGCGTGGGTGACGCGGTCGCATGGGAGGTGTTTTTCGCGATAGGATGCGATCGCATGGGGCATATAAAAAAAGGAAAAAAAAGGAAAAAAAGATAGCGTTATTAGGTATTCTCCTCGGGATAGCGTCATTTAAAAACGATGGTCAGCACAACATATAAAAAAAAGGAAAAAAAACCAGAAAAAAGGGGGAGAGCCTACCGAAGATGAGGCCATTACGGGTCGCCTTTAGGTGTCCTCCTCAGGAAAGCGTCATTTAAAGAACGAGGGTCAGCACAACGTATAAAAAAAACCGAAAAAAAAAAGCCGGAGGAGCCTGCCAAAGATGAGGCCATTACGGCTCGCCTATAGGTGTCCTCCTGGGGATAGAGTCATTTAAATAACGAGGGTCAGCACAACGTATAAAAAAAAACAAAAAACAAAAAAAAAAAAAAGAAAACAAAAAAACAAAAAAAATCGGGAAAAAAAACCGGAGGAGCCTGCCGAAGATAAGGCCATTACGGCTTGCCTTTAGGTGTCCTCCTCGGGATAGCATCATTTAAAGAATGAGGGTCAGCACAACGTAAATGACTAAAAAAAACAGAAAAAAAAAACAGAGGAGCCTGCCGAAGATAAGGCCATTACGGCTCGCCTTTAGGTGTCCTCCTCGGGGTAGCGTCGTTTAAAGAACGAGGGTCAGCACAACGTAAAAAAAAAACAAAAAAAAAATCGGGAAAAAAAAACGGAGGAACCTGCTGAAGATGAGGCCATTACGGCTTGCCTTTAGGTGTCCTCCTCGGGATAGCGTCATTTAAAGAACGTGAGTGAGCACAACGTAAAAAAAAAAAAGGAAAAAAACCAGAAAAAAATGGAGGAGCCTGCCGAAGATGAGGCCATTACGGCTCGCCTTTAGGTGTCCTCCACATGATAGCATCATTTAAAGAACGAGGGTCAGCACAACTTAAAAAAAAAGGAAAAAAAAACAGAAAAATACCGGAGGAGCCTGCCGAAGATGTGGCCATTACGGTTCGCCTTTATGTGTCCTCCTCAGGGCAGCGTCATTTAAAGAACGAGGGTCAGCACAACAAAAAAAAACTTGAAAAAACACCAGAGTAGCCTGCCGAAGATGAGGCTATTACGGCTTTCCTTTAGGTGTCCTCCTCGGGTTAGCGTCATTTAAAGAACGAGGGTCAGCACAACGTAAAAAAAAAAACGGAGGAGCCTGCCGAAGATGAGGTCATTATGGCTCGCCTTTAGGTGTCCTCCTCCAGATAGCATCATTTAAAGAACGAGGGTCAGCACAACGTAAAAAAAAATAAAAAAAAGGCCGGAAAAAAAAACAGGAGGAACCTGCCGCATGAGGCCATTACGGCTCACCTTTAGGTGTCCTCCTCGCGATAGCGTCATTTAAAAATGAGTGTCAGCACAACGTATAAAAAAAAAAGAAAAAAAAAACCAGAAAAATAAAAAAAACAGGGGAGCCTGCCGAAGATGAGGCCATTACGGCTCACCTTTAGGTGTCCTCCTTAGGATAGCGTCATTTAAAGAACGAGGGTCAGCACAACGTATAAAAAACAATTGAAAAAAAAAAGGTGGAGCCTACCGAAGATGAGTCCATTATGGCTCGCCTTTAGGTGTCCTTCTCGGGATAGCATCTTTTAAATAACGAGGGTAAGTACAACGTAGAAAAAAAACAAAAAATAAAAAACAAAACAAAAAATACTAGGAAAAAAACCGGAAAAAAAAACCGGAGGACCCTGCCGAAGATGAGGCCATTACAGCTCATGTTTAGGTGAACTCCTCGGGATAGCGTCATTTAAGGAACGAGGGTCAGCACATCGTAAAAAAAAAATAAAAAAAGACCCAAAAAAAAAACAAGAGGAACCTGCTGAAGATGAGGCTATTACGGATCACCTTTAGGTGTTCTCCTCGGGATTGCGTCATTTAAAAACGATGGTCAGCACAACGTATAAAAAAAAGGAAAAAAAAAACCAGAAAAAAAGGGTGGGAGCCTGCCGAAGATGAGGCCATTACGGCTCGCCTTTAGGTGTCCTCCTCAGGATAGCGTCATTTAAAGAACGAGGGTCAGCACAATGTAACAAAAAACAAAAAAAAATCTAAAAAAAACAAAAAAACAAAAAAACAAAAAAACCGGAGGAGCCTGCCAAAGATGAGGCCATTACGGCTCGCATTTAGGTGTCCTCCTCAGGATAGCGTCATTTAAAGAACGAGGGTCAGCACAACGTAAAAAAAAAACTGGAGTAGCCTGCTAAACATGAGGCTATTACGGCTTGCCTTTAGGTGTCCTCCTCGGGATAGCGTCATTTAAAGAACGATGGTCAGCACAACGTAAAAAAAAAACGGAGGAGCCTGCCGAAGATGAGGCTATTATGGCTCGCCTTTAGGTGTCCTCCTCATCATAGCATCATTTAAAGAACGAGGGTCAGCACAACGTAAAAAAAAAAGGGAAAAAAACAGAAAAAAAAACGGAGGAGCCTGCCGAAGATGTGGCCATTACGGCTCGCCTTTAGGTGTCCTCCTCAGGATAGCATCATTTAAAGAACGAGGGTCACCACAACGAAAAAAAAACAGAAAAAAAAAACCGGAGTAGCCTGCTGAAGATGAGGCTATTACGACTTTCCTTTAGGTGTCCTCCTCGGGATAGCGTCAATTAAAGAACGAGGGTCAGCACAACGTAAAAAAAAAGGGAAAAAAAATAGAAAAACACCGGAGGAGCCTGTCGAAGATGAGGCTATTACGGCTCGCCTTTAGGTGTCCTCCTCATGATAGCGTCGATGAGGCCATTACGGCTCGCCTTTAGGTATCCTCCTCGGGATAGCGTCCTTTAAAGAACGAGGGTCACGAGGGTCAGCACAATGTAAAAAAAAAGGGAAAAAATAGAAAAAAACCGGAGGAGCCTGTCGAAGAAGAGGCCATTACGGCTCGCCTTTAGGTATCCTCCTCGGGATAGCTGATGGGATATTTTCGCGAAGAAGAAACGAATTTCTCCGGAAACACCCAAAACTAACCGGCAAGTGCACCGGGTCGCATCAAGTAATAAAACTCACGGGAGTGAGGTCGATCCCATAGGAATTGATGGATCAAGCAACTTTAGTGGATGATTAGTTTAGTCAAGCTAACAAAAAACCGGAGGAGCCTGTCGAAGAAGAGGCCATTACGGCTCGCCTTTAGGTATCCTCCTCGGGATAGCTGATGGGATATTTTCGCGAAGAAGAAACGAATTTCTCCGGAAACACCCAAAACTAACCGGCAAGTGCACCGGGTCGCATCAAGTAATAAAACTCACGGGAGTGAGGTCGATCCCATAGGAATTGATGGATCAAGCAACTTTAGTGGATGATTAGTTTAGTCAAGCTAACAAAAAACCGGAGGAGCCTGTCGAAGAAGAGGCCATTACGGCTCGCCTTTAGGTATCCTCCTCGGGATAGCTGATGGGATATTTTCGCGAAGAAGAAACGAATTTCTCCGGAAACACCCAAAACTAACCGGCAAGTGCACCGGGTCGCATCAAGTAATAAAACTCACGGGAGTGAGGTCGATCCCATAGGAATTGATGGATCAAGCAACTTTAGTGGATGATTAGTTTAGTCAAGCTAACAAAAAACCGGAGGAGCCTGTCGAAGAAGAGGCCATTACGGCTCGCCTTTAGGTATCCTCCTCGGGATAGCTGATGGGATATTTTCGCGAAGAAGAAACGAATTTCTCCGGAAACACCCAAAACTAACCGGCAAGTGCACCGGGTCGCATCAAGTAATAAAACTCACGGGAGTGAGGTCGATCCCATAGGAATTGATGGATCAAGCAACTTTAGTGGATGATTAGTTTAGTCAAGCTAACAAAAAACCGGAGGAGCCTGTCGAAGAAGAGGCCATTACGGCTCGCCTTTAGGTATCCTCCTCGGGATAGCTGATGGGATATTTTCGCGAAGAAGAAACGAATTTCTCCGGAAACACCCAAAACTAACCGGCAAGTGCACCGGGTCGCATCAAGTAATAAAACTCACGGGAGTGAGGTCGATCCCATAGGAATTGATGGATCAAGCAACTTTAGTGGATGATTAGTTTAGTCAAGCTAACAAAAAACCGGAGGAGCCTGTCGAAGAAGAGGCCATTACGGCTCGCCTTTAGGTATCCTCCTCGGGATAGCTGATGGGATATTTTCGCGAAGAAGAAACGAATTTCTCCGGAAACACCCAAAACTAACCGGCAAGTGCACCGGGTCGCATCAAGTAATAAAACTCACGGGAGTGAGGTCGATCCCATAGGAATTGATGGATCAAGCAACTTTAGTGGATGATTAGTTTAGTCAAGCTAACATTTGAGTAATAATTGATGCAGCAGAAAGTAAATTTGCAGGAATTATAAAGTGCAGAAAGTAAATTGCATTGAAACTTAAAGAGCAAGAAATGCAAATTGCAAGAATCTTAAATTGCAAGAAATGTAAATTGCATTAAATGTAAAGGGGAGTGGGTGCTGGAAATTAAGCTCATTTTTCTTTTCTTTTCTTGACTCTCTAATCATTGATGCTCAGAGCCTTGAGCTTTGAGGGAGTGCTTTTGCACTTTGAGCCTAACCTTGACTTCTAAGTGTTTTGTTTTCAAGCATTTGGCTTGATATATAAACACCACAAGTACTTAACAAATAAATTGCCATTGGTACTCATAGCCTTCAGCTTTCTCATTCTTTCCCTTTTACTTTTCTTGCTTTAATTGTATTTGCTTCTTCAAGGTTTTCATGATTTTCAAAAGATTTCACAAAATGTACTAGATGAAAACTTTAATTAAATAAAATCTAATGCAATTGAGCAACAATTAATCATACTAGCTTTCCAATACTTGTATGCACATGCTAAACTTTTCTTTAGTTCCTTGTTTGTTTATGATCATGATGCTTTACTGCTTTTGAATTCACAAAACTCAAGTTGGTAATCACAATGGCACAGCACCATGTTGCAATTTAGAAATCAACCTATGCCTTTTCATACACACATGCATACAGAGAAGGTAAAGACAATCATGCAGTTTATAGTGCTTGAAATAAATGAGAGGAAAAGGAACTTTACAACCTTGTAGTTCATCTTCTCTATTGTTGTCATTTTCCTCTCATTCTCTTCCTTCCCATACCAAACTCAAAATGGTTGCTCATCCTCAAGCAACTATTAGAACCGTGGCTATGGGGCTAAGACGGATCATGAATGTCTTACACAAGGAATGTTAGTAGTACATATGTTTCAAGCAAGCAAAATTAAAGATAATAATCAAGTGATACTCCCATCTACCATGAGGATAATAATTTGAATTATTTTGTAGTGGTGGTTGGTATCCCATATGATTCTCCTGCTCATCTTGTGTCTCTGAAGCAAATCTCCATGGATTGGAGTGCTTAGAATTCGTATTTTCTTGGTGATATTTCCAGCCACCATTAGAGATTGGTGATGGTGGGTGATATCCCATAGAATTTGTTTGATCATAAGATGAGTTGAACTCCATTTGAGTTTTGTAAAACACACAACCAAGGAAAATTGAAATTACTCATATCAGAGATGAGAATTTCTTAGTGAGGAAAAAACTCAAACACCTTGGTTTCACTTTGAAACAGAAAACAAAAATAAAGAAAATGCTTGATCTAGACTTCTCACCCACTTAATCATTGTTGATCTAATCAATCCCCGGCAACGGCTCCAAAAACTTGATGGGATATTTTCGTGAAGAAGAAACGAATTTCTCCGAAAACACCCAAAACTAACCGGCAAGTGCACCGGGTCGCATCAAGTAATAAAACTCACGGGAGTGAGGTCGATCCCACAGGGATTGATGGATCAAGCAACTTTAGTGGATGATTAGTTTAGTCAAGCTAACATTTGAGTAATAATTGATGCAGCAGAAAGTAAATTTGCAGGAATTATAAAGTGCAGAAAGTAAATTGCATTGAAACTTAAAGAGCAAGAAATGCAAATTGTAAGAATCTTAAATTGCAAGAAATGTAAATTGCATTAAATGTAAAGGGGAGTGGGTGCTGGAAATTAAAGAGAGCGAGGAGCCAGCCGAAGATGAGGCCATAACGGCTCGCCTTTAGGTTTCCTCCTCGGGATAGCGTCATTTAAAGAACGAGGGTCTACACAACGTAAAAAAAATCGGGAAAAAACCCGGAGAAAAAAACCGGTGGACCCTGCCGAAGATGAGGCCATTAAGGCCCGCCTTTAGGTGTCCTCCTCGGGATAACATCATTTAAAGAACGAGGGTTAGCACAACGTAAAAAAAAACTGGAAAAAAAAACCAGAGGAGGCTGCCGAAGATGAGGCCATTACGGCTCGCCTTTAGGTGTCCTCCTCGGGATAGCATCATTTAAAGAACGAGGGTCAGCAAAACATAAAAAAAAACCAGGAAAAAAACCAGAAAAAAAACCAGAGGAGCCTGCCGAAGATGAGGCCATTACGGCTCGCCTTTAGGTGTCCTCCTCGGGATAACGTCATTTTAAGAACAAGGGTCAGCACAACGTAATAAAAAAACTGGAGAAAAAAACCGGAGTAGCCTGCCGAAGATGAGGCCATTACGGCTCGCCTTTAGGTGTCCTCCTCGGGATAGCGTCATTTAAAGAACGAGGGTCAGCACAACGTAAAACAAAAAAAATCAAAAAAACCATAGAAAAAAACCGGAGGAGCCTGCCGAAGATGAAACCATTACGGCTCGCCCTTAGGTGTCCTCCTCGGGATAGCGTCATTTAAAGAACGAGGGTCAGCACAACGTAATAAAAAAATCGGGAAAAAAAACCGGAGGAGCTTGCCGAAGATGAGGCCATTACGGCTCGCCCTTAGGTGTCCTCCTCGGGATAACGTCATTTAAAGAATGAGGGTCAGCACAACGAAATAAAAAAACTGGGAAAAAAAGCCGGAGGAGCCTGCCGAAGATGAGGCCATTACGGCTCGCCCTTAGGTGTCCTCCTCGGGATAGCGTCGTTTAAAGAACGAGGGTTAGCACAACGTAAAAAAAAAATAAAAAAAATCGGAGAAAAAATCGGAGGAGCCTGCCGAAGATGAGGCTATTACGGCACACCTTTAGGTGTCCTCCTCGGGATAGCGTCATTTAAAGAACGAGGGTGAGCACAACGTAAAAAAAATCGGGAAAAAAAACCGGTGGAGCCTGCCGAAGATGAGGCCATTACGGCTCGCCCTTAGGTGTCCTCCTCGGGATAGCGTCATTTAAAGAACGAGGGTCAGCACAACGTAAAAAAATCGGGAAAAAAAACCGGTGGAGCCTGCCGAAGATGAGGCCATGACGGCTCGCCTTTAGGTCTCCGCCTCGGGATAGCGTCATTTGAAGAACGAGGGTAAGCAGAACGTAAAAAAAAAGACTGGGAAAAAAACCGGAGGAGCCTGCCGAAGATGAGGCCATTAAGGCTCGCCTTTAGGTGTCCTCCTCGGGATAACATCATTTAAAGAACGAGGGTCAGCACAACGTAAAAAAAAAACTGGAAAAAAAACCAGAGGAGGCTGCCGAAGATGAGGCCATTACGGCTCGCCTTTAGGTGTCCTCCTCGGGATAGCATCATTTAAAGAACGAGGGTCAGCAAAACATAAAAAAAAAACGGGGAAAAAAACCGGAAAAAAAACCAGAGGAGCCTGCCGAAGATGAGGCCATTACGGCTCGCCTTTAGGTGTCCTCCTCGGGATAACGTCATTTTAAGAACGAGGGTCAGCACAACGTAATAAAAAAACTGGAGAAAAAAACCGGAGGAGCCTGCCGAAGATGAGGCCATTACGGCTCGCCTTTAGGTGTACTCCTCGGGATAGCGTCATTTAAAGAACGAGGGTCAGCACAACGTAAAAAAAACCGGGAAAAGAAACCGGTGGAGCCAGCCGAAGATGAGGCCATTACGGCTCACCTTTAGGTGTCTTCTGCCGAAGATGGTCATTTAAAGAACGAGGGTCAGCACAACGTAAAAAAAAAAATAAAAAAAACCGTAGAAAAAAACCGGAGGAGCCTGCCGAAGATGAGGCCATTACGGCTCGCCCTTAGGTGTCCTCCTCGGGATAGCGTCGTTTAAAGAACGAGGGTTAGCACAACGTAATAAAAAAAATCGGAGAAAAAACCGGAGGAGCCTGCCGAAGATGAGGCCATTACGGCACGCCTTTAGGCGTCCTCCTCGGTATAGCGTCATTTAAAGAACGAGGGTCAGCACAACGTAAAAAAAATCGGGAAAAAAAACCGGTGGCGCCTGCCGAAGATGAGGCCATTACGGCTTGCCTTTTGGTGTCCTCCTCGGGATTGCGTCATTTAAAGAACGACGGTCAGCACAACGTAAAAAAAAAAGGAAAAAAACGGAGGAGCCAGCCGAAGATGAGGCCATTACGGCTCCCCTTTAGGTGTCCTCCCCGGGATAGCGTCATTTAAAGAACGAGGGTCAACACAACGTAAAAAAAATCGGGAAAAAACCCGGAGAAAAAAACCGGTGGAGCCTGCCGAAGATGAGGCTATTACGGCTCGCCTTTAGGGGTCCTCCTCGGGATAGCGTCATTTAAAGAACGAGGGTCAACACAACGTAAAAAAAATCGGGAAAAAACCCGGAGAAAAAAACCGGTGGAGCCTGCCGAAGATGAGGCTATTACGGCTCGCCTTTAGGTGTCCTCCTCGGGATAGCGTCATTTAAAGAACGAGGGTCAGCACAACATAATAAAAAAAACTGGGAAAAAGAACCGGAGGAGCCTGCCGAAGATGAGGCCATTACGGCTCGCCTTTAGGTGTCCGCCTCGGGATAGCGTCATTTGAAGAACGAGGGTAAGTAGAACGTAAAAAAAAAAAGACTGGGAAAAAAACGGAGGAGCCTGCCGAAGATGAGGCCATTAAGGCTCGCCTTTAGGTGTCCTCCTCAGGATAACATCATTTAAAGAACGAGGGTCAGCACAACGTAAAAAAAAACTGGAAAAAAAAACCAGAGGAGGCTGCTGAGGATGAGGCCATTACGGCTCGCCTTTAGGTGTCCTCCTCGGGATAGCATCATTTAAAGAACGAGGGTCAGCAAAACGGAAAAAAAATGGAAAAAAACCGGAAAAAAAACCAGAGGAGCCTGCCGAAGATGAGGCCATTACGACTCGCCTTTAGGTGTCCTCCTCGGGATAACGTCATTTTAAGAACGAGGGTCAGCACAACGTAATAAAAAAACTGGAAAAAAAAACCGGAGGAGCCTGCCGAAGATGAGGCCATTACGGCTCGCCTTTAGGTGTCCTCCTCGGGATAGCGTCATTTAAAGAACGAGGGTCAGCACAACGTAATAAAAAAAACTGGGAAAAGAAAAAACGGAGGAGCCTGTCGAAGATGAGGCCATTATGGCTCGCCTTTAGGTGTCCTGCTCGGGATAGCGTCGTTTAAAGAACTAGGGTTAGCACAACGTAAAAAAAAATCAGAGAAAAAAACTGGAGGTGCCTGCCGAAGATGAGACCATTACGGCTCGCCTTTAGGAGTCCTCCTCGGGATAACGTCATTTTAAGAACGAGGGTCAGCACAACGTAATAAAAAAACTGGAGAAAAAAACCGGAGGAGCCTGCCGAAGATGAGGCCATTACGGCTCGTCTTTAGGTGTCCTCCTCGGGATAGCGTCATTTAAAGAACAAGGGTGAGCACAACTAAAAATAAAAAATAATAAAACCGGAAAAATAAAAAAAAAATAGAGGAGCCTTTAGGTGTCCTCCTCATGAAAGCGTCATTTAAAGAACGAGGGTCAGCACAACGTAAAAAAAAAAAACTGGAGCAGCCTACCAAAGATGAGGCTATTACGGCTTGCCTTTAGGTGTCCTCCTCGGGATAGCGTCATTTAAAGAACGAGGGTCAGCACAACATAAAAAAAAATGGAGGAGCGTGCCGAAGATGAGGCCATTACGGCTCGCCTTTAGGTGTCCCCCTCGGGATAGCATCATTTAAAGAACGAGGGTCGGCACAACGTAAATAAATAAAAAAAACAGAAAAAAAACGGAGGAGCCTGCCGAAGATGAGGCCATTACGGCTCGCCTTTAGGTGTCCTGCTCGGGATAGCGTCGTTTAAAGAACTAGGGTTAGCACAACGTAAAAAAAAAAATCAGAGAAAAAAACCGGAGGTGCCTGCCGAAGATGAGGCCATTACGGCACGCCTTTAGGTGTCCTCCTCGGGATAGCGTCATTTAAAGAACGAGGGTCAGCACAACGTAAAAAAATGGAAAAAAAATCGGTGGAGACGGCCGAAGATGAGGCCATTACGGGTGGCCTTTCGGTGTCTTCCCTGGGATAGCGTCATTTAAAGAACGAGGGTCAGTACAACGTAAAAAAAAAGGAAAAAAAAACCGGAGGAGCCAGCCGAAGAGGAGGCCATTATGGCTCGCCTTTAGGTTTCCTCCTCAGGATAGCGTGATTTAAAGAACGAG
>NC_029794.2:88877816-88878157 GCF_000816755.2 Arachis ipaensis
GGAGGAGCCTGCCGAAGATGAGGCCATTACGGCTCGCCTTTAGGTGTCCTCCTCGGGATAGCGTCATTTAAAGAACGAGGGTCAGCACAACGAAATAAAAAAACTGGGAAAAAAATAGGAGGAGCATTCCGAAGATGAGGCCATTACGGCTCGCCTTTAGGTGTCCTCCTCGGGATAGCGTCATTTAAAGAACGAGGGTCAGCACAACGTAAAAAAAAAAGAAAAAAAAAACGGAGGAGCCTGCTGAAGATGAGGCCATTACGGCTCGCCTTTAGGTGTCCTCCTCATGATAGCGTCATTTAAAGAACGAGGGTCAGCACAACGTAAAAAAAAAAAAAACC
>NC_029794.2:88880106-88882703 GCF_000816755.2 Arachis ipaensis
AAACCGGAGGAGCCTGCCGAAGATGAGGCCATTACGGCTCGCCTTTAGGTGTCCTCCTCGGGATAGCGTCATTTAAAAACGAGGGTCAGCACAACGTATAAAAAAAACAGAAAAAAAACCGGAGGTGCCTGCTGAAGATGAGGCCATTACGGCTCGCCTTTAGGTGTCCTCCTCGGGATAGCTTCATTTAAAGAACGAGGGTCAGCACAACATAAAAAAAAAGGAAAAAAAAAACCGGAGGAGCCTGCTGAAAATGAGGCCATAATGGCTCGCCTTTAGGTGTCCTCCTCAGGATAGTGTCATTTAAAGAACGAGGGTCAGCACAACGTAAAAAAAATGGGAAAAAAAAACCGGAGGAGCCTGCCGAAGATGAGCCAATTACGGCTCGCCTTTAGGTGTCCTCCTCGGGATAGCGTCATTTAAAGACGAGGGTCAGCACAACGTAAAAAAAATGAAAAAGAAACTGGAGGAGCCTGCTGAAGATGAGGCCATTACGGCTCGCCTTTAGGTGTCTTCCTCAGGATAGCGTCATTTAAAGAACGAGGGTCAGCACAACGTAAAAAAAAACCGGAAAAAAAATCGGAGGAGCCTGCCGAAGATGAGGCCATTACGGCTCTCAGGATAGCGTCATTTAAAGAACGAGGGGAAGCACAACATAGAAAAAAAACCGGGAAAGAAAACTGGAGAAAAAACCGGAAGAGCCTGCCGAAGATGAGGCCATTACGGCTCTCAGGATAGCGTCATTTAAAGAACGAGGGGAAGCACAACATAGAAAAAAAACCGGGAAAGAAAACTGGAGAAAAAACCGGAAGAGCCTGCCGAAGATGAGGCCATTACGGCTCTCAGGATAGCGTCATTTAAAGAACGAGGGGAAGCACAACATAGAAAAAAAACCGGGAAAGAAAACTGGAGAAAAAACCGGAAGAGCCTGCCGAAGATGAGGCCATTACGGCTCTCAGGATAGCGTCATTTAAAGAACGAGGGGAAGCACAACATAGAAAAAAAACCGGGAAAGAAAACTGGAGAAAAAACCGGAAGAGCCTGCCGAAGATGAGGCCATTACGGCTCTCAGGATAGCGTCATTTAAAGAACGAGGGGAAGCACAACATAGAAAAAAAACCGGGAAAGAAAACTGGAGAAAAAACCGGAAGAGCCTGCCGAAGATGAGGCCATTACGGCTCTCAGGATAGCGTCATTTAAAGAACGAGGGGAAGCACAACATAGAAAAAAAACCGGGAAAGAAAACTGGAGAAAAAACCGGAAGAGCCTGCCGAAGATGAGGCCATTACGGCTCTCAGGATAGCGTCATTTAAAGAACGAGGGGAAGCACAACATAGAAAAAAAACCGGGAAAGAAAACTGGAGAAAAAACCGGAAGAGCCTGCCGAAGATGAGGCCATTACGGCTCTCAGGATAGCGTCATTTAAAGAACGAGGGGAAGCACAACATAGAAAAAAAACCGGGAAAGAAAACTGGAGAAAAAACCGGAAGAGCCTGCCGAAGATGAGGCCATTACGGCTCTCAGGATAGCGTCATTTAAAGAACGAGGGGAAGCACAACATAGAAAAAAAACCGGGAAAGAAAACTGGAGAAAAAACCGGAAGAGCCTGCCGAAGATGAGGCCATTACGGCTCTCAGGATAGCGTCATTTAAAGAACGAGGGGAAGCACAACATAGAAAAAAAACCGGGAAAGAAAACTGGAGAAAAAACCGGAAGAGCCTGCCGAAGATGAGGCCATTACGGCTCTCAGGATAGCGTCATTTAAAGAACGAGGGGAAGCACAACATAGAAAAAAAACCGGGAAAGAAAACTGGAGAAAAAACCGGAAGAGCCTGCCGAAGATGAGGCCATTACGGCTCTCA
This sequence comes from Arachis ipaensis, assembly GCF_000816755.2. Taxonomy (NCBI): domain Eukaryota; kingdom Viridiplantae; phylum Streptophyta; class Magnoliopsida; order Fabales; family Fabaceae; genus Arachis; species Arachis ipaensis. Next base: position 88,881,969 of record NC_029794.2, read on the forward strand.
GGATAGCGTCATTTAAAGAACGAGGGGAAGCACAACATAGAAAAAAAACCGGGAAAGAAAACTGGAGAAAAAACCGGAAGAGCCTGCCGAAGATGAGGCCATTACGGCTCTCAGGATAGCGTCATTTAAAGAACGAGGGGAAGCACAACATAGAAAAAAAACCGGGAAAGAAAACTGGAGAAAAAACCGGAAGAGCCTGCCGAAGATGAGGCCATTACGGCTCTCAGGATAGCGTCATTTAAAGAACGAGGGGAAGCACAACATAGAAAAAAAACCGGGAAAGAAAACTGGAGAAAAAACCGGAAGAGCCTGCCGAAGATGAGGCCATTACGGCTCTCAGGATAGCGTCATTTAAAGAACGAGGGGAAGCACAACATAGAAAAAAAACCGGGAAAGAAAACTGGAGAAAAAACCGGAAGAGCCTGCCGAAGATGAGGCCATTACGGCTCTCAGGATAGCGTCATTTAAAGAACGAGGGGAAGCACAACATAGAAAAAAAACCGGGAAAGAAAACTGGAGAAAAAACCGGAAGAGCCTGCCGAAGATGAGGCCATTACGGCTCTCAGGATAGCGTCATTTAAAGAACGAGGGGAAGCACAACATAGAAAAAAAACCGGGAAAGAAAACTGGAGAAAAAACCGGAAGAGCCTGCCGAAGATGAGGCCATTACGGCTCGCCTTTAGGTGTCCTGCTCGGGATAGCGTCATTTAAAGAACGAGGGTAAGCACAACATAG
>NC_029794.2:88882895-88883477 GCF_000816755.2 Arachis ipaensis
AAGATGAGGCCATTACGGCTCGCCTTTAGGTGTCCTCCTTGGGATAGCGTCATTTAAAGAACAAGGGTCAGCACAACGTAATAAAAAAAACCTGAGAAAAAAAACCGGAGGAGTCTGCCGAAGATGAGGCCATTACGGCTCGCCTTTTGGTGTCCTCCTCGGGATTGCGTCATTTAAAGAACGACGGTCAGCACAACGTAAAAAAATGGAAAAAAAATGGAGGAGCCAGCCGAAGATGAGGCCATTACAGCTCGCCTTTAGGTGTCCTCCCCGGGATAGCGTCATTTAAGGAACGAGGGTCAGCACAACGTAAAAAAAAATAAATAAAATCGTAGAAAAAAAAACCGGGAAAGAAAACTGGAGAAAAAACCGGAAGAGCCTGCCGAAGATGAGGCCATTACGGCTCGCTTTTAGGTGTCCTCCTCGGGATAGCGTCATTTAAAGAACGAGGGTCAGCACAACGTAAAAAAAATAAAAAAAACCGTAGAAAAAATCGGAGGAGCCTGCCGAAGATGAGGCCATTACGGCTCGCCTTTAGGTGTCCTCCTCAGGATACCGTCATTTAAAGAACGAGGGTAAGCA
>NC_029794.2:88883743-88884009 GCF_000816755.2 Arachis ipaensis
AGAACGAGGGTTAGCACAACGTAAAAAAACCGAAAAAAAACCGGAGGAGCCCGCCGAAGATGAGGCCATTACGGCTCGCCTTTAGGTGTCCTACTCGAAATAGCGTCATTTAAAGAACGAGGGTCAGCAAAACATAAAAAAAAACCTGGAAAAAACCAGAAAAAAAACCAGAGGAGCCTGCCTGAGATAAGGCCATTACGGCTCGCTTTTAAGTGTCCTCCTCGGGATAGCGTCATTTAAAGAACGAGGATCAGCACAACGTAAAA
>NC_029794.2:88891592-88892142 GCF_000816755.2 Arachis ipaensis
GGGAAAAAGGAAAAAACGGGAAAAAAACCAGAGGAGCCTGCCGATGATTAGGCCATTACGGCTCGCTTTTAGGTGTCCTCCTCGGGATAGTGTCATTTAAAGAACGAGGGGCAGCACATCGTAAAAAAAAATAAAAAACGAAAAAAAAACTTTAGGTGTCCTCCTCGGGATAGCGTCATTTAAAGAACGAGGGTCAGCAAAACATAAAAAAAAAAAACCGGGGAAAAAACGGGAAAAAAACCAGAGGAGCCTGCCGATGATTAGGCCATTACGGCTCGCTTTTAGGTGTCCTCCTCGGGATAGTGTCATTTAAAGAACGAGGGTCAGCACATCGTAAAAAAAAATAAAAAAAAACCGTCGAAAAAAAACCGGAGGAGCCTACCGAAGATGAGGCCATGACGGCTCGCCTTTAGGTGTCCTCCTCAGGATAGCGTCATTTTAAGAACGAGGGTCAGCACAACGTAATAAGAAAAACCGGAGGAGCCTGCCGAAGATGAGGCAATTACGGCTCGCCTTTAGGTGTCCTCCTCAGGATAGCGTGATTTAAAGA
>NC_029794.2:88902142-88909590 GCF_000816755.2 Arachis ipaensis
CTTTCCTATAGTTGATCAAGGCAGCTTTCCTTTGCTAGTGAATCAGATCTTTGGCCTTACCGTGTTACTATTCGGAGAATGAGGTCTGAGCCAGATGCATCTAGGTTAACGTCATAACCGCCGTTAACGACGATTTTCTAGTCAGAGTCTCCTAAACCAATCCAAACCAAATCACTTATAAAAATCTCTGGTGCTTATAACATACTACTAAATTCCATAGCAAATCAATATATATAGGATTGCATACTAGAATTTAATTAAAATTTACATAAGGTCAAATAAGAAAACATTTATACTTTACAAAATATATAAATATCGTCTCGTGTGTATTTTTATAAAATTTTAAGTTTCACAAATCAATATTTATTTTCAAAAATTCAGAAATCACAATAATAAAATATTTTCAAACTCCAAAATTAATGATTCAACATAGATATTGATAATAATATATTTAAAACCAATTATAGATATAATATCCACTCACAACTTGATTCCAAAGAATCGGAAGCAACTCTGAGCGCGTCAACGAGCTACCAAATGATGTCCAATAATTCTACAACTCTAGAAATATGACAATAATGATATTTGTGAGCTACTAATATTGTCAATTAACATAATCTTACTCACCTTGACAAAAGCCCCAAATTTTCTAACCCCTAATAACCCTAATTCGGATTATATATACCCATAAATATAGAGATGATAAAAATTAGAGATATGGCTAATTACTGAGTCAAAGAGTTACCTTGAAGCCTCAATAATAACCGGGACTCAAAGTTGAATGCTCCCTTCACTCATTAAGTTGAAATTTTCTGATTTGGAGATTTTGAGAAAATGAGATTTGAATAAATGGAGATAGAATAGAGAAGAAAAGGAAGCAAGATGATGAAGGTGAATTTGATGATATTGAGTGGTTGGTTGCAAGGAGAAGAGATGAAGAAATCTAGTTGGTAAGAGAAGAGAAATGAGGGTTTTACATTTTGATTTTTTTGAAAGAAAATGAAAGGGAAGGAGAACAGAGGGGGAGGGGGAGTGTCGAAGAAGATGAGAAGAGAGAAAGAAAATTTTTAAGTGGGGGCATGTGCCCCCCACGTGTTCTCAACCTCTCTTTCTCTTTTTTTTTCCTCACACTCTCGGTTATTACATTCTCTCCCCCTTAAGAAATTTGGTCCCCGAATTTCAAACCCATAAACTATGATAAGTGTGATAGTTACCTTTAGACTCAAACAAATATGGATATTTGTCGCGCATAGCGTCCTCCACTTCCCAAGTTGCTTCTTCTACCGAATGATTCTTCCAAACAACTTTCACAGATGCTATCTCTTTAGAACGTAGTTTCTTTACTTGGCGATCTATTATAGCCACCGGTTCCTCTTCAAATGATAAACCTTCGTTTAGCTCTATGGCTTGTGGTGCAAGCACATGAGATGGGTCAGGAAGGTATTTGCGCAACATTGATACATGAAAGACTGGATGAATCATAGACAACTCAGGCGGCAATACCAAGCGGTAAGCAACTGCACCTATTCTGTCCAGTATCTTAAATGGACCAATGTATCGAGGACTAAGCTTGCCTCTTTTCCCAAACCTCATCACTCCCTTCATAGGCGACACTCTCAGAAATACCTGATCACCCACTGAAAACTCTAAGTTACGCCTTCTGTTATCAACATAAGCCTTCTGCCTACTCTGAGCTGCTAATAAATGTTCTCTTATTATGCGAACCTTCTCAACCGCATCTTGTACCAAATTTGACCCCAAAAGCTTAACCTCACCAACCTCAAACCACCCAATAGGTGACCTGCATCTTCTCCCATAAAGAGCCTCAAATGGTGCCATTTGAATGCTGGCTTGATAACTATTATTATAAGAGAACTCGATCAAAGGTAAATAGCTGTCCCAATTCCCACCAAAATCTAGAACACAACACCTTAACATGTCTTCCAATATCTGGATCGTCCTCTCTGATTGCCCATCAGTTTGAGGGTGAAAAGCTGTGCTAAGATCTAGACGAGTTCCTAACGCTTTTTGAAAAGATTTCCAAAAATGAGAGGTGAATTGGGGCCCGCGATCTGAAATAATGGACACTGGAATTCCATGTAGCTTAACTATCTCATCAACATAAAGTTGAGCATACCGAGCTGCACTGAAAGTTGTTTTCACCGGAAGAAAGTGAGCTAACTTCGTCATTCTATTCACAATTACCCAAATTGAATCAAAACCTTTAAAACTACGAGGTAAACCTGTTACAAAATCCATCGTAATCCTTTCCCACTTCCATTCAGGTATCTCAATCTGTTGTAATAACCCAGCAGGTCTTTGATGTTCAGCTTTAACTTGTTGGCAAGTTAAGCAATGAGAAACAAAAACTCCTATGTCTTTCTTCATGCCTTCCCACCAAAACAATTATTTCAAATCTTGATACATCTTATTGGAGCCTGGATGAACGGTATACTTAGAATTGTGAGCCTCTTCCAAAATAGCTTTCTTCAAGTCAGGGTTATCTGGCACACATAAGCGTTGACCACAACGCAAAACATCTTGATCAAGAGAAAAGTATGAGTTCCTCCCATTGCAAACATATTCCATAAGCTTTCTTAGTTTCGGATCATCACTTTGTGCAACCTTGATCTGTTCTATTAGGGAAGATTGAGCTCGAACATGTGCTAAGAAAACTCCTAATTCTCCAAGGTCAAATTGAATTCTACCGGCCTCCAATTGATGGACTTCTTCAACAATTGGTCTCCTTCCAAGAGTGATATGGGCCAAGCTACCCATAGATTTTCTACTGAGGGCATCTGCTACAACATTTACTATTCCAGGATGATACAAAATGGTACAATCGTAATCTTTTAGCAACTCCATCCATCTCCGTTGCCTCAAATTTAAATCCTTCTGTTGAAATATATACTTCAAACTCTTGTGATCCGTATAGATTTCACAGGTCTCACCATAAAGGTAGTGTCTCCAAATCTTTAAAGCAAAGACGACCGCTGCCATTTCCAGGTCATGAGTTGGATAATTCTGCTCATGCTTCTTGAGTTGTCGCAAGGCATAGCCAATGACGCGGCCATGCTTCATTAATACACAACCAAGTCCTATCCGAGATGCATCGCAAATGACTGAGAATCCCCCAGACCCAGAAGGTAAAACAAGAACTGGTGCTGAGGTTAGACAAGACTTACGTGTCTGAAAACTTCCCTCACAAGCTTCTGACCATTGAAACTTCACATTCTTCTGAGTTAACTTGGTTAATGGTGCCGAAATTCTCGAGAAGTCCTTGATGAATCGCCGATAGTAGCCAGCCAACCCTAGAAAGCTACGAATTTCTGTCACTGTAGTAGGCCTTGGCCACTTCCGAACGGCTTCAACCTTCTTTGGATCCACCATGATTCCATCTTTTGATACCATATGCCCCAAGAATGTCACTTGATCAAGCCAAAACTCACATTTAGAAAATTAGCATAGAGCTTGTGATCCCTTAAGGTTTGTAACACAATCCTCAAATGATACTCATGCTCCGTAGCACTTTTCGAATACACCAAGTTATCATCGATGAAGACGATAACAAAGCGATCTAAGAAAGGTTTGAAGACTCGATTCATTAAGTCCATGAAAGCTGCAGGCACATTCGTCATACCAAAGGACATTACTAAGAACTCATAGTGCCCATAGCGAGTACGAAAAGTAGTTTTTGGAATGTCTTCCTCTTTTATCTTCAATTGATGGTACCCTGAACGCAGGTCGATTTTTAAGAAACAGGTAGCTCCTTGAAGTTGATCAAACAAATCATCAATCCTGGGCAATGGATACTTGTTGTGAACAGTTATCTTATTGAGCTGACGATAATCCACACATAGTCGCATCGTTCCATCCATCTTCTTTACGAATAGAATAGGAGCTCCCCACGGAGAAGTGCTAGGACGAATGAATCCTTTCTCTAGCATATCTTCCAATTGAACTTTTAATTCTTGTAACTCAGTTGGAGCCATATGATAGGGAGGAATGGACACAGGTTGGACTCCCGGAGCCAATTCTATGGAAAACTCAACTTCACGGTCAGGCGGCATCCCCGGTAGCTCATCAGGGAACACGTTAGGGAATTCTCTAACAATAGGAACCTGATCAAGACTAGGCACTTCGTCATTAACATCTCTAACAACTGCCAGAAATCCTTGGTTTTCCTTATCCATCAATTGTATAGCACTCATAGATGAGATGATACTAGCTAAAGTGGGACAGTCATCACCCTTAAAAATAAAAGGTGAGATACCCGGTATGTCAAACTTCAGAGTTTTGGAGTAACAGCCCACATCAGCATGACAAGCTGCTAACCAATCCATGCCTAAGATGACATCAATATCTTCCATTGGTTTTAAAAGGATCAAATCATCTAAGGTTTCAACGGTATTAATTCTAATAACACAAGACCGAAATACAACTCGAACCATCGTGGAGACTCCAAGCGGAGTGCCAATATGAAATGGGTGGGATAACAGTTCAGGTTGTTTATCGAAACGAGATGCAAGATGTGGAGATACATATGAATAATGAGAACCTGTATCAAATAACACTCGAGCATCTAAATAACAAACTTGTAAAGTACCTGCCACCACAGCATGAGAAGCTTGAGCATCTTGACGTGTTAAGGCATATACACGTGTCTGACCTCTTCCTCTTTGGCTCCCTCCTCTGTTATAAGTCTGACCCCTGCCACCTGCTCCTCTGCCACTAGGACCAGAAGAATTTCCAATGGACATAGCTGAAGATGATGGAATTGGTGTTGTAGGATGTGCAATACCTGGAGCAAAGCCTCCTCTAGGATTTGGACAATCCCTCCTAAGATGACCAGATTGACCATAGCCAAAACATGCACCAGTAGCCTTGAAACATATACCGGAATGGTAACTCCCACACTGAAGACAATAAGTCTGAGCTGGCCTTGTCTGATTTGAACCCTGTACACTAGATTGAGAGGTGCTCTTAACAAAAGGTCTGGGATTCGAAACACTCATGGGAGCAGATCCAGAAGAAGCAACCCCACCAAAAGATGCTTGAGGACGAGCTCGATACCCCGAATAACCTTGCTGATTAGTTTGACCATGATGAGACTGAAATCCTCCTAAACTAGATCCACCAGAAAATTGTCCCTTCATCTTGTGCTTCTTACCAACATCCTTAAAAGCATTTCTCTCCACTATCCCAGCTTCAATTCCATAGGCAGAGTTTAGGACATCCTTAAAAGACATGCGTCCGACTTCAGGCATAAGAGTAGTGAACATAGGTTCTGCCAATCCACGAACGAAACGACGAACTTTCATCTCTTCTGAATTCACCAAGTACGGAGCACTCTTAGAAAGTCTAGTAAACTCCTTAGCATACTCAGTCACTGTCATATTCTCTTGCCTTAATCTTTCAAAGGCAATTGCATCTTCTGCTTGCTTGTTAGCTGGATAAAATCGAGCAAGAAACTCTTCAGTAAACTCTTCCCAAGAAGGAGGAGGAAGTCCAGCTGCTTCTTTGCTCTCAAGAAGAGACTCATACCAATATCTTGCTGAACCACGCAAGTTGTAGGATACTAACTCAACAGCCAATTCTTTGGTGCACTTGAGAGCTCGAATAGCTTTCTTTGCATCCTCTACATATTATTGTGGATCTTCATCCAATGAATCTCCATTGAAAGTGGACGAATTCAACTTCAAATACTGATGCCAGGGCATCTTGGCCAGTTTCACTGACCTTTTCTTTACTGTTTTTAGGTTAGTTTCATGCATTTCCTTAGGAAATAAGCTAGTTTTGGGTAGATATTCACTTACACCTTGATTCAAGCATACATTGTGCATTTTACACTATTTCATGAGGATTTTGCATAAGTTTAGTGACAAATTGTATGTTGCATTGCCCATGACTTGGACTAGAACTTTGATGCGCTCTATTGATTGATTTCAGAACCAAAGGAAGCAAGGAATGGGAGGTAACTTGCAAAGTTAATGAGAAAAGTGATTGCCAATAACGCTCTCAAAGCCATCATTGACCACGTTAAGAGTCACGTTAACTAAGTTAACGTGAACTCTAACGTGGAGAAGGGAAGTTGAGCCAACGTTAGTGACACTTAACATTGTCACTAACATTGGCAAATGCTCATAAGTGGCCACGTTAGAGTCCACGTTAACTTAGTTAACGTGGCCTCTAACGTTAGAAAGGGGGAGAAACGCCAACGTTAGTGACATTCAACATTGTCACTAACGTTGGCCTAAGGAGAAACATACCACGTTAACTTGGTTAACATGGGAGCTAACGTAAGAAGCAAGCATTGTCGACAACGTTAGTGACACCCAACATTGTCACTAACGTTGGAAGCAACCCCACAACCCCCCAAGGAGCCACGTTAACTTAGTTAACGTGGAAGCTAACGTTGATGAGTGAAAGAATGGCCAACGATAGTGACACTCAACATTGTCACTAACTCTGCCCACTTCACATTTTCTCTCTGCAAGTAAAGCCAAGCCCAAATGAAGAAGAGAACTGCTTCAAACTCAAGATCCAAAGGCCCAAAACTTGAAGAGCCAACTAGAAGCTGAGAGAAGTAGTATATATAGGAGTAGCTTTGAATTGTTGAAGGGAGTTCTGGAAGTTGGAAAAAGAGAACTACTCTCTGTATTTTACTTTCTCTGCATTTTCTAGTTTTATGATGTATTCTCCATCTCTGTTTTCATTTTCAAGAGCTATGAACAACTAAACCCCTTTCATTGGGTTAGGGAGCTCTGTTGTAATTTGATGGATCAATACTAATTTTCATTATTCTTCTTCTATCTTTTCTCTTGATTTTACTTGAAAGCTTTCGATCTTCATCCAATTGAGTAGTTATCTTGGAAAAGAAGCTATTCAAACTTGGATCTCTTCTGAACCTTGAAAGAGGAATGAAGAGATCAAGCTAGAAATGCTTTCTCATGCTGGACCAAATTGGGTCTGGATGGGTATGTGACTATAACCCTCTCAATACTTGATTTGGGAAATGCATGTGGTATAATCAGTGACCATACTTCATCTCTTCTCATGAGCAATTGACCAAGGAATTGGCTATTGATCAAGATTTGAGAGATTGAATTGCAAGAAATTGTAATTCAATCAATTAAGATTGCCAAGGAGATCAATGAGTGCATTGATTGAGGAAGAGATGAAAATGAACTTGATCCGGAGAATTGCAACATCTCCTAACCCCAATGAACTCCCCATCTCTGATCTTACCCATTCTCTTTAATTTCTGCCATTTACTTTTATGAGCAAATCCCCCATTCCCATTTATAGTTCTGCAATTTATTTTTAGTCATTTACTTCCAGTCCTTTAATTCTAGCATTTACTTTTCTGTTATTTACATTCCCGCCATTTTATTTTCTGCAACTCTCAACCCAAATTTTGGATTCGCTCAACTAAAACATTCTTCTAA
>NC_029794.2:88911066-88911831 GCF_000816755.2 Arachis ipaensis
TTACAACCCTGGATGGAGAAACCACCCAAACTTTGGGTGGGGAAGTCAGCAAGATCAAAACCAAGACCAGAGACGTTACAACTCCAACAACAATGCAGCTCACCAGCAATTCACACAGAGGACATCTCAACACCCCCACAACAACACTTCTCCACATGCTTATCAAAACCAAAACAGCACATCTGCTCCGAATCACTCATCAATTGATGACAAGCTCTCTAAGATTGAAGCCTTACTTGAAGGAATATGCCAAGAGATTCAAGAAAATAAGGTGTTCAAAGAGGAGGTGCGAGCCAATATTAAGAACCAGGGAGAGACCATTAGGAAGCTGGAATTCCTGGTGGGATATTTAGCTGAGAAGATTCCCAAACCTACTGATAGCTTCCCAAGTGACACGGAGAAAAACCCCAAAAGAGAAGCAAAGAAAGTAAGATGGGAAGATTGCAAAATGGTCACTACAAGTGATCAAGAGACTGAAGACAAGCAAGGCACACTTTTCGAACAACCTGAAGACAACTCAACAAAAGAGGAGGATAGAGATCACCAAGAACCAGAAATCTCACAACAAGAGCTGCTGAAGCTCTATGCACCCTTCCCTCAACTGCTCAATGGTGCTGTGAAAAAAAGAATATACTCAAGGTTCCTAGACTTGTTTGCATCTCTGCATGTAAACATACCATTCATCAAGGCAATTCAACAAATGCCTGCATTCATCAAGTATATGAAGGAACTTCTTCCCAGAAAAAGCTCACTCAAAGGAGGCCA
>NC_029794.2:88912349-88916361 GCF_000816755.2 Arachis ipaensis
CCTACTGTACCATCTCAGTTACCTAAGGTCTTCACTATCAACAGAGTTCTTTCCCTGGAACATGTGGAGATCATTGATCCAATCAATGGATATAAGTCCACAGCAAGAGGGGAGGACTTTAAGCACTATCAACCACCCTGATGAGGGAAAAACGTCAAGCTAGTGACGCTAAAGAAGCACTTCATGGGAGGCAACCCATGTTTTATATGTTTTTAAAATAATGAATAAATCAATGTTTATGAATTTCAACCCAAACTTGACAAACACTTGGTGAAATCTTTATCATGCAGTATATAGTGAAGAACAAGTTTGGTGTTCAAAGCAAACCAAGATGCATGCTAGTCTTGGGAGCTTTGAACAAAACTTTTCATCACATTGCTTCAAACTAAGTTTGGTGTCACCCCATGGTGCCACCAAAATGCATAAGGATACACAAGTAGTTAGTTAGTTGAAATTCATAAATAAACAAACTCTTTTTCTTCTCTTTATTATTCTAGCCGTAGAGTTTAATTTTTATGATATTAATTTCCTTATTTTAAATCTTTATAGGAAAAGAAAAGAAGCATAAAAAGGGATTGATTGGACAATTAAATGGGGGGAGATTCCGCCACTTAATGAAGAGCACTACACACATGTCTCAAGAGGGAACGCATGGGGAAACATTGCCATGCAACATTGGAGAAGGAAGATCCTTGAAGACCGAACCAATCACTCTTATTAAGTGATGATCCTTGTCCTTCCTTCATACACAATCCCGACCGTCCATCAAGCAAAAATCCTTGCAATCCACACCTTCCATCCACTCATGATCTCCCTATATAAGTGAACCTTAGTGCATGATCATTCCTCACACTCAAATTCCCACTCTCCACACTTTATACTTACGGCTTGCTCAACCTCCTTCATCACACTCTGTCCTAGCCAACCTATTCCTCATCTATCCGTATCCTCCAACCCCCCTTCAAAACAGCAACTCAATTCATGGCATCATCAAGCTCAAAGAGGCAAAAGAGGAAGGAACCCATGGAGAGTGTTCCTTTCGATGAGAAGAAATTCAAAACTGCCTTTCATGAACGTGAATTCGAACGGATAAGGGCCAGAAAGATATTGCCAGAGTTAATCTTCCAAATCAATGCAAATGAGTCACCACAAATTCTGGAAAAAATCGAACAGAGGGGGTGGCAATTGCTCACAAGTCCAGAGGGGAAGATCAATGGAAACCTCATCAAATAATTTTATGCAAATGTAGTAAGAGAAGATAAAACCAAGGCCCCAACCTTCAAAAGTTACGTGAGAGGAAAGGAGGTGGACTTCAGCCCAAATGCCATAACAAGAGTTCTTCACCTGAAATCACCTCATTTTGATGAGGACAGTTATCAGGCAAGGATAAGTAGAAGCTCTGATAATGATGAGCTCTTAGAGATAGTGTCAGACATCTGTGTTATAGCAGCTGACTGGGAGAGGTACACAGATGGGAGACCCAAGTTCATCAAGAGGGGAGACCTGAGCCCTGAAGCCAAGGGGTGGTTTGAACTCGTAAGGAGGTCCATTCTACCAGTTGCAAATAATTCAGAGGTAAACATCAATCGAGCTACTATGGTGCATTGCTTAATAAAAGGTGGGGAAATCAATGTGAATGAGCTCATCGCCAAGGGGATTCAAGATTCGGCTGAGAAGGTTGATTCAGGTGCCAGGCTTTGGTACTCCAGCACCATTCTCCCCTTACGCAACAAGGCCAAGGTAGTATTTGAGGACAGCAACCCAGACTGGGTGAACCCAGGGATGCCAGTTACACTCGAGCGATTGGTTTATACTACACCTGCTCAGCAACAAAGAAGGCCACAAATAGGGAAACCAAAAGCAAAAGAAAGAGTTCATCAAGAGGAATATCATCAGGAAGAATATCAACAAGAAGAGCATCCTTACCCAGCCGACTTGAATATGAATCACCTTCTAAAAGCCATTGAATATTTGGGGATGAGACATATGGAAGGACAAGAGCAAATACTGAACCTTCAAACCAACTGGCTGAGCCAACAGGAAGCATGGCAAAAACAACAAATGGAGCAGCAGCAGGAACACTACTCCCGGCTCACTCAAGCCATCAACCAAGTGAATGAGAGGCAAGAGCTTCAAGAGAAGCACTTGCAAGAACTCAACCAGCGGCAGATAGCCCAAATGAAAACTTTCAATGAGTTCAGTGTACTCAATGAAGGAAGGCAACTACATAGGGAGGAGTTCTATGTGAACACTCAAGCCAAGTTGAACTACATGACCAGTAATATGCATCAGCTACACTATGCCATCCCTACATATGATGAGGTCCAAAAAGATTTTGTAGAACAAGAACAGAGGAAAGTGAAGCAGCAAAAGGAGACACTCAAGAAGAAGATGGAAGATGGTGGTTTCTGGAAGAAGCTGCTTGGAAAAGACAAGGGAAGCGGAAGTACAAGCACTCAAGAGAGACACAATGAGGACAAGCAAGGATAGGAGCATGGGCATCCACATGAATGACAGGTGGTCGAGTTCTTTTTGGTCCATGTTTTCTATGCTTTAAATAAGGAAGATCTTGTATGAAATAGAACTTGCTTCCATGTTATGTTTAAACCTTTTTCAATTATGTCTTTTAAGTTTTTGGTATTGAAGAAAGTCTCTGTGTGCTAGTCTTTATGTCACTGTATCCTTACTTTACTTACTTGTATGCTTGTCCCTTTTAATCAAATGAAGAGAGAATGCTTATGTTTCAAAAGACCAGAGTAGAGTTCATATTATGGAGTACATTCATGAGTTTGTGGTATGATCGTAAGTTAGCTAAGTTGGTTCAACCATAAGGTGGGATGACAACTATCTGGCCTGAATACTTTGCTTTGAACACACCTCATGAGACTAAGTATATGACAAGATCCTAGTAAGAGAAAGAGAAAAGAATAATGAAAGTGGAAAGAAACAAAAGAAAAAGAGTAAGCAATAAGGCTAGGCACCAATAGTTTTGATCTTAAGATATGTGTCTGTGGTATTCCTGTGTGAGGGATCTACTTGGATGAATAAGCTCTTAGGGGTGCTTTATCACCTGGTAACTTGGGTTAACTAACCCGGGATTATCAGCTGAAAGTCCATTATCAAGAGTAACCCTCACCACAGAGCATTTAGTAACCCAAAGAGGTGCTGGACACCAAGGTCTCAAGAAGGAAAATAAATGAACTATATGCCTGTGGTGTGTATGTATGGGGGAGAGACTTGAGGGAGTAAGTCCTTAGGGCTGCTTCAACACCTAGCACCTTGAACCAACTGATTCGGGAGTGTCGGCTGAAAGCTTATCTTAAAAAGTTGCCCCCTTACAGAGCACTTAGCCTAAGAACACCAATAAGCTCTGAAATGACAATAAAGGGATCAATGAATAAAAGGCTCATGGGATGTAAGCAAAGTGAGTGTTTTAAGACATGATAAAGGTCTGAAAGCCAGGAATGAACCTAAGTTGCTATGCATGAAACCACCATAAAATCAGTGATATGACTTCCACAAGAATGACTCATTGCTCTTGGCAGTCCATTCATCATTCTCTTGTTCCAGTACTTGCGTAGGGACAAGCAAGCTTTAAGTTTGGTGTTGTGATGCCAGGGCATCTTGACCAGTTTCACTGACCTTTTCTTTACTATTTTTAGGTTAGTTTCATGCATTTCCTTAGGAAATAAGCTAGTTTTGGGTAGATATTCACTTACACCTTGATTCAAGCATACATTGTGCATTTTACACTATTTCATGAGTATTTTGCATAACTTTAGTGACAAATTGTATGTTGCATTGCCCATGACTTGGACTAGAACTTTGATGCACTCTATTGCTTGATTTCAGGACCAAAGGAAGCAAGGAATGGGAGGTAACTTGCAAAGTTAATGAGAAAAGTGATTGCCAATAACGCTCTCAAAGCCATCATTGACCACGTTAAGAGTCACGTTAACTAAGTTAACGAGAACTCTAACGTGGAGAGGGGAAGTTGAGCCAACGTTAGTGA
>NC_029794.2:88916547-88932285 GCF_000816755.2 Arachis ipaensis
AAAAGGGGCTTTTCAAAGTTATTGGAAATGTTAAGTCTCAATAACGTGTGCGAATGACTTAGAGGCAACGTTAGTGGCAACGTTTATGCCACTAACGTTGAAGTTAACGTGGCTTTTACTTAGTAACGTTAGTGAGAAAGTTGATTGTCACTAACGTTCTCGAACTTATATTTTCACTAAACGTTAACACCCCTAACGTCCTGAGCTAAAGTCTCTGCCCACTTCACATTTTCTCTCTGCAAGTAAAGCCAAGCCCAAATGAAGAAGAGAACTGCTTCAAACTCAAGATCCAAAGGCCCAAGACTTGAAGAGCCAACTAGAAGCTGAGAGAAGTAGTATATATAGGAGTAGCTTTGAATTGTTGAAGAGAGTTCTGGAAGTTGGAAAAAGAGAACTACTCTCTGTATTTTACTTTCTCTGCATTTTCTAGTTTTATGATATATTCTCCATCTCTGTTTTCATTTTCAAGAGCTATGAACAACTAAACCCCTTTCATTGGGTTAGGGAGCTCTGTTGTAATTTGATGGATAATGAACTTGATCCGGAGAATTGCAACATCTCCTAACCCCAATGAACTCCCCATCTCTGATCTTACCCATTCTCTTTAATTTTTGCCATTTACTTTTATGAGCAAATCCCCCATTCCCATTTACAGTTCTGTAATTTATTTTCAGTCATTTACTTCCAGTCCTTTAATTCTAGCATTTACTTTTCTGTTATTTACATTCCCGCCATTTTATTTTCTGCAACTCTCAACCCAAATTCTGGATTCGCTCAACTAGAACATTCTTCTAATTAAAGTTGCTTGATCAATCAATCCCTGTGGGATTCGACCTCACTCTATTGTGAGTTTTTACTTGACGACAAATTCGGTACACTTGCCGAAGGGAGATTTGTTCTGAGACAAGTTTTTCGTGCATCAAATACTTTTCAATTGGCGGCTCTTGATCCCCAAACAATTGATGAACCCTATGAGGCTGAGGATTTGGTGCATTAGGAAGTCTCGCTTCACCCCTATTTTGATTTGTTAGAACCTGTAACACTGCATTAAGAGTTTGATTCATTCCCCTCAATTCAGCTGCTAAGTCCGGTTGAGCCTCTCTTACTGCGGGGTTCTCTTGAACTCTCTCGCGGGGTATCTCTCCTTCGCGCCTATCAGCTATCCTTTGGCTCCTTGGCCTTTGTCGAAGCGCTCCAAGTGGCGAAGAAACTGCCCTATTGGATTCAGCAGTATCAGGAGCACCAACAGTTCCACCATGTCTTTTCTTAGGTGGCATCTTCCACCTATCGAGTAAGTAGAGCGATTGAATCACCAACGACATATGTATATGGATTTCGAAGACAATAGGACAGACAGAAAGAATTATGAGACCAAAAGATTGAGGACAACTTCCTATAGGCCTCTAGTAACATCACACTTTGTGAAAATGGGCCGGCTTCCATTTGCACAATTGTGATCTTACTAAAGAACACTTGCTCCATATTACACAGGAAAACCTAAAGCTTTGATACCACTTTGTCATGACCCGAACCAAGCCATGACTGGCGCTCAAAGGACAAGTCCCTCAGCAAGCCAAACGACCAAATTTTCAGAAAAACGGACAGAATCTCCTCTGTTTCTAGGACCTTACCAACATAAATATTAACTCCATGTATTAATAATAAACCTCCATTTCCAAGACAACAACAACAACATACTCCAAATTATATCCACAACCAAATATATCCAAAATACGCATCATATATATATATATCAAGTTGATAACTAGAGTATATAGTTAAAACTATAAGTCTTACATAACCAAATCATAATCACTACCTAAACAATTCAAGATTCAAAATAGCATAACCCACACGAGGATCCTGCCTGTGACATATGGAGTATTGACATAATCTAGATTTTGGGCAAAGGTTCTATTACATAATTACTTAGCCCTTGGAAAGAAGAAGGGCTCACCAAAATGACTAAGATCTACTGAGGGGCAGGTGGAATGGAACCTGGAATGACTCCTTTATCTGAAAAACATGGGAATATAATAGGGTGAGTTTTGCAACTCAGTGAGTAAACATTACATCTATAACCCATACGAGACAATACAGAGTTTACCTTGAAAATTATATTTCTTTTCAGAGATGAGAAATTCATATTAATTAATTATACAAAGAATAGATAAATAGTTAAGCGGATGAACTGAAATGGAAGTTCTCATTCTAGAAGTCAAATCAAATCAAATATTACACACATAGGGCGGCTCCACCTCTAAGGGTAGCCTTTTCCTCTAGTGTCCCTGTACGGTATAACAAATCCAATGTGTGGCCTACACGTTAGGCTAGCAACGCCCCTGCTAGCTGAGGTCTGAGCCAGATGCATCTAGGTTAACGTCATAACTGCCGTTAACTACGATTTTCTAGTCAGAGTCTCCCAAACCAATCCAAACCAAATCACTTATAAAAATCTCTGGTGCTTATAACATACTACTAAATTCCATAGCAAATCAATATATATAGGATTACATACTAAAATTTAATTAAAATTTACATAAGGTCAAATAAGAAAACATTTATACTTTACAAAATATATAAATATCGTCTCGTGTGTATTTTTATAAAATTGTAAGTTTCACAAATCAATATTTATTTTCAAAAATTCAGAAATCACAATAATATATTTAAAAACAATTATAGATATAATATCCACTCACAACTTGATTCCAAAGAATCGGAAGCAACTCTGAGCGCGTCAACGAGCTACCAAATGATGTCCAATAATTCTACAACTCTAGAAATATTACAATAATGATATTTGTGAGCTACTAATATTGTCAATTAACATAATCTTACTCACCTTGACAAAAGCCCCAAATTTTCTAACCCCTAATAACCCTAATTCGGATTTATATATACCCATAAATATAGAGATGACAAAAATTGGAGATATGGCTAATTACTGAGTCAAAGAGTTACCTTGAAGCCTCAATAATAACCGGAAATCAAAGTTGAATGCTTCCTTCACTCATTAAGTTGAAATTTTCTGATTTGGAGATTTTGAGAAAATGAGATTTGAATAAATGGAGATAGAATAGAGAAGAAAAGGAAGCAAGATGATGAAGGTGAATTTGATGATATTGAGTGGTTGGTTGCAAGGAGAAGAGATGAAAAAATCTAGTTGGTAAGAAAAGAGAAATGAGAGTTTTACATTTTGATTTTTTTGAAAGAAAATGAAAGGGAAGGAGAACAGAGGGGGAGAGGGAGTGTCGAAGAAGATGAAAAGAGAGAAAGAAAATTTTAAAGTGGGGGCATGTGCCCCCCACGTGTTCTCAACCTCTCTTTCTTTTTTTTTCCTCACACTCTCGATTATTACATTCTCTCCCCCTTAAGAAATTTGGTCCCCGAATTTCAAACCCATAAACTATGATAAGTGTGATAGTTACCTTTAGACTTAAACAAATACGGATATTTGTCGCGCATAGCGTCCTCCACTTCCCAAGTTGCTTCTTCTACCGAATGATTCTTCCAAACAACTTTCATAGATGCTATCTCTTTAGAACGTAGTTTCTTTACTTGGCGATCTATTATAGCCACCGGTTCCTCTTCAAATGATAAACCTTCGTTTAGCTCTATGGCTTGTGGTGCAAGCACATGAGATGGGTCGGAAAGGTATTTGCGCAACATTGATACATGAAAGACTGAATCAAAACCTTTAAAACTACGAGGTAAACCTGTTACAAAATCCATTGTAATCCTTTCCCACTTCCATTCAGGTATCTCAATCTGTTGTAATAACCCAGCAGGTCTTTGATGTTCAGCTTTAACTTGTTGGCAAGTTAAGCAATGAGAAACAAAAACTCCTATGTCTTTCTTCATACCTTCCCACCAAAATAATTGTTTCAAATCTTGATACATCTTATTGGAGCCTGGATGAACGGTATACTTAGAATTGTGAGCCTCCTCCAAAATAGCTTTCTTCAAGTCGGGGTTATCTAGCACACATAAGCGTTGACCACAACGCAAAACATCTTGATCAAGAGAAAAGTCTGAGTTCCTCCCATTGCAAACATCTTCCATAAGCTTTCTTAGTTTCGGATCATCACTTTGTGCAACCTTAATCTGTTCTATTAGGGAAGATTGAGCTTGAACATGTGCTAAGAAAACTCCTGATTCTCCAAGGTCAAATTGAATTCCACCGGCCTCCAATTGATGGACTTCTTCAACAATTGGTCTCCTTCCAAGAGTGATATGGACCAAGCTACCCATAGATTTTCTACTGAGGGCATCTGCTACAACATTTGCCTTTCCAGGATGATACAAAATGGTACAATCGTAATCTTTTAGCAACTCCATCCATCTCCGTTGCCTCAAATTTAAATCCTTCTGTTGAAATATATACTTCAAACTCTTGTGATCCGTATAGATTTCACAGGTCTCACCATAAAGGTAGTGTCTCCAAATCTTTAAAGCAAAGACGACCACTGCCATTTCCATATCATGAGTTGGATAATTCTGCTCATGCTTCTTGAGTTGTCGCGAGGCATAGGCAATGACGCGGCCATGCTGCATTAATACACAACCAAGTCCTATCCGAGATGCATCGCAAAAGACTGAGAATCCCCCAGACCCAGAAGGTAAAACAAGAACTGGTGCTGAGGTTAGACAAGACTTAAGTGTCTGAAAACTTCCCTCACAAGCTTCTGACCATTGAAACTTCACATTCTTCTGAGTTAACTTGGTTAATGGTGCCGAAATTCTCGAGAAGTCCTTGATGAATCGCCGATAGTAGCCGGCCAACCCTAGAAAGCTACGAATTTCTGTCACTGTAGTAGGCCTTGGCCACTTCTGAACGGCTTCAACCTTCTTTGGATCCACCATGATTCCATCTTTTGATACCACATGCCCCAAGAATGTCACTTGATCAAGCCAAAACCCACATTTAGAAAACTTAGCATAGAGCTTGTGATCCCTTAAGGTTTGTAACACAATCCTCAAATGATACTCATGCTCCGTAGCACTTTTCGAATACACCAAGATATCATCAATGAAGACGATAACAAAGCGATCTAAGAAAGGTTTGAAGACTCGATTCATTAAGTCCATGAAAGCTGCAAGCGCATTCGTCAGACCAAAGGACATTACTAAGAACTCATAATGCCCATAGCGAGTACGAAAAGCAGTTTTTGGAATGTCTTCCTCTTTTATCTTCAATTGATGGTACCCTGAACGCAGGTCGATTTTTAAGAAACAGGTAGCTCCTTGAAGTTGATCAAACAAATCATCAATCCTGGGCAATGGATACTTGTTGCGAACAGTTATCTTATTAAGCTGATGATAATCCACACATAGTCGCATCGTTCCATCCATCTTCTTTACGAATAGAATAGGAGCTGCCCACGGAGAAGTGCTAGGACGAATGAATCCTTTCTCTAGCATATCTTCCAATTGAACTTTTAATTCTCGTAACTCAGTTGGAGCCATATGATAGGGAGGAATGGACACAGGTTGGACTCCCGGAGCCAATTCTATGGAAAACTCAACTTCACGGTCAGGCGGCATCCCCGGTAGCTCATCAGGGAACACGTCAGGGAATTCTCTAACAATAGGAACCTGATCAAGACTAGGCACTTCGGCATCAACATCTCTATCAACTGCCAGAAATCCTTAGTTTCCCTTATCCATCAATTGCATAGCACTCATAGATGAGATGATACTAGCTAAAGTGGGACAGTCATCACCCTTAAAAACAAAAGTTGAGATACCCGGTATGTCAAACTTCAGAGTTTTGGAGTAACAGCCCACATCAGCATGACAAGCTGCTAACCAATCCATGCCTAAGATGACAACAATATCTTCCATTGGTTCTAAAAGGATCAAATCAGCTAAGGTTTTAACGGTATTAATTCTAACAACACAAGACTGAAATACAACTCGAACCATCGTGGAGACTCCAAGCAGAGTGCCAATATGAAATGGGTGGGATAACAGTTCAGGCTATTTATCGAAACGAGATGCAAGATGTGGAGATACATATGAATAATGAGAACTCGTATCAAATAATACTCGAGCATCTAAATAACAAACTTGTAAAGTACCTGCCACCACAGCATGAGAAGCTTGAGCATCTTGACGTGTTAAAGCATACACACGTGTCTGACCTCTTCCTCTTTGGCTCCCTCCTCTGTTATAAGTCTGACACCTGCCACCTGCTCCTCTGCCACTAGGACCAGAAGAATTTCCAATGGACATAGCTGAAGATGATGGCATTGGTATTGTAGGACGTGCAATACCTGGAGCAAAGCCTCCTCTAGGATTTGGACAATCCCTCCTAAGATGACCAGATTGACCACAGCCAAAATATGCACCAGTAGCCTTGAAACATATACCGGAATGATAACTCCCATACTGAAGACAATAGGGCTGAGCTGGCCTTGTCTGATTTGAACCCTGTGCACTAGATTGAGAGGTGCTCTTAACAAAAGGTCTGGGATTCATCTCTTCTGAATTCACCAAGTACGGAGCACTCTTAGAAAGTCTAGTAAACTCCTTAGCATACTCAGTCACTGTCATATTCTCTTGCCTTAATCTTTCAAAGGCAATTGCATCTTCTGCTTGCTTGTTAGCTGGATAAAATCAAGCAAGAAACTCTTTAGTAAACTCTTCCCAAGAAGGAGGAGGAAGTCCAGCTGCTTCTTTGCTCTCAAGAAGAGACTCATACTAATATCTTGCTGAACCACGCAAGTTGTAGGATACTAACTCAACAGCCAATTCTTTGGTGCACTTAAGAGCTTGAATAGCTTTCTTTGCATCCTCTAGATATTTTTGTGGATCTTCATCCAATGAATCTCCATTGAAAGTGGACGAATTCAACTTCAAATACTTTTCAATTGGCGGCTCTTGATCCCTAAACAATTGATGAACCCTATGAGGCTGAGAATTTGGTGCATTAGGAAGTCTCGCTTCACCCCTATTTTGATTTCTTAGAACCTGTAACACTGCATTAAGAGTTTGATTCATTCCCCTCAATTCAGCTGCTAAGTCCGGTTGAGCCTCTCTTACTGCGGGGTTCTCTTGAACTCTCTCGCGGGGTATCTCTCCTTCGCACCTATCAGCTATCCTTTGGCTCCTTGGCCTTTGTCGAAGCGCTCCAAGTGGCGGAGAAACTGCCCTATTGGATTCAGCAGTATCAGGAGCACCAACAGTTCCACCACGTCTTTTCTTAGATGGCATCTTCCACCTATCGAGTAAGTAGAGCGATTGAATCACCAACGACATATGTATATGGAGTTCGAAGACAATAGGACAGACAGAAAGAATTATGAGACAAAAAGATTGAGGAAAACTTCCTATAGGCCTCTAGTAACATCACACTTTGTGAAAATGGGCCGGCTTCCATTTGCACAATTGTGATCTTACTAAAGGACACTTGCTCCATATTACACAGAAAAACCTAAAGCTTTGATACCACTTTGTCATGACCCGAACCAAGCCATGACTGGCGCTCAAGGGACAAGTCCCTCAGCAAGCCAAATGACCAAATTTTCAGAAAAACGGACAGAATCTCCTCTGTTTCTAGGACCTTACCAACATAAATATTAACTCCATGTATTAATAATAAACCTCCATTTCCAAGACAACAACAACAACATACTCCAAATTATATCCACAACCAAATATATCCAAAATACGCATCATATATATATATATATATATATATATCAAGTTGATAACTAGAGTATATAGTTAAATATATAAGTCTTACATAACCAAATCATAATCACTACCTAACCAATTCAAGATTCAAAATAGCATAACCCACACGAGGATCCTGCCTGTGACATATGGAGCATTGACATAATCTAGATTTTGAGCAAAGGTTCTATTACATAATTACTTAGCCCTTGGAAAGAAGAAGGGCTCACCAAAATGACTAAGATCTACTGAGGGGCAGGTGGAATGGAACCTGGAATGACTCCTGTATCTGAAAAACATGGGAATATAATAGGGTGAGTTTTGTAACTCAGTGAGCAAACATTACATCTATAACCCACACGAGACAATACAGAGTTTACCTTGAAAATTATATTTCTTTTCAGAGATGAGAAATTCATATTAATTAATTATACAAACAATAGATAAATAGTTAAGCGGATGAACTGAAATGGGAGTTCTCATTCTAGAAGTCAAATCAAATCAAATATTACACACCTAGGGCGGCTCCACCTCTAAGGGTAGCCCTTTCCTCTAGTGTGCCTGTACGGTATAACAAATCCAACGTGTGGCCTACACGTTAGGCTAGCAACGCCCCTGCTAGCTGAGGTCTGAGTCAGATGCATCTAGGTTAACGTCATAACCGCCGTTAACTACAATTTTCTAGTCAGAGTCTCCCAAACCAATCCAAACCAAATCACTTATAAAAATCTCTGGTGCTTATAACATACTACTAAATTCCATAGCAAATCAATATATATAGGATTGCATACTAAAATTTAATTAAAATTTACATAAGGTCAAATAAGAAAACATTTATACTTTACAAAATATATAAATATCGTCTCGTGTGTATTTTTATAAAATTGTAAGTTTCACAAATCAATATTTATTTTCAAAAATTCAGAAATCACAATAATAAAATATTTTCAAACTCCAAAATTAATGATTCAACATAGATATTGATAATAATATATTTAAAAATAATTATAGATATAATATCCACTCACAACTTGATTCCAAAGAATCGAAGGCAACTCTGAGCGCGTCAACGAGCTACCAAATGATGTCCAATAATTCTACAACTCTAGAAATATCACAATAATGATATTTGTGAGCTACTAATATTGTCAATTAACATAATCTTACTCACCTTGACAAAAGTCCCAAATTTTCTAACCCCTAATAACCCTAATTCGGATTTATATATACCCATAAATATAGAGATGACAAAAATTGGAGATATGGCTAATTACTGAGTCAAAGAGTTACCTTGAAGCCTCAATAATAACCGGGACTCAAAGTTGAATGCTTCCTTCACTCATTAAGTTGAAATTTTCTGATTTGGAGATTTTGAGAAAATGAGATTTGAATAAATGGAGATAGAATAGAGAAGAAAAGGAAGCAAGATGATGAAGGTGAATTTGATGATATTGAGTGGTTGGTTGCAAGGAGAATAGATGAAGAAATCTAGTTGGTAAGAGAAGAGAAATGAGGGTTTTACATTTTGATTTTTTTGAAAGAAAATGAAAGGGAAGGAGAACAGAGTGGGAGGGGGAGTGTCGAAGAAGATGAGAAGAGAGAAAGAAAATTTTTATGTGGGGGCATGTGCCCCCCACGTGTTCTCAACCTCTCTTTCTCTTTTTTTTTTTTCCTCACACTCTCGGTTATTACAGACTTAGTTATTGCCTAATTATTCCTTGAAAGTGTAAGGTTTAACCAAAAATTGGCACCAAGGAAATAACCAAGTCAATAATGAAGAGCTTACTTATTCATGTTAAAAGTGGAAAATAATCATATAAACATAATCCTTGTTCAAAAAGTAATAGAATTGATTAAAATCAAATTGAATTGCTAAAAAATTTCAAGGAACAAGTAATTGTATATATGATCATCTATGGTCAAAAGCTCATGATCAAGTAATATCATCAATTCACTTAATGAAATAGTCTATCCACTTAACAACTAACACCAAAAGAATAATCAAAATGGAATTTTCAAAACCATTTTGGTGTTCAAACAAGAGCAACAACTAAGTGCATAACCAAGATTCAATTTTCAATCATCATAAAAAATTACATAAACTACACAATTTTGAGTTATAATGCCTAATGAAAACAAAATTTAAGGTCTATGCTGATCAAACATAAGAATTAAACAAAAATTTTCATTCAGGCAATTTATCAAGCATGTGGTGTGCAGAATTTCAAAAGCAGCATATTTAGTTCAATGTAAGCAGCAGCCAACCCAGAAATTTCAACCACAGCATACATTCAATCCATGTACACAAAAATTAACTAACCTAAGTCTAACAAGATTGGTAAAAGCAAGATTAAAAAGCAATAAAAAAAAGTAATAAATAAAAGAAAGAACAGGGCAGGAGCAGGGGAAAGAACATGCGTTGATGAGAGGGAAAGAAAGAATGGGGTAGGGAGCAGTGGTGGCGCAGCAGCACAGAAATTCGCCGTTGCTAGTAGTTCGCTCGCTGGTGCTTGAATACGCGAAGCCGATGCTGTCGCAGAGACAGGGGTTCACACAGAAAGAAGAAGAAATGAGAAAGAGGGAAGAAAGAGAAGAAAGAAAGAGAGAGGGTAGGCGACGGTGGTCGCCGGTGGTAGGGTCGTCGGACAGACGAAAGGTGGTTGGTGGTGTTTTGGAGGCTGGGTTAGAGAAAGAAGAAGAAAGAAAAGGGTTGGGGTAAGCTGTTGAGGCGCGATTGATCACCCCTTTCGAATTAACGTTCGAAAAGGGCCTTGTGCGTACGCACAAGGCAGTGTGCGGGCGCACACTAGGGAAATCAAAGGGTTGTTCCCATGTACACTGGGTGCGAGTACTACGAATAGAAGGTGCGTTGAAGGTTGTGCGTACGCACAAGTAGCTTCCTTTTTTTTTGAGAAACAGGGTGAAGTGTGCGTGTGCACAACAGGTGTGCGTACACACAGTAAGAAAAGAGGGTAGGGTGCACACGCACAAGATGTGCGAGCGTCCTGGACAGAAGGAGTAATAAGGGGTGTGCGTATGCACAGGTCTATGCGTACGCACAGGTGACGAAAAATGGGAAAAGTGTGTGTGCGCATGCACAGAACTCTGTTTCTGCAAACGTTTTAGTGCCTTAAGGGCACCAACATGACATCCAAAACATGTTTTTCAAGCCCCAAAACATTATAAAACTCCAAAAACACATTATTCCACTAAGATTACTGATCTAAAATCAAAATGTAACTAAACTTACTAAGCAACATAACCAATTATTCAAGAAATAAAAGCTTAAAGAGAGAAAGTTAGAAGGATATTACCATGGTGGGGTGTCTCCCACCTAGCACTTTGGTTTAAAGTCTTCAAGTTGGACTTTTTGAGTGAAGCTTGTGTTATGGTGGCTTGTGCTTCCATTCTTCCTTGAATTGCCAAGATATGGTCAAATTAAGGACAAAATTGGGTGGCAATTCCAAACTAGCCTTGAGGATCCATAAGTGTTGAATGTTAAAATTAATGCCCGGATCCCATACTCTAGTTTCTTATTCACCTTCTTCTCGATCTTCATTTTTGCACTTAGATAAACATTGTCCTAAATCACCATTAGAACACTTGGAGATTCCCCGGGATCCACTCAATTGAATCTTGCACCATAGTTGAACTCTAAATGTTGAATTGGCCTCACTGATGATCTTTCTATTTCCTTGCCAATTGACATTCTTCTCTCCACCATCTAACACTCCAAGAAGGGTTTGAAGTTGATGATCCATCTTCAAGATGGCGTATTAATGTGGGTCTAGAAAGCTTGTTGGTGAAATCTTCACCCACTCAATTCGCTCTTGCACAAGTACCTTCACTTCTTGGTAGCTAAAATCCTCCTCAACCTCCTTTAAATCTTCCTCATCATCACTCGAGTCAAATATTGGAGGTTGTATGAAGTCCACATCAACGTCTCCTTCAAATTCAACGGAGGGAGAGTCATGAAGATCATCGAAGGGATTAACTAAGTTGGACAAAAATTCTTGAATGATGGAATCCACTTGATCAATTCCCATCAATCTTCATTTACTTCCTCTTGCACTTCATGTTGTAAACTCTCATCTTCTACTTGATTTGTAATTTTTCCTTCAATCCATACTTTTCACTTGATTCCACCCATTAATCCACAAGAATTTCTTAGTCGTGGCATGAACGCAATGAAGCTAACCGGTTTAAGATTTTCGCTAAGGTAGACATCATTTCCTCTTGCTTCTTCTGGAACTCTTGTTGTTCTTGAATAAGCACTTGGAGTACTTCTTGTGTGGCTTGAATAAGCACAATGATGAGTTGGGATTTGCACCGGTTTAGAACTTCTCAAAAACAAGAATCGCTTCATCAGTAGCATAGTCTATACCGGCAATTAAATCCCAAACATCAAAATTTAATTTTCCAAATACAAAATATAAACCGAGAGTAGTTCAACCTCGGGTCATTCTCCCTTGGAATACAATTAATATGTTACACTTTTGGTTGTGAGGGAAAGGGGTTTTCAATCAAAGAACGAAAGATTAAAAGAACTAAGAAATAGAAGAACTAAGAAATGATCAAAATTGATATTAATACAAGTAAAAAGGGAAACAAGATCAAAACTTAGTGAAAATGCTCTAAATGCATAGAAGAGCCTTGTCTTGGAAATGAGAATTAAGGAATCCTATCATCGTCATAACCAAAACTATGGCAATTATGATGAGTCAATCTCACTTAGTCAACCCCCTAACATCGAGGAGTAAGTCCAGCAAGCATAACTGACCTTAATCCATAAGTCCTAGCTATCTTACCAAATTAATTGGTAAAAATCTAGCGTCAATGGAAATAAGAGTCAACTAACTACCCAAGAATTGCCACTAAATGTCAGACATTATGACTCTAGTATCCGAGGAACTCATTTCCCAAGCCAAGGTGTGAAAAGCTACTCAAAATTACCAAGTGGAATTTTCCCAAACATTTGGTGGATATAAAACCAAAACATGAGAAATTGCAAAAGAAAATGAAAACTATAACCAACTATTCACAACATCAACTATAAACATTCAATCAAGCAAGTAGAAATCATTAAACATTAAATTCATCAATCAAAATTTCAAGAAACCAAAATTGTATATATAAGTAAAGTAACTTGAACCAAAAGAAAATGAGAGTAAATGTGATATAATTAAAGAGAAATTAAAGAGTACTTACAAAAGAGTTTATCAAAATCCAAGATGAAAACTTGAAACTATAAAATGCTACAATGAAAATTTAGTAAAACCCTAAGAGAGGATTTTCTATCTACACTACTCCTACTCCTAATTATGTTGTAAAACTATCTCCATGAGCTCTTAATCTCATCCTTCATATGTCTTCATTCTCCTTTGATATAGCACTCCAAAAGGCCTCAACAACTCCAAAAATTGGGCCAAGAGATCCCCAAAATTGCGAGCCACGTGCTTCATTAATGAAGTCACGCACAGGGACCTGTGTGTACGCACACTTGCTAAAATTTCTACTTGTGCGTACGCACAAAGGGTTGCGCATACGCACACTTGCTGATTCTGCTCTTGTGCGCACACACAGGTAGTTGTGCGTGCGCACACTTGTCTGTGTGTTTCTCCTTTATTTTCTTCATGTGTTCTCCCTTCTTACATGCTTCCTTCCACTTTTGCCTTGCCATTCGTGCCTCTAGGACCTGAAATCACTCAACACACATATCACAGCATCGAATGGAATAAAAGTGGAATTAAAATGATCAATTTAGGCACAAAAACGCATGTTTTCACATTTAGGTTTAATTTAGGGATAAAGCACAAAAAGTATGCTATTTTGGTGAATAAGTGTGAGTTTATGTGATGAAATCCATCCAATTCAAGCCAAAAATTATCATCAAATATGGACTCGTCAATGCACACACAAACCAGAAATCATAAAATTCTGCAACATCACAGGATTCAGATTTTGACACCAAACTTTAAACAGTCATAACTTCCTCTATAAAAATCTATTTTCTACAAACTTTATATCAATTTAAAGCTCTCAAAGCAATCTTTAATTTAAAATAAGTTTCATTCAATTTTAAGCTTTGAGGCTCAAGTTATGATCCATCAAAGTTCACTAAAAATCCATTTTTACCAAAGTTCACTAATTTCTTAAATCCTTAAAACTCATAACCAAAACCAAATCAAAATGACACCAAACTCCAATTTACCTCAGAATTTACCCTTTTGTGTCTCATTCTACCGACCTTACCAAGTTTCCGTTCACATTACCTAATTCTCAACTCCAATGATCAATTATATCATATTAAAATAATTTCTCACCCAACACAATCATCAATCACCATTGTATAACTAAGAATCATCATAATCAAACTCCTTCAACTTCAATCTCAAACTTCAATTATCATTTATCAACCTCAACATCACAATTCATTAAAATATTCAAATTCATCAACGCATCATACATCCTCATTCAACAATCTCAACAACCATTTCAATCCAACCTATCATATGGGTCACTAGCCTAAGTGTCCAGAAATATTGTATATTACATAGAAAAAACCGAAACCATACCTTGGCCAATTTCTAATATAAACTAAAACCCAAAAATGAGTACAAATCAAGCCTCCACAAGTTCTCAAGTCACCAAATCCACTTCCAAGCTATTCAAGTCACCAACATTCTCCATACAACACCAATTCAAGCTATATACACATAATCCATAACTAAATCAACCTAGGGTTCATTAAAATCACAATTTTACAAGGGTTGAAAATAAACTCACCTTATCTAAGATTGATTGGGTCAAACCCAATAGGAACCAAAGGCCAGAGTGTATCTAAATACCCAAAATCACAAAATCTCACTCAATACAAAATTCAAAATTTCGAATTTATGAAAGCAAAGGCTGAGAGAGACTCGTGATTTTCTTACCAGTTTCTTCAGTGAGTTTTGTAGAGCTCCTCATCGTGATTGCATGGCCACAAACAGTGCGACAATTGGAGCTCCATAGCTCAAGTTATGAGCTTGGAAAGGTTGAGGTGAATAGTGTTAATGGAACCCTCTTCTCTCTTCTCTTCTCATCTGTGTTATGTTGTGTTTGAGGATAGTAAATGGACAGATGGCTCATTAAAGAAGGTCTTATATGTTGGGCTTGAGCCCAACTTGGGTCCGGTCCAATCCGTTAGTATTTTTGCCCCCCATTTGGCCTAATTTCGGGCTAAACCTTTAAAATTAATGCCTAGTTTTCAATTCTAAATATTTTTCTAAGATTTTCTACTATTTTTATTATTCTCGCACAGTACCGGACCGAGTTAAGTCGGTACTGCCAGTTAATTGACCGGTTCACGTTTTTATGCAATTTTCCAAAAAAATTACACTTTTCAATTAAGAAAAATCTATTGAGTCCAAAAATCGTATTTAAATTTTTTAATTAATATTCTAAAATTTTGAACCTATTTCAATCAATTAAATTATTATTAATTTAGTTAATTAATTCGTGGTTCTTACAAGTTAGATGCTCCATGAGTACATGAATATGTGCAACCGAATTCATTTATGATGCGATGGTATCTTATGAATGTTAGCTATGTTGTGATTAGCTTTGATTTTCCGTTTGAATGTATGTTACATGCTATAATGGAATCTATTTGTTGTAGCTGAAGTTTGATTTTGAGGATGTTAATTAGCTGAAGCATGTATGCTTGCTTACATATATATCATTATAATTATTTTTTTATATAATTATGTAGGATAATTTTAAAAATGTTAATGAAGATTAAGATGTTTTTATGATGGTATATTGACAAAGATGGAGTAGTGTTAAGAATCAAAAGATATATAGTTGATTGATGACTTTTATTAGAAGATACTTATGTAGGATATAAAATTTTAATTTTTTTGTAATTTAATAGTAATAAACTCTAAGTATTCTCATGCATATTTTGATATGAGTATGCTTAATTTAATATGAGATGTATGAATATTTAGAATTATGATCATTCCAATACTTTTGGTTCATTATAAATATATTTTGCTTAAAGATCATTTTTATTAT
>NC_029794.2:88932386-88959443 GCF_000816755.2 Arachis ipaensis
AATGGCATAGTATCATAATATTATGTATTTATTTTTATTTTATAATATTTGACTAATTAATTAAAAATACAGGATTATATATATACACACATAGAAACTAAAAAAAAAAGTGAGAGACCTAAGACTACGTTTATATAGAGTAGTTATAAGTATACAATGTTACTATATTTCTAAAGTGATGTAGTAGCAAATATAAGTGTAATTTGTTCTTTTGAATTCTAGTAAGAATGGGTGGTGAAAAGCGTAGCCTTTGGTCATGAAGCGCATCACTTGAAAAAGCACCCTATTCTCAAATTCCAAAAGCGTAGCTTTTGATATAGAAAAGCGTAGTCTTTGAGAATAGGCAACGGCCAAATAGATATCCCCCACTAAAGCTTCTTCAAAGCTAAAAAAGCATAGCCTTTGTTAAAGACATCAGTTTTTTTTCATTTTTTATTACACTTTTTAAGAGTAGCATTGCATTTTATTTTTACAAAGTTACGTTACTTTTATAATTTAATTTTTTTTTAATTTCTTTGTTTGATTTGAAATTTATTAGTATTTCAATAAGTTTAATTTCTATGGCACTGATTTTATTGATTAGTTAGTTCTTACTTCTTTGTTTCGTATTGTTAAAAATACTAGTAAAAATTACATATAATTTTGATATTGTTTTATTTTATTATTACACAAAATAATATGCCTCAAAAACTAATTTTTAGAAAAGCCAATAAAAGAAACTTAACTGAAATGCAATTAATTGAAAAGGTTAGATAGAATGATCATACTATCGAAGTTTTTCTTATTATATGTGAGGAGAAAATTGTTATTGGAAATAGGCCTCATACACACTTGAATAGAGAAGGTTGGAGAAACAAAGTTAGTAACTAAGTTCAAGAATATCAAAAAAATAAGTAAGAAATAAGTGGAATTCTCTAAAAAAATATTTTACTCTTTGGAAGCTTGTTGAGAATCAAATTGGTTTAGGATAGAATTCTATAAAAGAGATAATAGATGCATTTCCTGAGTTTTAAAAAGTTAGAAAAATGGTATATTTTTTATATAATTCTAAGTTAATTTCTAAAATATCAGTAGACATTATTTATTTATTTTTATTCTTTGAATATCTGAAAAACCCCAAATATATGAAATTTAGAGAGAAAGATCCTTTAAACTTGATACTAAAATTTTTATGGAAGTATTTCGAAAGTAAGATTTACAATTCTCCTTCTTCTTGCAAGTTAGTGATCTTATTTAAAAAAATTTAATTATATTAAAAATATTTTAATCTTGTTGTGGTGTATCTTGGCCAATTTAGTTTATTATTATTGTTGGTATTTATAGATAAATTTTTTTTAACAGAAAGTAGAAGCTCAACACAAAAAGTAGAACATATAAACAACAAGCAACAAAACAAAGTACATGAAACTAAAACAACTCCTATGTCATTTTTGGCAAAGCCATCAACAACATCGATGATCTACCACACTACTTTCTTGAGCAATCAAAGGTGCTAGTGACACAATTCCTTACATCCGTTGTTTTATTCTGGAATATGACATCATTACTCTGTAGCCAGACATTTTATATAACTGAAAAGAAACCAACTAACCACTTTTTGTGCAACTCTTTTTTCAAAGGCAAAATCCTCCAACTCTCAAAGTGTTCTTTCATAGTACCTGGGATAGTCCAATCACGACCAAAATGAGTAATCCAAGCATACCATATCTGCCAAAAAAACTCACACATAACAAACAAGTGTTGTACCATTTCGACTTTTTTTTACACAATACACAAACAGTATCCCTGTAACACCTACCGCACAGAGTCTTATGCTTAAGTTAGTTGAAAGAAGTTTTATCTAGGAGCCCTTGAAGAATAGTTAAAACAAAAGCGTTAAATCAAAAAGTGCAACCCTCACGTTAACGTTAGCATAACCAAAGAAAAATAAGAGTAAGCTAAACATGGTTATATACTAAAGAGTTCCAAGATACAAATAACAAAGCTTCTGACTTGGTTCGCGAAGATAAATCGGCCAGAGCACATAAGTATATGTACATATATATGAGAGAACCCAAAATATAGTTTTACAGAACCTGTTTCTCCAAAATTGTCTCTAAGAGGGACAAACCTCATATACATAAATAGTGGAGATAATAAGCATCTACATAAAAAAACAACATAACCAAAAGTAAAGCCCCCAAAATACAAAAGGTCTTCGCCATAAAAAGCTCCCAGAATGCCTCAGCGAGGTGCCTCACGTCCTGTATCTGAAAACCACAAAATATGTATGGAGTGAGAATCAGAGATTCTCAGCATGGTAACAGTGCCCACATCTCTAACATATAATGTCCCGGGAAAGCCAAAGACGATCCTAGAACTTCCGACATATAATTCAAATTTAAACTATTCTTTACAACCATCAATAAGCCATAAACAAAGTGGGGTATCTTAGGGTTCAACATTCTAACTCAACCTAACTTGATCCTTTGGCCTCTCACCTTCCTCCATTCCTCCAGAACTCCATAGCACAGATAACCAAAATACAGACAAAGCAAGCACAAGTAGAATACAATTACAGCAGGTAACTAATTTAGCAAGTAAGCATAATAATCATATAGGCAAGCCCAATTAATGCAGAATCAAAAGTGACACACAAATGCATATGATGCATGCCTATCCTAGGGTTGATATCATCTATCAGTTATATAGCCAACCCGACACGTCCTGGTAGCTAATCATGGAAAGAAACACCCATCGTGGAGCAAGTGGATTTGAGTTACAACCCCCTTGCTACTACCCACTTAACCCAGAGCAAGTCGAAGAATCACTACTACTGTTACTACCCAGACGAGTGTTTAAAAGCTCAAACTGGAGCAAGTGAAATAATCCACTACTGCTGCTACTACCCAAGCGTCACAATCACTGACCTGGAACAAGCAGGACAAACCAAAATCCTTGCTACTGCTTAGGTATCTCAAACATACATTCATTCAATCTAAAATAAGCATTATTATTATCAAATCTCAAGCCATGACCTAGAGGAAGTGACACGAACCACCATCCTTGTTACTACTCAGGTATCACAAATATGCATTTATTCAATCTTAATCAATTATCATTATTCTCACATTTAACATTTCTAGCACCCTTCAATAACAAATCTCCACTTTACCTCTTTCATCACCAACAAGATATCTTCCCCAACAGTCTCAACCACACTCCACTACCCAAAATCTATCTACCAGACTTTAAATGAGAGTTATAAAGATTTTGAAAGCTAGAGGAATGGTTTAAAAACACAAAAATTCATATTTCATAAAAACAGGGGCTGTGCATACGTGACTCCCTTGCTCGCGTACGCAATTATTCCAACCCAAATAGACTGCTCGCGTCGCGTGTGTTCCTTGCGTACGCATGCTTAGCAGAAATCTCAAAAAGCTGCTAAGTCCAGAATTTCTATTTTACACACCAAACTTTGATCGCGTATAACTTTGTTGTTTTAAAACATTTTTCCTCCATTCTTCGAATGATGTAAACCTCTCGAGCCAAATTTTCTTTCAAGACAAATTTTATAAAATTCGAAGATCTAGAGGACAAGTTATGCTCTGCCAAATTTGGCAAAAAAATCAGAGTTTTCATAAGATTTTACAAACCTCCATTTTCAAAAGATACCAATTCCAAACCCTTTTAAAAACTAATCCAAACCTTACCAAATCATCATCAAACATTCCTAACTCATATTTCTAACCTCCTCATTCATCCTACCACCTACCAATTCTCCACTCTCATCAATCTCAACTCAATATTTCAAATTTAAATAATATTCAATATACATCATCAATTATTTATATCAAATATAATATCCACTTTTACCATCAATATAGTACCAACAACAACTTCAAATTCATTAACCATTATACATATACCAAGTTACACACACATCATCCATACAAGCCTCTATCACAACCCCCAAAACCATTAACCACACACATAATAATCAATATCAACCAACCACTACATCACAATTCAATTCCTATCTTAAGGTTACATAGCCTAAGTTTTCACGATACATTATATTTTAGATACAAGAAACCAAAACTATACATTGACCGATTCCTCGATAAACCCAGAACGCCTCACGCGTTCCCCACACCACAAGCTATCAACCTCAACTTTCAAAATTGATCCCAAGCTTTAATTTCCTCAATTAAGTTCCAATTTCACAAATTTGACCTCCAATTTAATTTTTCACCAACAACATTCAATCTAAACCACATATATCACTATAATTAATCCCTAAACTAAAAATCTCAACAATTTCACAATAGGGTTAGGGTTTTTACTTTGCCCACAACTCAAGTCAGCCAAAACCAACAAAAACCCGCAAGCTAATTCGAACCTAAACACCGAAATTAAACAATTTTCAACAAAATTGTTAATCAAATTCGAAATTTAGGGAGTAGTAAACTGAACTTGAAAAGTGGTTTTTATACCTAATCAATGATTGGTGTTTGTAGAGCTCGCTGTTGTGGTCACGTGACAACAAACGGTGCAGCGATCGGAGCTCCGGATTGAAAGTTATGGAGAATTGAAATTTGAGTGAGGGTTTTGCTCTTTCCTTATCCCCCTTTCCTATGGCTTCAGCATGTTTTCATTTTGGGGAAGGAACAAAAAGCTGAGTGACAAATGGATTTCTGCTAGTTTAGAATATCACAAAAGTAATCGCGTTGTAAGTATAGTTTCTAAACCAACAATAATCCTTTCGTACAAAAACTTGTTTGTCACTTAAGCAAACCCAATAAAATTGATAACCAAAGTATTGAAATAGGAAAAACGTATATTTTTGGGTTTTTAAAATAGGAAACAGGAAAATAAACTGGCAACAATTAAAGTAAATTATCATGAAAACCATTGCAAGGTATAAGAACTGGAAATCCCATCCTAGTTATCCTTATCAGGTGTGATGAGAATTATTTATTGCTCCCACTTAGTTAACCCTTACTAAATAAATGAAAGTCAAGTGAACTAATCAACTTGATTCCTCAAGTCCTAGTCAACTCCTATGGAAATACTAGCTTTAGAGGGATCCAAATCAATCAGCAACTTCTAATTTTCAATCAACCGCTGAGTTTGACAACTCAAGTGTCACCAATTACTCAACCAAAGTAAAGGAGAAAAAATCTAAATTATTTATATCATAAATAAAAGAAAGCAATCATAAATCTGAAATACCTCAAATTGCATTTAAACATAAATTCAAATCTAACATGAAGAGTTCATAAGCCAATTTGGCAACATAAGTAATTAACAAGTAAAAGCATTAGAATAAATAAAAGTAGAAGAGACATAAAGTAAAGGAACATTGAACCTGGAATGAAGAAAATAAACATACTCTAAGAGAAATCCTAATTCTAAAACCTAAGAGAGAGGAGAGAGCCTCTCCCTCTAGAAAACTACATTTAAAACCTAAAAATTGTCAATAATGAATAATCGTTGAATGAATGAATGCATTCTCCCATTTTATAGCCTCTAATCTGTGTTTTCTGGGCCAAAAATTGGGTCAAAAACAGCCCAGAAATTGCCCAGCGATTTCTAGTACGTCCAGCATGCGGCAAAGTCACACGTGAGCGTCGTCCACGCGTTCGAGCGGATTGAGTTTTTGCCAGGTCACGCGTGCACGTGATTTACGCGTGCGCGTCACCTATCTTCGAGGCAACTATAGAAAATTATATATCATTGCGTAGCCCCAGATATTAGCTTTCCAACTTAACTGGAACCGTCTCATTTGGACCTTTGTAGCTCAAGTATGACCATTTGAGTGCGAAGAGGTCAGGCTGGACAGCTTTAGCAGTTCCTTCGGTTTCTTGTATTCCTTCTAGTTTTGCATGCTTCCTTTCCATCCTCTAAGCCATTCCTGCCCTGTAATTCCTGAAATCACTTAACACACATATCATGGCATCAAATGGTAATAAGAGAGGATTAATATTAGCAAATATAAGGCCAAAGAAGCATGTTTTTAATCATAGCACAAAATCAGGAAGGAAAACGTAAAACATGCGAATTGTATGAATAAGTGTGAGAATAATGGGTAAAATCCACTAGATTAAGCACAGGATAAACCCTAAAAATGGGGTTTATCAACCTCCCCACACTTAAACATTAGCATGTTCTCATGCTAAGCTCAAGAGAACTAAAAGAGTGAAGAGGAATGGTAGAAAGTATGAAATGCAACCTATCTATATGAATGCAACTACATGCAAAATGTTTCTACCTACTTGGTTAAAAGTATACAAATCTTTTAAGAACAAATATGAACTGAATTTCACTAATTCAAATCACAAAATAAAGTACAAGTGAACTTGCAGAAGAAAATAGCTCATGAAAGCCGGGAACAAGGAATCGAGCATCGAACCCTCACTGGAAGTGTATGCACTCTAATCGCTCAGGTGTTTAAGGTTCGATCTCTCAATTCTCTACTAATCTTTCTTTCTAAGGCTTGCTTTTCTTCTACCAATCAACAAAGAATTTAATGCACAGATACACATATCAAGAGGTCTTTTAAGGGTTGTAACAGGGTTAGGGTCAAGGTAGGATTGTATTTGGTCAAGTGGACTAAAATCTGAATCCTTAATTAACTTAAACTTTTCCCACCTAACTTAAGACAATCCATGTAATCATAATTCAAAACCTAACTATCCATTAACCATGTTTTCCACATATTCATGCATCCTAATTTCGAGTACAGTACATATGCATTGCTTTCACCATTTACTTTGGGGCATTTTGTCCCCTTTTATTATTTGCTCTTTTTCTTTTCTTTTTCTCCTTTATTTTTTTCTTTTTTTCTTTTTTTTTATTTTTATTTATATATATATATATATTTTTTTTTTCTTTTGTTTTTTCTTAATGCATATGATTAAATTATTGAATGCATGAACATGTCCTAAACATTTCTTTCACATTTTCATAAAGAAGTTTAACATACTTAATTTCCAAAACTAAACGTTTTCAAACCCACTTTCTCCATACTTAATTCATGAGCACTCTCACTAGTCTAAGCTAACCAAGAATTCAAATTAAGGACATTATTATTTTTCGCTTAGAGTTGATGATGTGCTAAAGTAAAGAACAAAGGGGTATAATAGGCTCAACATTGGTTTGCAAAGGATAATAAAAGGGTAAGGCCATATGGGTATGTAAGCTCAGTGAAACAAAGGCCTCAATCACATAAATGCATGCATACATCAAACCATGGAAATATAGAATTAAGCAAGACAAAGATCACAATTTTAGAGAGAACAACACACACCAAAAATAAAATATTGGTTGATAGAATGCAACCAATTCAAATAGGCTCAAAATCTCACAGGTTTTGTGTGTTCGAACTCTAAACCATGTTCCAATATAATATTCCTTCAAACAAGTTTATCAAAAATTTTAAATCAAATTAGTAAAATGTTATAAAAAGTTTCTTGAAAAAGAAAATATTAATTTAACCAAGTGGTGGTAAAATATGCATAGAATCAAACAAATATACAATCAAAAACAAATATGCAATCAAACATGCAAATGCAACAATGAACAAACAAAGAAAAATAAAACATTGGTGTTGAAAAGAAGGTAACTAACCCCTGGAAGTCGGTATCGACCTCCCCACACTTAAAGATTGCACCGTCCTCGGTGCATGCTGAGATGTGCAAGTAGATGGGTAGCTCCAACTGACGCTTTTCTCCAAGGATTGTGTAGATGGACTTGTTTGTCTCCCCATTTAGAAGCTTTCCCTTTCCCTTCTTTGGTGGCCATCCTGCAAGAAGAGGAAAAAGAAGAAAATCAATCCAAAAACAAAGATAGGAAACAATTTAAAATATGGTTGGGTTAATGCCAAATGATGAGAGTCTCAATTATATGGTAGCTACAACATGCAAGTGAGAAAATATTAGAAGCACATGGCAAATCAAGAGTGCAAAAATTTGCAACAATGGAGAAGAGAGTGTGGGTAATACAAGAAAATATAAATTCATGTCAATGCAAAAGGGATACAGGTAACATAAAAGATTGGCAGTGACAGATAAATAATATCATTCAACAGTATAAAATAAGTCACTAAGCACTAAAATAATACCATAAAAGATACAACAGTTGAAAAAGAAAATTTAACACCAATGGAAAAATAATAAATTTAGAAAAGAAAAATAAAAATATGCACAAAATAAAAATACAATGAATGAAAGTATACAAATAAATTAAGTAAAATAGAATGAAAGAGAATAATGATGAGAAGGTAAATAAACAAAGAAAAAGAAAGTAAGAAAGGAGGAAGAAAGAAAGAGAAAAGAGAGAGAAAAGGAAAAGAATGGAGTCTGCGAAGCGACGCGTAAGCGTCGGCCATGCGTACGCGTGGGTGTGCAAAAGAAGAGGCGACGCGTGACCACTGGTTGTGCTAAACGCACAATACCAGCAACTTCCTTGTACTCCTCTGTGAATTCTTCTATTTCCTGACAAATCTCTTCAATTGCAACCTTGTCTTAATCAAAGTCTTCAATTTCTTCCTCATCACTCAAGTCATAAGTTGGAGGTTGAGAAAAGTCTACCTCCACATCATCCTCATATTCACTTGGGGAAGATTCTACTAGCTCAAAGAGTTCAATTGTGACTACAAGGTCATCATTAGGAGAGCTTGATTCATGATCATCATTACCAAGGAAAATTACTTCTTGATCTGTTCCGTCCAGTTCTTCATAAGATACATGCTTTGGGGGTTCTGCACTATCCTCCTTAGCATCAGTTGCAAATATCTTGGCGGGATTCTCTACAATTATTGATTCCCATGGAAGTTCGGCGTCTCCTAAGTCTTCAACTAATTCTTCTTCCTTGATAATTTCAGCTTCATCTACTTGTTCCAGTACAAAGTCATGCTTCTTACTGTCCACCGGAGCTTCCAATGTCTCTTTCGTACTGGGGGCTAATCGATTTATCGCTTGCTCCAATTGATGAAGGGTTTCAATTGGTTTATTGTGTCCTTGAGACGATCCTGTGATTCTTGGTTCGATGGACATGGATATGGTGCATATGGGAGTGGTGGTTCTTGGAAGTAATTGGATTGGAATTGGGGTGGATATGGATTAGGGTCATATGGAGGTGAACGATTGTGGTTGGCTTGTGAGTATGGTGGTTCAAAGCTATGTTGAGGAGGTGATTTATAGGCATATGATGGGGCTTGTTGGTAACTACAAGGGGGTCCACTGTATCTATCATCTTGGTATGCACCTCGGAATGGTTCTTGACCATAGTAATTTGGTGGAGGTGGTTTGTCACGAGAGGGTCCACCATAACTATTGTCTGGGTATGCATCGTAGAATGGTCGTTGTCCCTGGTACTTTGGAAAGTGTTGTTGCCGAAAGGGTTGATCAGATCCTCGTGGCTCCTTCCATTTGTGATTGTTTCGACCTTGACGCATGTTCCTGTTATAGCTTTCATTCCTTTCAACAACATTAGAACTAAACTCAACGCGACGGGGGTGAGAACTCATAGTAGCTAACAAAAATAAAAAAAAACAAAAAAAAATAAAAACAAATAAACAAGCAAAATAAAATATTTACAATAACCAATAATAAGGCACACAATTGCAATTCCCCGGCAACGGCGCCATTTTGACGAACGAATTTCTACTAGTTTAGAATATCACAAAAGTAATCGTGTTGTAAGTATAGTTTCTAAACCAACAATAATACTTTCGTACAAAAACTTGTTTGTCACTTAAGCACATTTGGCAATGAGATTATCCTTTTCGTGACCACATTCGGCATCTAATACAAACTCAGGTAGTAAATAGGTAGACTATTTATGACTGACTTGATAAAAACTAACTTTCCTGCTTTACTAAGGATATTCGCTTTCCACAAGCTAAGTTTCTCCTCTACCTTATCATTACTGGCTTCCATGTTTTTACTAGCCTCGGGTTCGCTCCTGGTTAATACCAAGATACCTTATTGGTAGAGTTTTCGCCTGATACTCTAATAACCAACTCATCCGTCCAACCCATTCCAGACTGCAGTTCACCTGTATTAAGTTGGATTTCTCAAAACTAATGCTCAACCCAGACATCATTTCAAAACACCTCAGAAGTCGCTTATAATTTTTCACTGTCTCCTCTTCCAGTGGATAGAATAATATAGTGTCATAAGCAAATTGGAGTTGTGTGATAAAGAGAATTCTAGTACGGTTTGGAATTAATCAAAGACAAGCATCA
The DNA here is from genome assembly GCF_000816755.2 of Arachis ipaensis. Classification (NCBI taxonomy): domain Eukaryota; kingdom Viridiplantae; phylum Streptophyta; class Magnoliopsida; order Fabales; family Fabaceae; genus Arachis; species Arachis ipaensis. The sequence continues at coordinate 88,942,618 of NC_029794.2, forward strand.
CTTTGTTGGTAGCATAGTCCAAACCAACAATGAATTCTCAAAATCAAATAATAATTTCACAATACAAAACAATTATAAACCGGGAGTATTTAGCTCCTAGGTCGTCTTCCCTAGGAGTTACAATTAAGTGTATAATCATTGGCTATGAGAGAGAAAGCATGGGAAATTGGGAATGAAAGCAAGAGCAAGAAATGTAAATAGCAAGAAAGTAAATGATCATGCAAGAATTAAAAGAAAGCAATTAAAGGACATTTGGCAAGAAGTGGGTAATCTAGGTTTCCTATCCTAGTTATGGACCACAAACATGACAATTGTGTGGAATCAATCCAAACTAGTCAATCCTCCTTGAGAATTAGTCAAAAGCGTAATTGATCTCAATCCATAAGTCCTAGTCAACTCACTAATTACTTATTGAAAGACTAGCGTTAATGGAAACCAAACCAATTAACTATTCTCACACAATGCGGAATGGACATCCACAACTCAATTCCACCCAAACACCCAATTTCTCAACTAAGAGTGTGAAAACTAAACATGCAAGGAATTAAAAGTCAAAGCAATAAAATGCAAGGAAAGGAAACTTAAAATGCAAGAAACCTCCTGGTAAGTAATTGAAGGCTAAGGCTACCTATCCTAGTCATTGACCACAAACATACGATGATTATGAAGAGTTAATCCTACTTAGTCAACCTTACATCAAAGATAAGTAAAATAGGCATAATTAATTTCAATCCCTAAGTCCTATGTCAACACTAAAGGGTCACATAGAGTCAAGGGAAACCAAATCAACTAACTACTCTAATGTATCAAACAAGAATGGACATCAATGACTCAAGGATCACCAAAGTCAACAATTCCAAGCCAAGAGTGAAGAAAAACTAAGTAAAAACTAAGCCAAGCATTTTTATCAAACACTTGGTGTGCATGAAAATAAAATAATATTAAATTACATTAAAAATAAATTCTAAAATTACCAAAGCAAGAAAATGAAAAGGACAACTAAACAAAGCAATAAATGACATGAACACATAAATTGCATTAATTGAAATTAAAATTAACATAGAATGTTCATAACATAAAAATGGCAAAATAAAGGAAATACAAGAGAAATAAAGAAGATAAAGATGCAATAACAAGAAATGGCAAGAAAAAGTAAATGAAAACAAGAATTAAAAGTAGAAATTGCAAGAAATTAAACTAAAGAGCCCTAATTCTAGAGAGAGGGGGGAGCTTCTCTCTCTAGAAAACAACCTACATAATGCTAATCTAACCCTAATTTCTCCCCTCCTCCCCCCCCCCTTCAAATGGAGTAAGGCCTTCCTTCATATAGCACTCAATCAGCTTCAGAAAGCCCCAAAATTGGGCCCTAGAGGCCCAGAAATTGCCCCCAGCGATTTGCAATAAATGAATCATGCGCTGGGACGTTTGCGTCCACCACATGCTTATTTTCTTCTTGTGCGTATGCACAGGTGGTCGTGCGTACGCACACATGGTTTTGTGGCTTTTGTGCGTACGCACAGGGAGTTGTGGAGTGTGCTTCTCCTTTGTTTTCTTCATTCTTTCTCCCTTTGTACATGCTTTCTTCCACTTTTGCCTTGCCAAACTTGCCTTTAGGATCTAAAATCACTCATCAAACATGTTATAGCATCAAATGGCATAAAAGTGGGATTAAAATAACTAATTTAAGCACAAAAACACATGTTTTCACATTTAGGCACAATCTAGAGAGAAAACACAAAATCATGCTATTTAGATGAATAAATGTGGGTTTGTATGATAAAATTCACTCAAATCAAAGCAAAGTATATCGTCAAATATGGACTCATCAATGTGATAACTCTATATTATCTCTGCCCACTAAAAGCGGAGATATTCTTCTGTTCCTTACCGCCTCCCCAATCATCCTATTCAACACATCCACCACAAGTACAAATAGAAATAGTGACAATGGATCGCATTGTCGAAGCCCCCTTTCCACCTTGAACGGTTTGGATGGTGACCCGTTAACCAGAATAGATATAGAAGCTGACCTAATGTATTCTCTAATCCATGCCCTTCATCTTCTACCGAACCCCATCTTTTCTAGCACAACATCGACAAAAGTCCACTTAACTCTATCATAAGCCTTTTAGAAGTCTAATTTCATTATCGTTGAAGCCTTCTTCTTTAGTTTTAATCATTGCAATGTTTTACATGAAATTAACACTTCATCATGTATCCTCCTCTCCTTGACAAAGGTACTCTGTGATTCTCCAACTAAACCTGGCATTATATTCCTCATTCTTCTGGTCAATACTTTAGATATCACCTTGTATACACATCCAACCGTGCTAATAGGTTTGAAGTCTTTTATCTCTTTCGCGCCAACAAATTTCGGAGTCAAAGCTACCCATATAACATTAGAATCTGCTGGTAATCTTGCCATCTCAAAGAAGCCTATTACAACTATAGTAAATTTTGCACCAATTTCCTCCCAACAATTTTTTATAAAATTCAAATTATACCCATCACTATCTGAAGCCTTAGAAGATTTACAATCCCACACTGCCTCTTTTACTTCCTCCACTGATGGCATCACCTCTAACGCTTTAGCTTCCTCCCTTGCTAACCGGTTGACTAAACCATCCCAAAAACTAATATTTGAGGAAGCTTCCTGGTGGTACAGGGTTTTATAGAAATCTCTAATTGCAATCTTAATTCTCGCCTGATTCCTCACCAACCTCCCATTAATCACCAATGTCTCAGTTTGGTTATTCTTTCTTCTAGCCGAAGCAATATTGTGAAAGTATCTTGTGTTCCGATCCATCTCCTTATCATGCCACGATCGAGACATTTGCTTCCAGTGAATATCCTATCTAACATACCACATCTTACATCACCTAACTAGTGCCTTCCTTCTGGTTTCCACCGTACCATCATATACACCGTTGCTTACCACATCGTCTATCTTATTTATCTCCTCCTCAAACTTCTTTATCTTCTCATTTATATCACCAAAGTGCCACTTATGCCATCTACCCAATGGTGTTTTCAGCGCCTTCAACTTATTTAAGAATTGCATATCTCTTAAACCCCTTTATTCTTCCATTATCATCCTTAGAAACCTTTCATGCGTGAACCACGAGTCCAAGTTAGGGAACAGTCTTGACCTCATAGTGAATCTTCTATCTTCCATTATCAAGGGGCAATAATTTGATAATCGTCTTGGTCCTTCCCTTAGTCGTGTATCCGGCTACACTTCTAACCAGTCCATGCTAACCAAACTCATGTCAATACGACTGCAAGATTGTCCCCTAAATCACGTATACTTGCGATCATTTAGTGCCATGTTAATCAGTTCCATATCATTTATCCATGTTCTAAAGTTTTCAGCAAACGCTGACAAATTTGTCGCTCCTTTTCGTTCCTTCAAATGCACAATTTCATTGAAGTCTCCCATGTAACAATAAGAAACCTGACACAAACATGCAATATAACTTAACTCCTCCCACATTAAGAGTTTTTCATCTCTCACATGCAGTCCATATACCAGACAAATAACACATTGAAAATTATCTTTGACTATCATACCTTCCACACAAACCCACCTGTCTCCTTTATAACAATTATTCAATTTAAATACTGATTCATCCCAAATCAACAATAATTCTCCGGATGCTTCAACAGAACTCACAAACTCCCAACTAGCACTATCACTTTTCTAGATACGTACTACATCAAATTTAGTCACCACCTCTTTTTTTGTCTCTATCAAACCCAACATCTCCAGTCTAAACTTGTTTTTAAAATTTTTTATCATACTCAATTTTCTAACTCCTCCCAACCCCCTAACATTCTAAGAACTTAAAATCATTTAAAATACTTGTTACACACCTGTTTGAGACTTTTTGGATGACTTTTTCTGAATTTTTCTTTTATCTTTGACTGTCTTCATTTTAGAGCTATTGCTTCATTTTGCTCCTGAAAAATAGCCATAATATTCTCCTTGTTACACTTCTGTCTTTGATTGTCACTGTAAACCTCATTATCTTTATCTGCCATGCCAGCCTCGGTTTCAGATTCTTCTTCAACACAGTCTTTACGTTCCTGTGCTTTCCCATCACCATATGCATCTCCCACTTCCGCTATCAATCTTTTTGAGTTTATAATATCATTTAGATGATAAAATGATCCTTTTAGATTATGTGATGGGATTTTTAATTACTATTATCCAAGTCTGAGGAGCGATATTAAATGAACTTTTAGAGTTTGCAAAGCAGGGTGAAAGATTTTACGAAATATGTCTAATTTCAAACTCAAGACTCAATTTCAAATCATATGAGCTTGTTTTGCTCTACACAACTACATAAGAAGAACATACACAAATGATGTGAATATCATTGAGCAATTTGAGGATATCTCAGAAACAGAAGACATTGAAAAAAAAAAGATGATAGTGATGATAATGCTAGTGACCATAATGATAGAACTATATTGGAAAAACTAACTCAAGAAAAGGTAGGAATGATGGAGAAATTAAGAAATCTCATAAGAGATTAGTTACCGCAAGGTATGTGTTATTAGTATTTTATAAGTTATGAATATGTATTCATTTTTATTTTTTTATTTATATAATCAAGCTGAGCAAACAATACAATAGCTATATCGAGATATTAGACTAGTAAAGAAGATCGTGTGGTTCTTTATATTTTAACATGTTAATGGCATGTATTAGAGGTTAAAACATGCTAGTAATGAGTTTTATGTTTTGATCTTGTCCTTTTATGTAATTTGAATAAAAAAGAAAATTAAAAGTACTTTTATATTTAATTTTTTTTAAGTTTATCAAAATATGAAATAATTTTTTATTAAATTTTTTTTAAAAAATAAAAAATTTAAATATTTTTTCAACAGCCAATCCAAATTGAATTTTAGCCATTTTTTATTATAAAATTACTTTTTTAACATTCATCTTTAAAAAGTTTAAAACTTAAAATTTATAATTTAGAATTTAAAGTTTAGAATATAGGATTGAGATTTTGGAATTTAGAAAAATTTAAGGTTTATAATTTGAGATCGAGAGTTTAAGGTTTAAAATTTATAATGGTCAGTCGGCGACAGTGATTAGTAGTGGCTATCTAGCATTGAGGAACAAAGTGATTAGTAGTGGCTATCTAGCATTGAGGAACAAAATTGTGATGTTGGAAGGAAGAAGAAGAAAAAAAAAAGAGAAAAGATGATTTTCGAAAAAAATTGAATAGATTTACATTTTATCCGGCTAAATAATTAATTAAAACTCATTCTAAATATTGGTTGAATATTGGCTGATAACTCTCTGTTACGGATCCGGCCTTCAGATTCCGCACCCAGAACGGCTCCTGAACCCAGATATCCGGATCGGCCTGCCTCCTACTTTTAGAAGGCCTGAAACCGGCCTACTAGACCTTCTAACCGATATTCAAATTCAAGTACTCCTTATCTTGGCCAAATAAGATAAGATAGGATAATTATTGCCACCTATATAAAGGGGAGCCCAGACCCCTTCAGGTAGGTCATTCATTCCACACTCTACACCTCTTAGATCCATTCTGACTTGAGCGTCAGAATGCCTTTGCAGTCACCACTCCCATTGCTCCAATCAGACGATCCGACCATCGTTTCCCGATCCATCTTACAACCTGTTCCGAAGACTTCTAGTACACTCACTAAGCTAGTGGAATTGTTTAAGAATATACGAGAATAAGTAATTAGTAAATAAATATTATTATTACTGAATCACACGTTAAATGTTTCTCCTCTTACTCCCTGTTCTGTGAACACGCCTAAGTAGTTTTATGTGGGAAGAATTTGGAGACACTGCTAACTATTAATAAGTGTCAACCTCAGTAATGACGCTGTAATTAACATTAAATATATACACTACTAAACAAAAAAATAAACAACCACCCTCATCAATGAGTGAGTAGTATTGATGGAGTATCTTAGAGATAAAGACACAAATAGGAGGCGCTTTCAATTAGCTTGTCATACTATCTAATCCACAACTAAGATATTGGGTTTCAGCTTCATTCGTTCATGTCTACATCTTTCTACAATATATACGGTAATAGGGCATTAGCAAAACGTTTGCTAAAAACCATTTTACTGTATAATGATAACAACATTAATGCTATATAGCGACAATTCAAAGTTGTCAATTATAAACAGGTTTGCAAATAAATAAATTAATCGGAACTATATAAGGCGAATTTCCTTTTTTTTCCAAGTAAAAAAATATTGAAAAATCCTCTTTTTGTGTCACTAAATGTGGATTAAAATAGCATTTTTTTTTCTAAAAATTTAAAATTGAGGTTGGAGTACACGTGTAACTTGTTCTCCAATTCTGTGTCAAGCCAATTAATACAATGTCACATCGATGGCGAAATATCTTGATTTTAATGTAAACCTCGACTCTCTTTTCCATCCCCATAAATTATTTAAGGAAAGTTATCTTGACAATTTGACTATATTATGAGATAAGGATAAAAAGGTTCGGAGAGTAGCAAATTGAATTGATCATCAATCAAGGCCGTCTTATCAAAAACCAAAGCCAATAACTATTGGAGGTGCTATTTGATTTTCAATAACAACCTGAACTCAACATATTTGGCCTGAAATCATTGAATGCCAATATATGGTGTTTGGGAAAGAATGAACTGCTTGATGTGGAGGAAAAGGATTTTTAATTCGTAGTCTCATAAAACCTCAAGTAGCAGTAGTAGTATAGAAGGAAAACTAAGCCTTCAAAAATGTTCGAATAGCCTCTCCGTTGATCCTCCCCATTTCTCTTTTTCTTTTTCTTTTTTTTTTTCCTTTTATATATCATCATGTCATGTATTATTCTCTTAACTTATATAGTGGTAAAAATCACCTCCTCCCATGTATACTTTTATCTGCAAAATTCATGGTGGAGAGTAGTATTTTTTCCTCTTTTTTTGTATACTTTTTTCCTATACATCAACAACTTTTACTTGTTTGTGATGAGTGTGGCTTTTCCAACTATAGCTTTCTGATTTTGCATCTTCATCATCTTCCATGCTGTCATCAGCCTCAGCCGGGGACATTCCTCCCCGAGATCTGGTGGCTAAATGCAGGGGGCTCTGCGGCGAACCCGAACCAGAGCTACTACCCTTTGATGAGTCATTGCACTGATCTTGCCCTTGTGACATCCACAATCCTCCAAGAACTACGACAGATTGATTATGATTATGACTATGGTTACCACTTCCAGATGGAACTCTTCTTGTATGAAGCCGGTATTTCTGCAATAATAGTAGTCATAAAAGAAACAGCACATTAACATCCAATCCAGACTTTCTCACATCATAGGAAGCTGCAATATCGTTTGATATATGTAACGGACTGCACTTGACCTATTAACTTAGATTGTATTTGATAAGGGTCTCAAGACAGAAAATACAAAGAAAACAGAAACAAGACAGAAAAGTTCTCTCTATTTTTGTTCCCAAAGAAAGACATCATGCCTTTTTTTTGTCTCGTTTTTCAAACAGGTTTGTGTTTTCTAGTATCTCTCTTTAAGTATGTTATCAGAGTTACCAAACAGGACCCAAGTGATGTAAGGTTTAGTTGCTTTTTTCCCATAATTGCCTCATCCCCAAAACAAAAATAGACAAAGAAAAAAATTGGAATAGCAAGAACTCACTTGTAAATGGCTCTTCACTTCATCGTTTGTGAGTCCATCAACCTGCATGAGTTCTCTAATCTGCTTTGGTGTTGCCACTGAAATATACAGAACCCAGAAAACCTTAAATCAGACAAATCAACCACACAAGATTTTATACGATTAAGAGCTACAAATTTGCGTTTACATAGATTGACATATATAAATGATATAATATGATCTATATATAAACATACGTAATCACACAAAATTCCCATATATATCTGTTGCCTGATCTAACTTCAATCTAAGTCACAGTTTCACTCATAAATCCAACACATCAAATTCGTATATAAATTGTAGCATCAACTCCCCAAACTTAAAAGGCTTTTAAATGCAGTTTCCAAATCAGTACAATATTTAAGAGTCTTCCACTTCATTACCAAAATTAAAGTAACACAATAACAACATTCCTAATTCAAGCAAATCAATCATAGATCACAATTCACAAACAATAGTACTACTATATCTAACAATGAAAAATTAAATACTGATTGATCATCACCAATTCACGACTAACCTTGAGAACCACCAAGCTTTTGCAACGCATTGACAAATCGTCGGTGCAGCTCCGGGGACCAGCACCTCCTCTGTTTCCTAGCAGTCTGCTGAGGCTGAAGAGGCATCATGGCAGTGCGGTGGGCAGCCGCCGGAGGAGAAGACGTGGAAACCGGCCTGTTGTTGGAGCTGGTTCTGGATCCACTCGAACCAGAACCTTCCCTGAGAGTCTTCACTCCACCACCAGCAGCAGCAGGGGTCAACAGAGGAAGCCTATTAATAGCACCAATATCTTCCTTCTCTTCTTTGGTTGCAGAGAGCGCCACAGTAGTGACCGGCACTGAACAAGAAGTGTATGAAGTAAAAGGCATAAACCCTCTTCCTCCATTATTTCTAACATTGCTATGAGATTGAAAAGGATTCTCAACCACAAATTCCTGATTCTTCTGTTAACACAACACAAACAACTCTATGTTAAGATCACTCACTAGGCCTAAAAAAACAGTGTGCGTGAATTTTAAGTTATTTTATTACTGTTTATTTACCTTTGTTCCGAATTTATGATGATGATTTTGGTGATGGTGTTTGTGATTATTATCAAAGGCATTATTATTATTATTATTGTTAAGTGTGGTTGAAGAAGAAGCGTTCCAGAGCTGAACGGAACTCATCCAACTCATCTTATCTCTGCATTCTTTCTCCTGCCGAATATTGTTATTGTTGTTGTTATTATCATTATTATTATTATTATTATGTTCTTCATCGTCTTCGCTATGATCGAACTCTCTCTTCAAAGGAATGAACACTTCCAGCACTGGCTCAGATTTACGCTCACCTTCACTGCATTTCTCCAATTCCTCTTTCAGTGCCACAATTGCTGCAACCAAACAAAGAAAGAAATAAACAAACAAATGAATAATATGAAAAGCCTGACAAAGAAAGAGGAGAATCGAAGGAGGAAAGAGGAAGAACCGTCGCTGAGGAGGAGCATGGAGAGAGGAAGCTCGCGCTTGAAGGCGTGGATCTTGTTGTATTCGTCTTCCAAGTGAGAGAGGAAATCGTTGATCCTGGATTGCTTCTCAGATGCGGTGATTCCCGTGGTTGAAAGCGCGGAGAGGAAATCAGTTATGGTTTTGGGAATGAAACTTGGTGTTGACGGTGGTGGTGGGGGTGGTGGCGTTGGTGGTCTAATGTCTAAGCTCAGTTCTGCAGGAACCGAACCCATTCTAATTCGATCTTCTTCTTCTTCTTCTTCTTCTCTGTTTGCGGTTGGAATTCAATTCAGATCGTTTAATTGATGAGAGTTTCAGAGACAGGGAAAGAAAGGGAAATGGCGAGCGAGGAGAAGTTGGGGAAATGGGAATGGAATAAATATTGAATGACTCTGTGTGTTTTTTGTGTTATTCTGCGACAGATTATTCTTCTTCTTATTTTATTATTATTATTAATTATTAATAAATAATAATTATGTTATGTGATTGTGAATGTGAATGTGAATTTTATATATATACTAATGAAATAATACTTTTATTTTGATAAAGAAAAAGGAGTAAGTGGGTTGGATTGGAAGGAAGGCAAATTTTCAGAAACGCGAAGATTCTGCGCAAACAAGAAACAATGAAAGAGAAAGAGAAAAGGAAAGCATCCACGGAGGTTTATTCTTATTTTTTTATTTTTTTTAAATAAAAAAGAAAAAGTCACTTTCGGGTCCTCGCGTATTTCATCCTATTGATCACTGTTCCCACTCTCTAAACCTCATTCATATTGTTTTTTTTTTTTTTCCATTACTTACTGTTTTCTTATTCATGCATTATTTGACTAAACTACTCGTGTTAAGAATCAGGGAGCTTATCTTGTCACTCTAATCAAATTCTACTTAATTACTGGGGTTATATTTGTAATGAAGTAATATTCTGGATAATTAATGTACGGGTACTTTGACTAGTACTATTCTTACTTGATTTTATTAAATAACTAATATAAATTACAGTAAGAGAATTTATAGGAGTATATATATTTCCTATGAAGACTAATTTCAGAGAAATTACTTTTGGCATGATTTTGACTTATGATTTTGTTTCTCACATCTTGCACTTAAATTTTGCCACAATAATAATGCTGCTTCATGCATCTGTCAGTTTTGACTATGAGCTGCCTACTATCTATAAACCATTACGACCAAGCTGAGTAGAATTGTAAATATGGCAATTTTCTAGTTTTGGTTAATTTTTAATTAAATAAACTGTGTAAAAGACTTATTCTACTCAAAGTTATAGATTATTGAAGGAAAAACGAAGGTTTTTTTTTCCAATTCTTATAGATACTGTAAATTTGAGTTTTGTTCTTAATATTTTTTCGGTTCAGTTGGTTAATCAATTTTTTTTATCATTTTGACCAATTCGGTATCAACTGATTTTTTACCTAACTCAAACCAGTTTAATAATTAGTTATCGATTAATCCGATTAAATTAACCATGCTTTTTGCTTCTTTTAATTTTTTTTTATTTTGATTTATTTTCCAACATTCGAATAATCAATGCTCTCCAGTAAAGTTAAAATTCATTGTGATATATATAGTTTCATCATATATGCCAATTATATTTAGTTTAGTCTATGAAATTTGTTTTAAAAACTTTCAAATTATTATCACGTAAAGATTTAGATTTAGACCAAATAATTTAAATTAAATCATATAAAAAATTAATTTTTATTATAAAATTGTCTTTTTAAATTTCATTTTTAGAAGATTAGAGTTAGAAGGTTAGATTTAGAATTTATAATTAAAGTTTAGAATTAGAAATATATATATATAGCTCCTATTTGTTAGAAAATTTTAGATTCCTTTTAATTGAACTCTTCTTCAAAAGAGTAGTCTTTAACAAAAAAATATTCCTTCTAAAAAACAACGTGAAATTTACAAATTTTAAGGAGTCAATAAAAAATACGAAAGAAAAAATATTATTTTTTTATCACAATTTTATTAGTTTGATTAGAGTAGTTCAAATATATGTATAATAAAGTGGATTATACTCGAAATATATCAGCCTCTATCTAGCAACTTTCACTGCAACATTGTATGCAGAAACATTGCATCTACAAAAACATCCACTATAATCACGACCATCTGGAGAGTTAATACTCAATAATAGCAATATTAGGAAGCAATAATCCAGATTATTGGGGTCTGGGGACGTTCTACACTTTGGGATTGAAAAATGTGACTTTATTAAAATATTTCATGAAAATATTGTGAAGTAGATAGATAATAAAAATAAAAGTAAATGGGAGGAAAATTTTTAAAGAAATAATTTCTCTACTATAAAGCCCTATTTCCAAAATATTGCTATACAAGGTTAAGAGATCATTCGGGTTATGCGAAAAATAAAAAAGATGTGTGATAGATGAGAAAAATGATGCTAGGTAAATACGGTGGCAAAGTCAGGACTCAATATATATAAGAAGTAATCACTTATATAATGAGTTATTATAATTTTTGCACTAGTTGTGATACGTGCTTCAAATGTTCGTGATATGAAGAGTTCAAGTGTTATTTAGAAGATATTATTTTACATTTTTAGAATGTTTTATTTTAATTTGATGTATTTTAATTTTGTTTATATAATTACTAGATTGGACCTTATGTTTATAGGCTTTAAGGTTTTCTTTGTTTTAACCTAATAAGAGGTTATAAATACCTCCTTAGCTATTGTAGTCGTAGCATAGAATGATTTAGAAGTTCAAAACCCCTTTTTAGTTTTGTGATGAAACCATGGTGTGGACAATTGAGGTTGAGAAGTCTCTCTTTTGTTACATCGAGAATTGGGTAGAAGGTTGAGGAGTCCCTTCGATTCAATTCCCAAATTATGGCGTTGACAAGTTAGGTTGAGGAGTCCCTTTCTTGTTACGTTAAGAAATTGGGTAGAAAGTAGAATGATTCTCGTTGTACTCAATTTCAATTTATTTTTTTTATTTTTATTTCAATTCCAATGTATTCTTTTTATTCAGTTTGAATCCTTATCTTTTTGTTTATCCTTTTATTTCTTTATCAAGTTGGGTCAACATCTAACACAAACAAAAGAATAGAAGAATCCTTAAATACTATTTGATAAGCTTGCTTCTTTAAACTTGTTGGTTGAAATATTCTATTTTCGAAAAATATTGAGCTTGGAGAGTAATAAATTTCTATTTCAAAGAATGTAAAGTAATAGCTAGTTGATATATTTAGTCAAGGAGCTGGTCAATGTGCTTAATCGAAGAATTCAAGTTTTGAAATGGTTACTTATATTAGTCAAAAGGAGTAGGAACGGTTACTCATGAATTAATATACATGAATTAATATACATGGAAGTTACATTTCAATCTGATTGGTTAAAGGTTCTTATAAATAGGAGAAGATTCGAAGGAACAAGGGTTGTAACTTTACTTTAGAAAAACACTCAAGCACACTCATATTCCAGCGACTTACTGAGTCTGTGTTCAAGTTACTTTTTTGTAGGGTTCCTTCCATATTTTTAATTTTCATATACATTTTTCAGTAACATTTTATTTTTCTTGCAAATTTACCTTTTCAGCAATGTTTAATTTCCTTGTTCAATTTAACCTTTTAGCACTTTGTTTTTGAATTGGAAATCCTTTGATCTTATTGAAGGCGATTTACTACTTTATTTAAATTCAATGCAATTTCTTTCATTTCCAGTCAATTTATTTTCAAAGTCTATTTTTATCTATCTTTCAGATTTCCTTTTATTTTGTTTCATCGAAAAGGTTCTTTGATGCACTTTAGAAAAATGGTACTCATAAAAGAGTAGGTTTCACTCCCAAACCACTAGATATCAAACCACTTTCGATTTGCTAAAAATCGACAAAATAAATTGGAACGCCTAGTGGGACAGTTTTAAAACTTAATTATGTCAAATGATTTTTATGTTGCCATAGTGTATGCGATTGAAAAGTGAAAGAATTGTACACATGGCAGATGAGGTTTCGAATGTTAATGGTGGTTCATCTACAAGTGACAGTGTGCCAGTAATTGCACAGTCTTCAGCGGATGTCATTTCACATCCAGAAGGGAATATGGTGAATGAAAGTGTAGTGGTTACTGATGAGAAAACTTTTGCGTGGTCTAGAAATTTGTGGATAAATCCTCGTTGCATGTATAGTTTCTAAACCTTCAAAAGTCCTTTCATACAAATGTTTTGGTTGTCACAAGTAACAAACCCCTTTGAAATTGATAACCGAGTATTTAAACCTCGGGTCGTCTTCTCAAGGAATTGCAGGGAGGTGTTCTTATTATTGGTTATGCAAAGGTATGTTTTGGGGTTTTGGATCAAGGTAAAAAGTAAGAATAGCAATGGCAGAGGAAATAAAATAATAATAATAAAAATAAACTCTTGGCAAGATATTAGAACTGGAAGTCCTATCCTAGTTATCCTTATCAATTGTGATGAGAATTGGATTTTTCTCCCACTTTGTTAACCTCTGACTATGAAGGTAAGTTAAGTGGACGAATTAATTTGAATCCTCAAGTCCTAGTCTTTCCTTGGGAAAGGCTAGAGTTATTGGAACTCGAATTAATTCTTGAAGAATTCCAATTTTCAATCAACAATGAGTTTGATAACTCAAGAGTCGCCAATTAATCAACCAAAGCCAAAAGGGAAAAATCTAAATTATTTATATAAATAAAAGAAAGCAATCATAAATCTGAAATACCTCAAATAATATTAATTAAGAAAATCATAACTTGAATGTAGCATAAGCCAAATAGGCAACATAACTAACATAAGCATTAAAATATTTGAAAGTAAGAGATAAATATAAAGTAAAAGAACATTGAACCTGGGATTGAGAGTCACTCCTAAAACTAAGAGAAGTCCTAAATCCTAATCCTAAGAGAGAGGAGAGAACATCTCTCTCTAAAAACTACATCTACTCCTAAAATTGTAAATATGAAAGCCTCCCTATGAATGGATACATTCCCCCACTTTATAGCCTCTAATCTGTGTTTTCTGGGCCGCAAACTGGGTCGGAAACAGCCCAGAATTCGCTGCTTGCGAATTCAAACACGCTGAATTTTCGTCACTGCGACGCGGCCGCATGGAGCATGCGGTCGCGTCGCCTAGCATCAGAGAAACTATGGCATATTATATATCAAATCGAAGACCTAGACGTTAGCTTTCCAACGCAACTGGTACCGCGTCGTTTGGACCTCTGTAGCTAAAGTTATAGTCGTTTGAGTGCGAAGAGGTCAGGCTGGACAGCTTAGCAGTTTCTCCAACTTCTTGTATTCCTTCCACTTTTGCATGCTTCCTTTCCATCCTCTGAGCCATTCCTGCCCTGTAATCTCTGAAAACACTTAACACACATATCAAGGCATCTAATGGTAATAATAGAGGATTAATAATAAGCAAATATAAGATCAAAGAAGCATGTTTTCAATCATAGCACAAAATCAGGAAGGAAAACGTAAAACCATGCAAATAGTATGAATAAGTGGGTAAAGAGTTGATAAAATTCACTCAATTAAGCACAAGATAAACCATAAAATAGTGGTTTATCAACCTCCCCACACTTAACCAATAGCATGTCCTCATGCTAAGCTCAAGAGAAACTATAAAGATGAAGAGGAATGGCAGGATGTATGAAATGCAACCTATCTATATGAATGCAACTACATGCAAAAATGTTTCTACCTACTTGGTTTAAAAGTAAATAAATTCTCCAAGACAAACATAAATCAGATTTCACTAATTAAAATTATACAGTAAAAACAAGTAAACTTGTAAGAAGATAGCTCATGAAAGCAGGGAACATAGAATTAAGCATTGAACCCTCACTGATAGTGTATATCACTCTAATCTCTCAAGTGTATAGGGTTAATCACTCTACTCTTCTCTAATCATGCTTTCTAAACCTTGTTCTTCATCTAACCAATAATAAAATATTTAGCATACCAATGCAAACATCATGAGGTCTTTTCAGGGTTGTAATGGGGCTAAGGTAAAGGTAAGGATATATATATATATATATAAGGCTAAGTGAGCTAACAAAGTGAATCCTTGATTAATCTAAGATCTCACCTAACATATACATACTTTATAAAATTTAAAATGCTTTACCTAGTTACCCAAATTTTTCCCACTTTTGTATTACATGCTCATGTATCAAACTTATTTTTGAATTTTGTCCCATGTGCATTGATTCTTTTTATTTTGCATTGGAGAATTCCTTTTTTTTTTGTATCCCCTTATTTAATTACTAAATTTTTTTTTTCAATGCACATGGTAATTTAATTATTTTGATTTCACATGAGCATGCTTCCCAAATTTTTCAAATAACTTATTCAATTTAATTCCCTACTTTTTCTATCATCCCATGTTCCCATAAAATTCCCCACACTTAAATTATACACAATATTTATCTTAAGCTAACCAAGGATTCAACTTGGAATTTTTATTTTATTTTTCTGCTTAAGGCTAGTAATGTGGTTATAAAATAGAAGGGGGTTAAAAGGCTCAAAGTGGCTAACAAGGGTGACATAAAAGGTAGGCTTATTTGGGATAAGTGAGCTAATAACAAATAATGACTTCAATCATATGCAAGCATGTAAATATACTAAATATTGGACATATAGACTGGAACAAAGTAAAGATTGCAATTATAGAGAATAAAACACACAAGGATAAAATATTTATGGTTAAATAATTTAACCATATAAATAAGCTCAAAATCTCACAGGTTGTGTGTTCTTTGGCTCAAAAATCATGTTCCAAATACAACTTCAAACAAATTTAACAAAAAATTTTCAAATTAAATTAGTGAAATTTTTCAAAAAAAAAAAAAGAGTCTTAAAAGAAATTTATTACTTTAACCAAGTAGTAACTAAATGCATAAAATCAAACAAATATGCAAATGCAACAATGAACTAACAAATAAAATAAATTATTGGTGTTGAATTAGGAAATAACTAACCCATGGAGATCGGTATCGACCTACCCACACTTAAAGATTGCACCGTCCTCGGTGCATGCTAAGATATACAAGTGGACGGGTTGCTTCAACTGGGGCTCTTTTTGTTCCTTTCCTTGCTGGTGATTTAGGAGTAGCTTTTTCTTCACCCTTCTTGGTGGCCATCCTGAAAAGGGAAAAAGAAAGTGACTTTTAAAGCTAAGGGTTAGAGCAAGGAAGAGAGCGGGAAAGGTGGTAATCAATGCACAATAAAGAAGAATGACGTTAACACACGCTCATGAGTACATGTGAAAGGTCATCAATGGAAAATAGCTAGTGCATATGATAACAAGTGAATGCAAGGTGTTTATTGGCATGCTGGCAAAGGCATGAGTAGCATAGATCAAGCATTCAATGTCCAAGTTAGATTACCAAGTCTTTCAAACTAACAACATGTTCTAAATAAATTTCTAACACCAATGAAAATAATGCAATGAATGAAAGTATGCAAATAAATTAAAATAAAATAAAAAGAAAAAATAAGAAGAATGAGAAAGGAAAGAAGGGAAGAAGAAGTAAATAAGAAAGGAGGGAGGAAAAATTAGGATTGGGGAAGAAAAGATAAGATTTTGGCTGATATGGATAAGCTGTGCGGCGCAAGCGACGCGGACGCGTGGGGCACGCG
>NC_029794.2:88960185-88978167 GCF_000816755.2 Arachis ipaensis
AAGAGAGCGGGAAAGGTGGTAATCAATGCACAATAAAGAAGAATGACGTTAACACACGCTCATGAGTACATGTGAAAAGTCATCAAAGGAAAATAGCTAGTGCATATGATAACAAGTGAATGCAAGGTGTTTATTGGCATGCTGGCAAAGGCATGAGTAGCATAGATCAAGCATTCAATGTCCAAGTTAGATTACCAAGTCTTTCAAACTAACAACATGTTCCAAATAAATTTCTAACACCAATGAAAATAATGCAATGAATGAAAGTATGCAAATAAATTAAAATAAAATAAAAAGAAAAAATAAGAAGAATGAGAAAGGAAAGAAGGGAAGAAGAAGTAAATAAGAAAGGAGGGAGGAAAAATTAGGATTGGGGAAGAAAAGATAAGATTTTGGCTGATATGGATAAGCTGTGCGGCGCAAGTGACGCGGACGCGTGGGGCACGCGGTCGCGTGACTTGCGCTTTAAGTTAATCGACACGGTCGCGTCGGTCATGCGGTCGCGTGACACGTTTTATGCTACTGGCGCGAGGGCAGCCTCGCGCTCGCACAACTCTCTATTCAAAATATTATTTTGCCAAATTTTGGGTGACGCGATCGCGTGGGTGACGCGATTGTGTGGATGGCCATTTTTGGAAAACGACGCGGCCGCGTGGGGCACGCGTTCGAGTCGGAAGGCTTGGGCTTCCAGTACGAGTCCAGCCCAATTCCAGCTCAACTTTCGGCCATACACCCTTGTTACGTCGATTTTCATGGCACGCGGCCGCGTGGGGCACGCAGTCGCGTGGGAGGCCAAAGTTCCCACATGACGCGGTCGCGTAAGCGACGCGGTCGCGTGGGGTCAAATTATGCTAAAGGCGCGCCTCCAGCCATGCTTTCGCCTGACTCTCTGTTCAATTCTTTTCTCCCCAACGCACTAGTGACGCGGACGCGTCAGCGACGCTGCCGCTTCGCGTGCATTTTTTTTTTGTAAAATGCAGAATGCAATGCTTAATGTGAATGCTATGCATGATTCCAGGTTCAATAAAATAAAATAAAATTCAAAAACAAACAAAACTAAATAAAATTAAAATTGAAAAAGGAACGATCATACCATGGTAGGTTGTCTCCCATCTAGCACTTTTAGTTAAAGTCCTTAAGTTGGACATTTGGTGAGCTCCCTGTTATGGTGGCTTGTGCTTGAACTCATCCAGAAATCTCCACCAATGTTTGCATCTCTAGTAGCCTCCGGGGTCCCAAACTAAGCATGTAAAGCCCTTAAGAAGCTTCAACCAGATTCTTAGGCTCCCAGGGTAACAAGTGTCAGAGCAGATTCCAGGATCTCAAATCTTGCTTTTACACCTATCCTTGTCGGGATCTGTATTTTTCCAACTGGGTGATAAGTAATTTGAATTCTCACTGCAGCTACCAAACAGCTTCCTAGACCCATTCAGTTGAGCTTTACACCAACCTTTGCATTTAAACCTAAAGCTTCCAACCATGATGAACCTTGCAGGACAATTCTTACCACTGGCCATCTTCCTCTTACTCTTAATGTTACAAAGAGCTCTAAGTTGACCATCCGTCTCCAGTAGCCCATATTCAAGTGGAATTAGAAAGCTATGGGATATGAGTTTTACCCACTTGAATGTTGTGAAGGATGATGGCAACTTAGGGGGAGGTATTTTTAATGAAATTGCAAGCTCCACTCCCTTGTGCTCTTCTCTTATAATTACCACCTCTTTGCAAGCTTCTTCAATTTCAACCTCTTCCTCTTGGTAGCTTTCTTCCAATTCAATATCCTCTTCATTGCTTTCCAAGGGCATGGGAGGTTGTGCTTCTTCTTCTTGAATCTCCATCTCTTGATCAACCTCTTCCAAGTCTTCAACAGTGATATGCTTTGGAGGTTGTACACCCTCCTTAACATTGAGTTGCATGAAATTGATCCGCTGCTTCCTTGAGATGATCCCTTGATTCTTCCTTCACTAATTCTTCAACCACTCCTTCGACTTCAAGGGTTTTTACTACCTTCACCTTTAGGGCCTCCTCTAGCTCCTTATGAATTATGGATTCGCGAAGATGATCCCTTCTCTCTTGTTCCATGTCAATAGCATCATTGAGATCATGTTGCTCTTGGATTGATGGATGTGGGTGCTCTTCCATGGATGGTGGTGATGGGATGGAAAGATCATTCTGTGGTTGACAAGAAAGTGCACTAGAGCTTGAGGGTTGAATGTTGAAGGTATTTGGTGGTCCGATTTGGGCGAAGAGAGCTTGTATAGTAGAGTTTAGATCGACAAGTGCTTTCTTCATGGAGGTTTGGGGTGGATAGGAGGGTTCATTTGGTTCATAGGGTGGTTGGTATGGTGGATACGAGTTAGGGTCATATGGAGGTGAATGGTTGTAGGTGACTTGTGAGTATGGTGGTTCAAAGCTGTGTTGAGGAGAGGGTTTATAGGCATATGATGGTGGTTGTTGACAGTCCATTGGAGGTGGTTGTTGCCATGAGGGTTGATCAAATCCTTGTGGCTCCTCCCATCTTTGATTGTTCCAACCTTGATGCCTGTTCTCATTGTAATTTCTTCTTCCTGTAACATAATTGTAACCAGACTCATAGCCAAAGGGGTGAGAGTTCATAGTAGCAAATAAAAATTAAAAACAAAAATAAAAATAAATTTAAATTAAAAGGTTATTTAAATTTTGAATTTGAAAATTAAATTTTGAAATTTTGAATTTTAAATTTTTGAATTTTGAATTTTTGAAATAAGGTAGGATAAAATAAAAATTTTAAAATAAAAACCAATAACCTCTTAACTTAAGAAAAAGCAAAAATAAAAACAAAATAAAAACAAATAAACAAGCAAAAATAAAATATTTACAATAACCAATAATAAGGCACACGTTTGCAATTCCCCGGCAACGGCGCCATTTTGATGAGAAAACTTTTGCGTGGTCTAGAAATTTGCGGATAAATCCTCGTTGCAAATATATTTTCTAAACCTTCAAAAGTCTTTTCATACAAACGTTTTGGTTGTCACAAGTAACAAACCCCTTTGAAATTGATAACCGAGTATTTAAACCTCGGGTCGTCTTCTCAAGGAATTGCAGGGAGGTGTTCTTATTATTGGTTATGCAAAGGTATGTTTTGGGGTTTTGGATCAAGGTAAAAAGTAAGAATAGCAATGGCAGAGGAAATAAAATAATAACAATAAAAATAAACTCTTGGCAAGATATTAGAACTGGAAGTCCTATCCTAGTTATCTTTATCAATTGTGATGAGAATTGGATTTTTCTCCCACTTTGTTAACCTCTAACTATGAAGGTAAGTTAAGTGGACGAATTAATTCGAATCCTCAAGTCCTAGTTTTTCCTTGGGAAAGGCTAGAGTTATTGGAACTCGAATTAATTCTTGAAGAATTCCAATTTTCAATCAACAATGAGTTTGATAACTCAAGAGTCACCAATTAATCAACCAAAGCCAAAAGGGAAATATCTAAATTATTTATATAAATAAAAGAAAGCAATCATAAATCTGAAATACCTCAAATAATATTAATTAAGAAAATCATAACATGAATGTAGCATAAGCCAAATAGGCAACATAACTAACATAAGCATTAAAATATCTGAAAGTAAGAGATAAATATAAAGTAAAAGAACATTGAACCTGGGATTGAGAGTCACTTCTAAAACTAAGAGAAGTCCTAAATCCTAATCCTAAGAGAGAGGAGAGAACCTCTCTCTCTAAAAACTACATCTACTCCTAAAATTGTAAATATGAAACCCGCCCTATGAATGGATGCATTTCCCCACTTTATAGCCTCTAATCTGTATTTTCTGGGCCGCAAACTGGGTCGGAAACAGCCCAGAATTCGCTGGTTGCGAATTCAAACACGCTGAATTTTCGTCACTGCGACGCGGTCACATGGAGCACGCGGTCGCGTCGCCTAGAATCAGAGAAACTATGGCATATTATATATCAAATCGAATCCCCGGACGTTAGCTTTCTAACGCAACTGGAACCGCATGGTTTGGACTTCTGTAGCTAAAGTTATAGCCATTTGAGTGCGAAGAGGTCAGGCTAGACAGCTTAGCAGTTTCTCCAACTTCTTGTATTCCTTCCACTTTTGCATGCTTCCTTTCCATCCTCTGAGCCATTCCTGCCCTGTAATCTCTGAAAACACTTAACACACGTATCAAGGCATCTAATGGTAATAAGAGAGGATTAATAATAAGCAAATATAAGATCAAAGAAGCATGTTTTCAATCATAGCACAAAATCAGGAAGGAAAACGTAAAACCATGCAAATAGTATGAATAAGTGGGTAAAGAGTTGATAAAATCTACTCAATTAAGGACAAGATAAACCATAAAATAGTGGTTTATCAGTTACTAATTTCCAAATATGGAATAATTGTGGTAATATATGCCCACATGGTAACACATTACAAAATCAACCCCTAACAATTGTTGGCTGGCCACCTTATGGTCTTCCTCCAAGTTACACACTACCAATAGGTGGCTTTTCTCCTTCAATTTGATTTGGAGGTGCAGGTGGGGTAAATAATGTTCCACCACTGCAACAACATCCCGGGTATTCTAGGGATTGTTATGTGGGTTCTACATCAAATGTTTCTAATTCGATGGCAGCATTTTGACAGTATGTCGACGAAAGTTATCATGATTTAGTTAACTTGTCAACCCAACAAATGACTACAATTTTGAACCCTATGATGACAGATCATGAGTTAAAGTTTGAGCGTCTTGCTAGGCAAGTTGAGCGGATTGCTCAGATTATCGATTATGATGTGGAAGATAGGCAACCTATGGAAGAAAATCGTGAGGGCATTGAAAACTTACTTAAGAATGAGAATGAAAATGTACTCATCGGTATGGAAAATCCTCAAGTGATTCATCGTGGCCAAAATGCTGATGATGTGTTGGCTTGATTGCGTGCCGATCAAATTGGTGAGCGCTATCAAGTTACAAGAATTGTTGAGGATGTACTCAATAGGGTTGGATTTAATGTGGGTTTCATGAATCGACCCTGTTTTGTATTTGCTTTTCCTATTGCAGTTCAAATGGCAGAAGTGCCTAGAGGAGTAAAGAATCTTAAAATAATTACAAAATTCGCGGGAGAAGTTGGCGAATCAACTGTTGAGCATATTGCTAGATATTTAGTAGAGATCGAAAAGTTGGCTAATGATGAGAATTTGAAAATGAAGTTCTTTCCTTTTTCATTGACAAAGAATGCATTTACCTGATTTTCAAATCTTAGGACTGATTCGATGACAACTTAGGCACAGTTAGAGAGTGCTTTACATGCTCAATTTTATAGAGGAGATTTAAATGTGGTGGTTACCGATCTGGTGGCTTTGAAACGTGATGATGGAGAATCAATTGATGAGTATATGATCTGTTTCAAAAATGCTCGGAGTCGATGTTATGTATCTCTCCCTGAGAGTGAAGTAGTAAAAATAGTAACTATGGGGTTAGGATTCTATATGCGTTGGCAGTTGCTTAATGTTCATAATTCTGATCTAGCCCATTTGGCTGAAAAAGTACGCCAGATGGAAATGATTAGAAAAGAAGAAGAGCAATATAAAAGTGAGAGAAAACTGAAAAGTAAATCTTTCTCTCGAAGGAGAAAGTGTCATATGTTGCAATGGTGTCCTCGAGTGAGGGATCTGATTTTGAAGCAAAAGTCGATTTGGCTGAATTAAAGAAAGGACCACCTTATGTTTGTTTTTTACTCAAAAAGATTTCAAATGTTGATAAATCTAATGACTCAAAATATAAGAGTGGAAAAAAATTATGGTTTTGATATTTCAAAATCAGATCAAATATTTGATGTTTTCCTTAAAGATAAACAATTAATCTTGCCTGAAGGCGAAACTTTGCTTTCGATAAAAGATTTAAAGGGAAACCCCTATTGCAAGTTTCATCAAGCAACTAATCATTCGACTAATAATTGTGTCCGTTTCAGGGAGTTGATACAAGAGGCGATCATGGAAGGTAGGTTGAAATTCGATGATCGAAAGAAGGAAATGAAAGTTGATTCTGATCCCTTTGATGCTTGAGCTAGTTTTGCGGAACCATATTTCAGTGTTAATATGGTTGGTTTCTCTTATGATTTTGATAATGCTCTGGGTAACTTCGAGGCCAACATTTGTGCGGTGTATCCTAGAGTTGGAGATGGACTGTTAAAGTTTTTTATGCAACAAAAACTGAAAGATCGAGACGTATCCCTGTGTCCTCGATGTAATGCATTTTTTTATGCCCTAGGCCGTAACAATTTTCGAAAAGGAGAAAATGAAAACATAATTGGCTTACAAAGAAGAGCAGGTTCATCAGAGACAACCAACTCAAAGAATAGAGGGGCAAAGTTCTAGTGGCCCGCAGAGAAATCTTGCGGCACTTTTAAGTCGTTCACAAGTTTTAGGTGTTCAATGGATACAAAATTGTCAAGAGTTTCATAATAGAAATGCTCAGTACAGGCGCAACCCACAATGGGGTCATCGAGGCCCTGATGAGCAACTATTTTATGGTTTATTTTGTACTGAATTGAGTGAATTTTGTCACTTATTCTCACACTTATTTATGTAAATTGCATGTTTTTAAGTTTTCTTCCTAATTTTGTGTTATGATTGAAAACATGCTTCTTTGAAATCTCAAGAAATTACAGAAAAGTGTATTTATTATTGGTTATGGGAAAGTATATTTTTGGGTTTTTTAAAATGAGGAACAAGAAAATAAAAATGGCAAGAAAATAAAGTAATAACTACAAAAGCTCTTAGCAAAGAAAGAGAATTAGAAATCCTATCCTTATTATCATTGTCAATTGTGATGGTATTCACTTATTTAACCTCTAACCAATGGAGGAAGGTCAAGTGCATACAATCAATTTGAGTTCACAAGTCCTAGTCAACTCATAGTGAGAGACTAGCTTTTGTGAAGTTCAATCTAACTGGCAATCTTCAATTACCATTCAACAAAAGAGTTTTGATAACTCAAGAGTTTCTAATTGATCAATCCAAGTTAAGAACAATAAAATCTATTGTAAAATCCTACCAAGCATTTTATCAAACACTTGGTAGGCACAAAATAAAAGCATGATAAAATTAACAAGGAATATTAAATCTAAACAACCAATTACAAGCATCAATGACTAACAATTAAAGAGAGTAACAATAAACATGGAAAATATAAATTGTATTAATAGAAATCAAATGTAACAAGAGCTCATAAATATAAAAAAGGCAAAAAAGGAAAATTGACAAGAGAAGAAGATGAACTAAAGTGCTTAAACAAATAAAAGTAAGACAAAAACTAAATTAAAGGAAGATTGTACCTGAACCTAAAGAGAATTGAAAGAAGAACCCCTAAACCTAGAGAGAGGAGAGAGCCTCTCTCTCTAGAAACCTACATCTAAACCTAAAATTGAATGAATGAATGTGAAGTGTGAATGATTGATTTCCCCTTTTCACCTTCACTCTGCAGCCTCTAATCAGTATTTTTGGGTCTGAAACTGGGTCAAAAGCAGCTAAGAAATCGCCCCCAGAAAATTTTGTAAATTGCAGCACGTGATGCTCGTCACGCGTACAAAATAAATTGTAAAATAGTGGCTCATCAAATCTCCCCACACTTAAATATTAGCATGTCCTCATGCTAAGTTCAAGAAAACCAAAAGAGTGAAGGGAAAATGGTAGGACTTATGCAATGCAACCTATCTAAATGCAAGCTACCTACATGCGTCTAGCTATTATATATATGTGTGTGTGTGTGTGTGTGTGTGTGTCTGGTCAAAGTGAGTCAAATTTTCAAGAAATCATATATGCACAATCAAGGGCTAAATTAATCATATCAAAACACATTCACAGTTGAATTGAGTTATTCAAAAGAGTTCACAAATTTGCACGATAAGCAATGATCAAATATGGACATATGGAATTGAGCAATTGAACCCTCACCGGATGTGTATATGCACTCTAATCGCTCAAGTGTTTATGGATAAACCACTCGAATCTCCTCTAATCTTTCTTTCTAAAACTTTCTTCTTCATCTAACCAATCAACAAATATTTAGTGTACAAATGCAAATATCATGAGGACTTTTCAAGGTTGTAATGGGGCTAAGGTAAGGGTGAGGATATATGTATGGCCAAGTGAACTATCATTTGAATCTTTGACTAACATGAGTTCTCACCTAACACATGCACACACTTTATACAATTCTAAAATCAAGCTTAGCCACCCAAAATCTCACTTTTGCATATTTTCACACACTCATGTATCAATTCTAATTCCATCACATATGCATTGATCTTTTTATTGAACTTAACATTGGGGTAATTTTATCCCCTATTCATTTATTTCTTCTTTTTTTCTTTTTTTTATATATGAAAGCATAATACATCAATACATATGGTTTCTATAATTTCACACGAGTACTCACCCAAAGATTGCAATCATAGAGAAGAAAACACACAAGAATCAAAATCATGGTTAAATAATGTAACCATATAATTAGGCTTAAAAAAATCACAGGTTATGTGTTCTTTGCTCAAAAATCATATTCCAAACTATATATATACATCATGCAAGTTTGGAAAAAAAAATTTCAACTCAAATCAATGTGAATCTTAATGCCCTTTTTAAGAAAAAGAAACATTCCTTGAAAACTTCATCAAATTGACCAACATTTATTATATTATATATATACTAAATGAAATGTTGTGATTATGAAAAGTTAAAACTTTTTAGTTCTCTCCCTATTTTCAATCAAACCAAATTCTCATAAGCAAAAGGGTAAACTAAGTTCAATAATCCACATTCTTTTCAAATCATCATTGAGATAATCAATCTTGATACCCCGTAGAGTTTCCTTCGACTTTCCCATAGCCCACCGGAACATCAAGATGAATGGCTATAGTACGCAGGACGGCATCCCAATCAAACCTCATAAACCGAATAGCTTCCTCGGCCTTTTGAAAACCATCTGTATCATCTGTTTTAGGGCAAAAGTGGAGGATATCTTGTATTGCCTCCTCTGTGACCAAGATCTGTTTGCCCCTAAGCTGCACTGCATCAAGGGTCATCCGATAATAGTTGGAATAGAACTCACGGACCCATGATGAGTTTACATTTGCCAGATCTCTATCCTAAAATACCCAACCTCTCTGTTCAATTTGATGTTCAGTATACTTCCTCATCTCGGTTGGAATTCTTAGCTTCTTTTCTAAGTAGAGTTTCCATTTTTCCAGAAATACCGAAAACTTGAGTTCACAGTAAGGGTTAGCAAATTTGACTGAGTCGAAAGCAGGCACACGTTGATCAGCCTTTTTTTGTCAGTAAATTTCTTTTCACACCAAAATTCATCCGATAGAACAATGGATGACTGTGCTCTCTTTCTTTTACTAGAGCTGGCCTTAGCCTTGCCTTTTTTTTTTTCTATCAGACATCCTGAAAAACAGAATTCGCAGGGCACAGATTATCAAATCAAAGCAGAGAAATAGAAAGGTACAAACAAAACAAACAGAAGATAGGCAACAGAAGGGTTAAAGCTCAAACATGACGTGAGTCAAAAAGAGATAAATCCTTGGAATGAAAGAAATGTAGGATTAAAAAAAAATCAATCAGAAATCACAATCCAAGAATCTATACAATAAAATTCAGAATGCTTGTTTGTTAATAAACAACAAGTATCATGCCTCGAAGGAGAACCTCAATTAAGAGAAAACAAGTTCAAGTCAAATGGCAAAGGTACTACAATGGCTTCATTGGTCAAGGAAACTGAAAATTGAACTTGAATCAAGAAGATAGAAAGGTTTGACTTAAACTTGAAAGAATTAAAATAAAAGAGGTTCACTGTGATTTGGTTAATCAAGGTCCTATTTGACACAGAAATCCGTCAAATAGTTCTTTGATTCTATCAATCACAAATCAAATGAAAAAGTAACCAAAAGAAATGCGGAAATACGAGCCAATCAACCCATGAATTGAGTTCGGTATAAGCCAAATGAATCTCAAATAAAAAAGTATCAAATTCAATTCATAAGTTGTAAGTTAAAAATAGGATAATTTCCAGAAAATTTTGGCAGCATTCCAGCAGTAAATTGGACGTTCCCGGATATAAACAAGTAGTAAAACTCAGCTCATATGAATTCAAAACAATTTAGACAAAATTAGCAACCAATATATCATATGAACTAAGGTGCATATTCAAACAGAGCAGCGATTTCAATCAGCAGTAGCAGTTTCAAACTCATATGAATTGACATTATTAAGCAGAACAGCATCAAACAGTAATCGCACCCAAAATTAGCAACAACAGCAATCTGTAAAGTATTACAGAATATCAACATCATCATCACTCAACAAAGCAAATGAAAATCAGCCATTTCAGACAGCATCAGTAGCAAAAAATCAAACCTAAATCTACTAACCAAAATCCTAAAACTACCTAACCACCTATAATCTACTAACATGCAAGTCTAACTAAATTAAGCTAAACAAAATTTAACTAGCAGTAAATGACTGAAACGGAACTCAATTAAAGAAAAATGTGAACCTAGGAAGTAGAATTGGAACAGAGGAAGAGAAGGGACAAGAGAAGGGGAAATGGAAGCAGAGGGATGCCGGCCCAGAGGTGGCGGCTGCAACAGCGGCACAGTGGCTGGCCGCGGCGATCACTGGTGATGGCAGGAAGAGGAAGATGGAGCGAGAGAGGAAGGGTAAGAACGGGGTTGTCAGCGGCGGTTCGGGGTCGTCAGAGCTGAGTACTGGTGGCAATAGGGTTCTGTGAGTTTGAAGAAGAAAAGAGGGGACGTTGGAGGGAAGAAGGTGGAAAGGGGACGCGAATTGGCCAGGGTTCACGCGTCAGGGGTGTTATTGAATTTAAATCCACGCGTAGGGTTGGCTCACGCGAGAGCATAGAAGAGACAAACAAGCATCGATGCGTACGCGTCAGCGACGCGAACGCGTGAAGGAAGAGAAAGGAAGGTGACGCGTATGCGTAACGTACGCGTACGCGTGGCACGAAATTGTACTAAACGCACACTTTGGCACACTTGTCGCACAACTCTCTGTAATTAGTACTGGGGCAGCATTTACATACGACGCGTGCGCGTCTATCACGCCCACACGTGGAATGCCAGAAATGAAAATGACGCGTACGCGTCGGTTGGGTTGTGCGCCCGGCACCCCATCTGCATGGTTTCAGCGCAACTCTCTGTTCATTATACCAGAGATTGCAACATCGTATGTCACGGGTGCGCGTTAGTCATGTGCACGCGTGAGGCCCACAGTTTTTTTTTAAACTAACAAGCTACCAAAGTAAATCCAAACATTATTAAATTGGTAAAAACACAACTTAAACCAAATAAACCCAACTAAAAAAATAAAAATTCAACTTATTACCAATATAAATAAAAGATAAAATAGGAAGAATTTACCATGGTGGGGTGTCTCCCACCTAGCACTTTTAGTTAAAGTCCTTAAGTTGGACATTTGGTGAGCTCCTTGTCATGGTGGCTTGTGCTTGAACTCATCTTGAAACTTCTACCAACGCTTGGACTTCCAATAAGCTCCAGCATTTCTAAGTGAACTCACCAAGCCTTGATGATGTTCTTCACAAGTGTTGAGCTCCCAAAGTTGATCCTCTTGAATGTCGGGACCCAGATCTTGTTTCTACACCAGTCTTTAAGTTGATCATCATTGTTCCAACCGGGTGGCAAGTAATCCAAATTCTCAATGAAGTACCAAACTCTTCTCTTAGATCCAACCAAATTATCACCAGTCCAGTCCTTGCATCCAACTCTTGAAATTTCAACCTTGATGAGCCTTGATTTGTAACTCCAACCACTAAACATCCTTCTTTTACGCTTAATGCCACAAAGCCTCCTAAGTTGGTTATCCGTTTCAAGCATACCATACTCAAGTGGGACAATAAAGCTAATAGAGATAATTTTTACCCACTCAAATGACGGAGTAGACAACAACCTAGGTAGAGAAGTCTCCAACGTTCTTGACAAAGCATATTCAACTCCCGTCCCACCTTGCCAAAGGACTTCCACCTTTTGAAAAGATTCTTCACTTTCAAACTCTTCCTCACCGAGTTCATCCAACTCTTCTCCGTCACTCAAATCATAAATATGAGGTTGAGAGAAATCTACCTCAATGTTGCTTTTCATTTCATCGGGAGAAGGTTCTTTAAACTCAAGGGGTTCACTTGTGGGTGCAAATTCATTACTAGGATGGCTTGATTCATGATCACCAACACCAAGGGAACTTGCTTCTTGATCTATCCCGTCCAATTCTTCATAGGGAACATGCCTTGGAGGTTGTGCACTAGCCTCCTCAACATCGATTTCAACCTTCTTGGAGGAATACTCTGCAACTCTAAATTCCCATGGAGGTTCAGCATCTCCTAAGTCTTCAACAACTTCTTCCTCTTCAACAGGTACGGCTTCCTCCAATTGTTCCAATACAAAGTCACATTCCTTACTTTCCATCGGAGTTCCTAGTCTCTCCTTCATGCCACGTTCTTCATTAAATTCTCCACATGTAGCCAAGGGAGTACTTTGAGTGTTGTCGTGCAGTGAAGCTAAATTATCTACTACCTCGGTCAAGGTAGCTATGAACTCTAGTGTCGTCCGCTGCATCTCTCTTTGCCCTTGAAGAAGAACACCAAGAGTGTCATCCATTAGAGATTCGGGTGGATATGAGGGTTCATTGCTTGGGAGGAAAAGCTCATGATAGGAAGGTGGTTCATCATAATATAGATGTGGCGGTTCAACACTCTTCATCTTTTTCACTTGTTGTACAACACACTTCAATCCCTTGTTCTCAAGTTAAGATTTGTTAGCCATGAGAGCTTCGTGTGCTTTTCGGCTTTTCTCTCGCTCCATTTGATGGATGGTTGCTTGAAGTCAATCCATTGCCTCTTTAAAATGATCCTGTGGCTCTTGTTCTGCTTAGCTAATATAATTAAGATCATATTGCTCTTGGATTGATGGATATGGACATTTTCCTATGGAGGGTTGTGGTGGAAAGAAAAATTCATCTTGTGGTTGAAAATTCGCATACATTGGAGGTGGTGTATATTGAGGTGGTGGTTCTTGGGAGTAATTGGGTTGGAATGTGGGTGGTGGTAAGTATGGCTCATATGGTGGTTGGTGTGGTGGGTAAGGATGAGGATCATATGAAGGTGTTTGGTAAAACGGGGCTTGTGAGTATGGTTGAGGGCTATATTGAGGAGGGGGTTCATAGGTATATGGTGGTGGTTGTTGATTGTCACGAAGAGGTCCACCATAACCATTATCGTGGTAAGCATCATGGAATGGTTGTTGCTCATAGTACATTGGAGGAGGTTGATGCCAAGAGGGTTAATCGAATCCTTGTGGCTCCTCCCATATTTAATTGTCCCATCCTTGATGCAAGCCTTCATTGTAATCTCCACTTCCTATAACATAATGGTAACCACACTTATAACCAAAGGGGTGAGAATTCATAGTAATAAGAGAAAATAAAAACAAAAACTAATAAGAAATAATGAGAATAAACTCCTAAAATTAGAAACAACTAACAAAGAAACGAAAAGTAAACATATTCACAATATTCACAATAACCAATAACAAGGCACACATTTGCAATTCCCCGGCAACGGTGTCAAAAACTTGACGGAGGAAAAATGTCGGTAAAGATTTTCACAAAAATATCGCGTTGCAAGTATAGTTCTAAACTGACAATTAAACCTCAATCAATGTTTAAATTGTTTATCACAAATACAAACCCAATAAAATTAACCGAAGTATTAAACATTGGGTCATCTCTCAAGAAATTGCAGGAAAGTGTATCTATTATTGGTTATGGAAAAGTATATTTTTGGGTTTTTTGAAATGAGGAACAAGAAAATAAAAATGGAAAGAAAATAAAGCAATAACTACAAAAGCTCTTAGCAAGGAAAGAGAATTAGAAGTCCTATCCTTATTATCATTGTCAATTGTGATGGTAAATGTGAATTGCCTTCACTTAGTTAACCTCTAACCAATGGAGGAAGATCATGTGCATACAATCAATTTGAGTTCACAAGTCCTAGTCAACTCATAGCGAGAGATTAGCTTTTGTGAAGTTTAAGCTAACCGGCAATCTTCAATTACCATTCAACAAAAGAGTTTTGATAACTCAAGAGTTTCTAATTGATCAATCCAAGTTAAGAACAATAAAATCTATTGTAAAAGCATTTTATGCATTTTATCAAACACTTGGTAGGCACAAAATAAAAGCATGATAAAATTAACAAGGAATATTAAATCTAAACAACCAATTGCAAGCATCAATGACTAACAATTAAAGAGAGTAACAATAAGCATGGAAAATATAAATTGCATTAATAGAAATCAAATGTAACAAGAGCTCAAAAATATAAAAATGGCGAAAAAGGGAAATTAACAAGAGAAGAAGATGAACTAAAGTGCTTAAACAAATAAAATTAAGACAAAAACTAAATTAAAGGAAGATTGAACCTGAACCTAAAGAGAAATTGAAAGAAGAACCCCTAAACCTAGAGAGAGGAGAGAGAGAAACCTACATCTAAACCTAAAATTGAATGAATGAATGTGAAGTGTGAATGATTGATTTCCCCTTTTCAACTTCACTCTACAGCCTCTAATAGTATTTTCGGGCCTGAAACTGGGTCAAAAGCAGCCCAGAAATTACCCCCAAGGAATTATGTAAATTGCAGCACGTGACACTCGTCACGCGTACGCGTCGCTGAACAAATTCCTGGTCACGCGTACGCGTCGCTTGCCTGCTGCACTAGTCACGCGTGTGCGTCTCGCATGCGTACGCGTCGCTACCAGCTTCTGAAAATCTCAAGTTCTTGTGTTTCTTCCACTTTTGCATACTTCCTTTTCATCCTCTAAGCAATTCCTGCCCTATAAAACCTAAAAACACTTAACACACATATCCCAGCATCGATGGTAATAAAAGAGGATTAAAAATTAGCAATTTTAAGCGCAAAGAAGCATGTTTTCAATCATAACATAAAATTAGGAAGGAAACTTAAAAACATGCAATTTACATGAATAAGTGTGAGAGTAAGTGACAAAATTCACTCGATCTAGTACAAAATAAACCATAAAATAGTGGCTCATCAGGCCCTCCTCGGGGACGGTACTCTTATTTTCGAGGTCGAGCAAGAGGATATCAAAGAGGAAGAGGTGGACGTCAGGTTCCAAGGGTGTTTCAAGGGGACAACTCCTTCTGTTCATTCGAAGGTAGTATTACCTACTGATGGAGAAACATATTCGAAAGAGATTCCATCTTCCGCTAAACTGGATAAAGGCAAGGCTGTGTAGTAGCCCCCAGAGGTTACTAAAGAGAAAGATACTGATATGGATGAGGAATATTTCGAAGAGGGTGCTGATGAAATGGTAAGAACTATTTTGATAATTCCAACTAAGTATCTGGGAGAATACGAGGGGATTCTTTGTGAATACTTTGATGTAGAAGATGAGGAGGTTTTCTCATTCATTCAATATGAGGATGAACCAGGCTATTTCCAAAGGCCTACCAAAAAACAAAAATCTCATCTTCGTCCCTTGCATATCACAACTTCTATAGGTGGAATCAAGGTGAGTAAGGTTTTAATCGATGGAGGAGTAGCAATAAGTTTATTACCGAAGAGAATGTTAATGAAAGTATGGAAGCACCCAGATGAAGGGAAACCTGAAGTCATAAAGGCTGATTCGAGTCTGTATGTTGAATAGTTGCATGTCAATTTCAAGGTGTATAATAATAAACTAAAGCCTTTGAATGTCGACAGAGTGCTCAACTTCTTCAATTGTGAAGGTTGTTTCTTGACTTCAGCGGGTCTGAATGTCAAGCTCCATTATCCACAGCTCAATGTTCCTCCGACTGGTTGGGATTGCTCTGCGTAGGCGGTGGTTTGAAGACATCTCTCCATGGCTGATGAACAAGGAGTCTTGGATTTTCTGGTAACATTAAATAATTATATAAGTAGCTTTCCATCTGTTAAAAATAAAAGTGATTCTTCTGATAAGTTGAATGATGTAGAAGTTTTAATTCAGTTTGTGTAGTTAATAGGATCGATTCGATTCCTTCAAAAAAATTTAGTCATGGTTTAAGTTCATATTTTTTTCTTCTATTTCTGGAAATGTTATCAATCAAACTGCTATTGATATAGCCCAAACCCATTGTACCGAAAAAGATTCAATTGTTGATTTGGTTGATAATAAAGGTTTTTCATATCAAATGAGCCTATTGATTTGTCTTTTGATTGTATTTTTTATCTGGAGCCGTTGAGTTTTGAAAAATATTCAGTAAAAGATGATGATGTCGAAAAAGGTTTTGAGTCACAAGATCCTCTTGAAGAAATTAATTTAGGATCTGATGACAATGTTCAAGTTTCTTACATTTGTAAGGATCTTGTTGATCCATTTCAAACAAACTTGTTGAGTCTATTACTTGAATATAAAGATTGTTTTGCTTGAAATTATCATGAGATGTCTGGTTTTGATCGTTCTCTTGTAAAACATCGATTAGCATTGAAACCATTTGCTCGACCAGTAAAGCAAACATCTCAGCAATTCGCTACTGAAATCAATCAGAAAATTAAAGAGGAAATTGAATGATTGATCAATGCAAAATTTATTCAAACTACTCGCTATGTGGAATGGATATCAAATATTGTTCCAGTGATGAAAAAGATTAGAAAGTTGCGAGTGTGTATTGATTTTCGAGATTTAAACAATGCTACTCTAAAGGATGAATCGTTAATTGATTCTGCAACAGGGAATGAAATTTTAAGTTTTATGGATGGTTATTCAGGATATAATCAAATCTTCATTGCTGAATATGATGTATCAAAAATTGCCTTTCGGTGTCCTGGGACATTAGGGACATATGAATGGGTAGTAATGCCTTTTGGCTTGAAAAATGTTGGTGCAACATACCAACGCGTCATGAATACCATTTTCCATGAGTTTATTGGAAAATTTATGGAAGTTTACATTGATGATATGATGGTTAAATCGAATTTGGTGGACCAACATCTTAATCATTTAAGGCAGGCATTTAACACGATGCAGAAAAATGATTAAAGATGAATCCTTTTAAGTGTGCATTTGGTGTGTCTGCAGAAAATTTCCTAGGTTTTGTTGTTGGTGCGCAGAAATTGTGATTACACATTAATTATGTAAAATTTATCGCTCTTTCTTTCCCTGGTAATGGCGCCAAAAACATGATGCCAATACCATGGTTCACAACTTCGCACAACTAACCAGCAAGTGAACTGGGTCGTCCAAGTAATACCTTACGTGAGTAAGGGTCGAATCCCACGGAGATTGTTGGTATGAAGCAAGCTATGGTCACCTTGTAAATCTCAGTCAGGCGGATATAAAATAGTAATGGGGTTTTCGAAAATAATTAATAAAATAGGGATAGAAATACTTATGTAAATCTTTGGTGAAAATTTCAGATAAGCGAATAGAGATGCTTTCGTTCCTCTGAACCTCTTCTTTCCTGCTATCTTCATCCAATCAGTCTTACTCCTTTCCATGGCTGGCTTTATGTAATGCATCACCATTGTCAAGGGCTACTTTCGGTCTTCTCTCGGGAAAATGATCCAAATGCCCTGTCACGGCACGGCTAATCGTCTGGAGGCATCACCCTTGTCAATGGTTACATCCTATCCTCTCAGTGAAAATGGTCAACGCACCCTGTCACGGCACGACTATTCATCTGTCGGTTCTCGATCATGCTGGAATAGGATTTACTATCCTTTTGCGTCTGTCACTACGCCCAGCAATCGCGAGTTTGAAGCTCGTCACAGTCATTCAATCATTGAATCCTACTCGGAATACCATTGACAAGGTTTAGACTTTCCGGATTCTCTTGAATGCCGCCATCATTCTAGCTTATGCCACGAAGATCCCAATATCTCGGACTCGGTCCCCTGTATTGGTAATCTAAGAGATACTCG
>NC_029794.2:88978263-88978649 GCF_000816755.2 Arachis ipaensis
GAGGTCCTTCTTGGAGTTGAACGCCACCTTTTGTGCCATTTTGGGCGTTGAACTCCACTTTGCAACTTGTTTCTGGCGCTGAACGCCAGAATTGGGTAGAGAGATGGCGTTGAACACCAGTTTGCATCGTCTAAACTTGAGCAAAGTATGGACTATTATCTATTGCTAGAAAGCCCTGAATGTCTAATTTCCAACGCAATTGGAATCGCGCCATTTCAAGTTCTGTAGCTCTAGAAAATCCACTTTGAGTGCAGGGAGGTCAGAATCCAACAGCATCAGCAGTCCTTTTTCTGCCTGAATAAGATTTTTGCTCAGCTCCCTCAATTTCAGCCAGAAAAATACCTGAAATTACAGAAAAACACACAACTCATATTAAAGTCCAGAAA
>NC_029794.2:88978669-88979217 GCF_000816755.2 Arachis ipaensis
CGTTAACTTGGTTAACGTGGGAACTAACGTAGAGGATGAAGAGTTGTCGACAACGTTAGTGACACTCAACATTGTCACTAAGGTTGAAGCAACCACAACCCCCAAGAGTCACGTTAACTTCCACGTTAAATGGGTTAACGTGGAAGCTAACGATGAGAAATGAAGGATGAGCCAACATTAGTGACACTCAACATTGTCACTAACGTTGGGATGGCTAAAAGATGGCCACGTTAGAAGCCACGTTAACCTAGTTAACGTGGACTCTAACGTGAAACCTAGGGGCACATTGGAACGTTAGTGACAATGTTGAATGTCACTAACATTCTCGAAGGATGGCAAGGGCCACATTAGAAGCCACGTTAACCTAGTTAACGTGGGCTTTAACGTGAAGCAAGAATGGGCACACTGGAACGTTAGTGACAATGTTGAGTGTCACTAACGTTCTCGAAGGTTGACAAGGCAACGTTAGAAGCCACGTTAACCTAGTTAACGTGGGTTTCAACGTGAGGCAAAAGGGGTGCATTGGAACATTAGTGACAATGTTAAGT
>NC_029794.2:88979391-88984597 GCF_000816755.2 Arachis ipaensis
AATTGGGTTTGGATGGGTATGTGACTGTAACCCTCTCAATACTTGGTTTGGGAAATGCATGTGGTATAATCAGTGACCATACTTCATCTCTTCTCATGAGCAATTGACCAAGGAATTGGCTATTGATCAAGATTTGAGAGATTGAATTACAAGGAATTGTAATTCAATCACTTAAGATTGCCAAGGAGATCATTGAGTGCATTGATTGAGGAAGAGATGAAAATGAACTTGATCCGGAGAATTGCAACATCTCCTAAGCCCAATGAACTCCCCATCTCTAATCTTACCCATTCTCTTTAATTTCTGCGATTTACTTTTATGAGCAAATCCCCCATTCCCATTTACAATTCTGCAATTTATTTTCAGTCATTTACTTCCAGTCCTTTAATTCTAGCATTTACTTTTCTGTTATTTATATTCCCACCATTTTATTTTCTGCAACTCTCAACCCAAATTCTGGATTCGCTCAACTAGAACATTCTTCTGATTAAAGTTGCTTTACCAATCAATGCTTCAACTTCCTTTGATTCTGAACCAGAGAGAACCTTCCTTAGACTAAGGAGGGAGGCAAGAGGAAAACGAGTAGTTGGTACTGAAGAAGAAGAGGAACAGTTTGAGGAATACTTTGAACCAAACATGGAAGAAAACATGGAAAATCATCATGAAGAAGAGACTCACAACCATGGCAGAGGAGGTGGAGCAAATCATGCTGGAGAGGATAGAAGAGAGCCATAGATGTTATTGAAATAGTAGCAGAAAATGACTACTTCTATGCTTCCGAAAGAGGGAACACAAGAGGAGTGATGGAGCTAAATAATGTAGATGTTCTGTTGGCCCAAAACAAGCTCATTACCCAGCAGCTGGCTGACCTCACCAAGAAGATGGAGATGAACCAAGTAGCAGCAATCTCCACTTCATCAACAACACAAGAAGGAGTAAACCAAGAAGCAGAAGGGAGTCAGGAGCAAGCCAACTACATTGGGAGTTCACCAAGGAAAAACTATGATCCATACTCCAAGACTTACAACCCTGGATGGAGAAATCACCCGAACTTTGGGTGGGAAAGTGAGCAAGATCAAAACCAAGACCAGAGACGTTACAACTCTAACAATAATGCAGCTCACCAACAATTCACCCAGAGGACATCTCAACAACCCCACAACAACAACTCTCCACATACTTATCAAAACCAAAACAGCACATCTGCTCCGAACCACTCATCAATTGATGACAGGCTCTCTAAAATTGAAGCCTTACTTGAAGGAATAAGCCAAGAGATTCAAGAAAATAAGGTGTTCAAAGAGGAGGTGCGAGCCAATATTAAGAACCAAGGAGAAACCATTAGGAAGCTGGAATTCCAGGTGGGATATTTAGCTGAGAAGATTCCCAAACCTACTGATAGCTTCCCAAGTGACATTGAGAAAAACCCCAAAGGAGAAGCAAAGAAAGTAAGATGGGAAGATTGCAAAATGGTCACTACAAGTGATCAAGAGATTGAAGACAAGCAAGGCAAAATGTGCAAACAACCTGAAGACAACTCAACAAAGGAGGAGGATAGAGATCACAAAGAACCAGAAATCTCACAACAAGAGCTGCTGAAGCTCTATGCACCATTCCCCCAACTGCTCAATGGTGTTGTGGGAAAAAGAATATACTCAAGGTTCCTAGACTTGTTTGCATCCGTGCATATGAACATACCATTCATCAAGGTAATTCAACAAATGCCTGCATTCATCAAATATATGAAGGAACTTCTTCCTAGGAAAAGCTCACTCAAGGGAGGGCAGACTATAGTGATGAACAAGGAATGTAGTGCCCTTATTCAACCTGGGTTGCCTACAAAAAGAAGAGACCCAAGAAGTTTTCATATCCCTTGTGCCATAGGTGAAAATATGTTTGACAGAGCACTATGCGATTTAGGGGCCAGCATCAACTTACTGCCCTTATCCCTGGTGAAGAGGTTGCAGATCAATGAGATAATGCCTACAGATGTCATTATCAGACTGGCTGACAAAACTCAAAAGCAAGCAATAGGAGTGGTGGAAAATGTGTTGCTAAAGGTTGGGAAGTACTTTCTCCCAATAGATTTTGTCATTCTGGACATGGAAGAAAGTCACACTCACCCAATCATATTGGGAAGACCATTCCTAGCTACGGCCAGAGCACTTATCGATGTAGAGAAAAGGGAGCTAATATTGAGAATTCATGATGAACAACTCAACTTCAATGTCTTCAACTTCTCACAAGAAACAGATCAAGAGGACAAGGAACTAAGCACAAACGATAAGGAGACACTGAAGGAGGAGACAAGCACTGAAGCACAGCCAGTTCATTCTGAAACCCCCCTCAATTGATGAACAAGGAAAACAGCAACTGCCACAGCTCAAGGAAAAATTGGAGGAACCCAAACCTCTAGAGGCAGGTGAAGACAACATCACAACTCCTTGGAGAAAAGAGGTCACCAAGGGAAAGACAACCTCAAAAGAAACAAAGAAGAAGGTACCAAGGAAATGGAGGAACAAGAAAGGGAGGACTTTAAGCACTACCAACCACCATGATGAAGGAAAAACGTCAAGCTAGTGACGCTAAAGAAGCGCTTCATGGGAGGCAACCCATGTTTTATATGCTTTCAGATGATAATGAATAAGTCAATCTTTATGAGCTTCAATCCAAACTTAACAAACAATTGGTGAAAATCTTCTTATGCAGAATATAGTGAGGAACAAGTTTGGTGTTCAAAGCAAACCAAGTTGCATGCTAGTCTTGGGAGCTTTGAACACAAAACTTTCATCACAGTGCTTCAGACTAAGTTTGGTGTCACCCCAGGGTGCCACCAAAATGCATATAAGGAACCACCAATAGTTAGTTAGTTAGTTGAAATTCAAACAAACAATCAAATCCTTTCTTTCCTTTATTTCTAGCCGTAGAGTTTGAATTTTTTTTATGATATTAATTTCCTTATTTTAAATCTTTATAGGAAAGGACAAGAAGCATAAAAGAGATTGATTGGACAATTAAATGGGGGAGATTTCGCCACTTAAAGAAGAGGGGTTACACACTTGTTCTAAAGAGGGAATACGTTGGAAAATGTTGCCATGCAACATTGAAAAAAAAGGGACCCCTAGAAGACCGAGCAATCCCTATCATAAAGTGATGATCCTTGTCTTCTAGCCATGCATAACCCCAACCGTCTATCAAGTGACCACTTCATCAATCTACACCCTCCATTCTCTCACAACTTCTCTATATAAACAACCCTTGTCCATACCACCCTTCATTGTCATCACACACCTTCACCACTCTTCATTTCGGTACAATACACCCCCTATCCAATTATAAACATTCCTCCCCTCACTCTCCTCATTGCCATAAAACCCTAAACAACCAAAAGTCTCCACAACCTTACCACCTTCACATATTAAATCATTATTCATGGCATCTTCAAGTTCTAAGAGAAGGGAGGGGATGGAACCCATGGAAGAACACCCATATGATGAGAAGAGATTTAGAAGCTTGCATCATGCATTGCAATACGGGTGGATGGTTGATAAGGAAATCATTTATGAGCTGGGATTTCAAGTTAAGAAGACTGAATGCCCCGAAATCACAGAGAAGGTAGAAAGGAGAAGATGGGAGCTCCTCACCGACCCGGTCACTAAGGTGAATACAAATCTCGTAAGAGAATTTTATGCAAATGCAGTCAGGTATGATAAGAAAGATGAGTCATATACAAGCTTTGTGAGAGGAACAATGGTGGATTTTGGTCCCATGAGTGTAATGAGGGCATTGAAGCTACGGTCTATACCATTTGAAGAAGAAAGTTACCACTCAAGATTGGACAACAACCCCAATTATGACCAGCTTTTACTAGACCTGTGTGTACCAGGAGCTGACTGGGAAAGGGGTGCAGGAAATAAACCAAAGTTCATTAAGAGAACAGATCTCACTCCTGAAGCTAAGGAGTGGTTCGAGCTGGTGAGGAGGTCTATTCTCCCAGCTGCAAACAACTCGGAGGTGAATCTCGAGAGAGCAACAATGTTGCATTGTATACTCAAGGGAGGAGAAATCAAAGTTCATGAGATTATAGCTCAAGGAATTAGAAAGATGGCAGAGAAAAGCGACTCAAGAGGAACATTAGGTTACCCCAGCACCATTTACCGAATATGCAAGAAAGCTAGAGTGGTTTTTGAAGATGAGGACCCCGTTTGGATAAAGGAAGGCATTCCAATAACGGTCCGAAGGATGAATGCTGCAGCACTCCCCCTGCCTCAACGGAAGCAAAGAAAGAGGACAGCTCCTCAAGTAGTTGAAGGACAAGTCTTAGAGGGACAAGCACCACAGACTTTGGACATGCACCAATTACAGGAAGCCATTGATGGCTTATCTAGACAATATTTGGAAAGCCAAGGAGCACAGAAGGAGCTTCAACTACAGATGATGGGGCAGCAAGATGAGTGGCAAAGGCAAATGATGGAACAACAATTAAGCCAAGGACAACAATGGGGAGAAGCATTCAACAGAATGGAACAAAGGCAAAACGAGCAACAAGAATCCACCCAGAGGCTAATCAACATCCAAGCACATCAAGGGGCACACATACATGAGATGCATCGAAGACAAATAGAACAGGCAGAACTATTGGATGAGCAAAGGGCATTCGCAGAAGGAGTTTACATGAGTCAAACAGGACATCAGATAAATACTCAAGCCAGGCTCGGCTACTTAGTGGGACAGCTGCCAATATTGCATCCAGGAATAGCCAAGTATGATGAAATGAAGGATGAATTAGCACGAAGGGAAAGACAAAGGGTGGAAGAGAGTCATGAGTCAGTAAGGAAGGCACTTGAGGATTGGAAGCAAGCAAGATTGGCACGGATGCGAGGAAATGCAAGAGGAAACAAGGAGGACAAGCAAGGAAAAGAGCGTGGACACCCACAACAGTAAAAGGTGGTGGAGTTCCTTCTTTGTTCCATCTTTCTCTATGTTTTAAATAAGGAAGATCTTGTATGAAATAGAACTTGCTTCCATGTTATATTTAAACCTTTTTCAAATCATGTTATTTTTAGTTTTTGGTATTGAAGAGAGTCTATGTGCACTGGTCTTTTATGTCACTGCATCATTACTTAACCTACTTGTAAGCTTTTCCCTTTAAATCAAATAAAAAGAGAATGATTATAGTTGTAAAAGACCATAGTGGAGTTGAAAT
>NC_029794.2:88984707-88986120 GCF_000816755.2 Arachis ipaensis
ACCAACTGGTTCGGGAGTGTTGGCTGAAAGCTTATCTTAAAGAGTTGCCCCCTTACAGAGCACTTAGCCTAAATAACACAACTAACCCTTGAAATAACAATAAAAGGATCAATGAATAAAAGTCTCATGAGATATAAACAAAGTAAGTGTTTAGGGACATGATAAAGGTCTGAAAGCCAGTAATGGAATGAACCTAAGTTGCTATGCATGAAACCACCATAAAATCAGTAATATGACTTCCACAAGAATGACTCATTCCTCTGGATATTCCATTCATCATTTACTTGTTCCAGTACTTACTTAGGGACAAGCAAGCTTTAAGTTTGGTGTTGTGATGCCAGGGCATCTTGGCCAGTTTCACTGACCTTTTCTTTACTGTTTTTAGGTTAGTTTCATGCATTTCTTTAGGAAATAAGCTAGTTTTGGGTAAATATTCACTTGTCAATGTGCATTTTACATGATTTCATGAGGATTTTGCATAAGTTTAGTGACAAATATTATGTTTCATTACTCATGACTTGGACTAGAGCTTTGATGCACTTTGTTGCTTGATTTCAGGACCAAAAAGGAGCAAGAAAAGGGGAGGTAACTTGCAAAGATTAATGAGAAAAGTGATTGACAATAACACTCTCTCCTGTGGGATTCGACCTCACTCTATTGTGAGTTTTTACTTGACGACAACTTCGGTACACTTGTCGAAGGGAGATTTGTTGAGAGACAAGTTTTCCACGCATCACCTCCCTCATTGCTTTTTGATCTTCTCTTATTTCATGAAGGATGATGGAGTGCTCTTGATGTTCCACCCTTAGTTGTCCCATATTGAAACTCAGTTCTCCTAGGGAGGTGTTGATTTGCTCCCAATAGTTTTGTGGAGGAAAATGCATTTGAGGCATCTCCGGGATCTCATGGTGATGAGCTTCATATGCCTCTTGAGCTCCATGAATGGGCTCTCTTACTTGCTCCATCTTTTTCTTAGTGATGGGCTTGTCCTCTTTAATGAGGATATCTCCCTCTATGTCAACCCCAGCCGAATTGCATAGGTGGCAAATGAGGTGAGGAAAGGCTAACCTTGCCATAGTGGAGGACTTGTCAGCCACCTTGTAGAGTTCTTGAGGTATAATCTCATGAACTTTCACCTCTTCTCCAATCATGATGCTATGGATCATGATGGCCCGGTCTATAGTAACTTCAGACCGGTTGCTAGTGGGAATGATTGAGCATTGAATGAACTCCAACCATCCTCTAGCTACAGGCTTAAGGTCCAGTCTTCTTAGTTGAACTGGTTTACCTTTTGAGTCAATTTTCCATTGAGCTCCTTCTACACATATGTCCATAAGGACTTGGTCCAACCTTTGATCAAAGTTGACTCTTCTTGTGTAGGGGCGTGCGTTCTCTTCCATGTTTGGCAAGTTG
>NC_029794.2:88986207-88990522 GCF_000816755.2 Arachis ipaensis
CTTAGGTGCCATCAATGGTAATGGAAAAACAAAAATCTTATGCTTTTACCACACCAAACTTAGAATATTGCTCGCCCTCGAGCAATAAAAGAGAGAATAGATGAAGAAGAAGAAGAAGAAATGGAGGAGAGGGAGAAGGGGTTGTATTTCGGCCAAGAAGAGAAGAGAGGGTTGTGTTGTGTGAATTTGAAGAAGAATGGAGGGCTTTATATAGGGAAGGGAGGGGGGAAGGTTTCGACCATATGGGTGGGTTTGGGTGGAAAATTGGTTTTGAATTTTGAGGGTAGGTGGGGTTTATGAGGTAGGTTTATAGGGAAGAGTGGATGGATGTGAGTGGTGAAGAGGTGATGGGGAAGAGAGATTGAGGTGATTGGTGAAGGGTTTTGGGGAAGAGTGTTTATGGGATTGTGTGAAAGAGGGGTGAGAAGAAGTGAGTGGAGGTAGGTGGGGATCTTGTGGGGTCCACAGATCCTGAGATGATCCTGTGGGGTCCACAGATCCTGAGATGATCCTGTGGGGTCCACAGATCCTGAGGTGTTCAGGGATTTACAACCTTGCACCAAATTAGGCATGTAAAATGCCCTTGCACACAACTCTGGGCGTTCAACGCCCATTTGTTGGCCATTTCTAGCGTTGAACGCCAGAACCATGCTTGTTCTGGGCGTTCAGCGCCAGCTCCTCTCCAGGGTGCATTTCTGGCGTTCAGCGCCCCAGATGATGCCCATTTTGGGCGTTCAGTGCCCAGACACTGCCCATTTTGGGCGTTCAGCGCCAGAACCATGCTCTGTTCTGGCGCTGAACGCCAGACAGATGCTCCTCCAAGGTGTGATTTTTCTTCTACTGTTTTTGATTCTGTTTTTTATTTTTTTGTTTATTTTGTGACTCCACATGATCATGAACCTATAAAGATATATAACTAAGAAAAATATAGTTAGATAAATAAAAATTGGGTTGCCTCCCAACAAGCGCTTCTTTAATGTCAATAGCTTGATAGTGGGCTC
Organism: Arachis ipaensis; assembly: GCF_000816755.2. Classification (NCBI taxonomy): domain Eukaryota; kingdom Viridiplantae; phylum Streptophyta; class Magnoliopsida; order Fabales; family Fabaceae; genus Arachis; species Arachis ipaensis. The sequence goes on from NC_029794.2 coordinate 88,987,209, forward strand.
TCATGGAGCCTCACAGATGTTCAGAGCATTGTTGAGACTCCCCCAACACCAAACTTAGAGTTTGGATATGGGAGTTCAACACCAAACTTAGAGTTTGGTTGTGGCCTCCCAACACCAAACTTAGAGTTTGACTGTGGGGGCTTTGGTTGACTCTGCTTTGAGAGAAGCTTTTTCTGCTTCCTCTCTATGGATGCAGAGTGAGATCCTTGAGTTGTAAACACAAGGTTGTCCTTATTTAATTGAAGGATCAATTCTCCTCTGTCCACATCAATCACAGCTCTTGCTGTGGCTAGGAAAGGTCTTCCTAGGATGATGGATTCATCCTCTTCCTTGTCCTTATTTAATTGAAGGATCAATTCTCCTCTTCCACATCAATCACAGCTCTTGCTCTGTCCACATCAATCAACCTTTACTAACACGTCCTCTACTTGTCCATAAGCCTGTTTTCTTGAATTGTATGCCATCTCTAATGAGATTTTAGCAGCTTGCACCCCATAGATTCCCAGTTTCTCTATTACAGAGAGGGGCATGAGGTTTATCCCTGAACCAAGGTCACACAGAGCCTTAAAGATCATGGTGCCTATGGTACAAGGTATTATGAACTTTCCAGGATCCTGTCTCTTCTGAGGCAATGTCAGTTGATTCTGAGCCAATATGGCATTCAGAGTATCAATTTCAAGAACTCCCTTCTTCATAGGCGTCCCATTACTCACAGGATTCCTCTCAGAAGTGTACATAAACTGGTTATTAGCAACCATGTCAATGAGTTCTTGAGCTTCTGCAGGCGTTTTCTTTAGGTGAATGGATCCACCTGCAGAAGTATCCAATGACATCTTTGATAGCTCAGATAAACCATCATAGAATATATCCAGGATGGTCCATTCTGAAAGCATGTCAGAAGGACACTTTTTGGTCAGCTGCTTGTATCTTTCCCAAGCTTCAAAGAGAGATTCACCTTCTTTCTGTCTGAATGTTTGAACATCCACTCTAAGCTTGCTCAGCTTTTGAGGAGGAAAGAACTTGGCTAGGAAAGCCTTGACCAGCTTATCCCAAGAGTTCAGGCTGTCTTTAGGTTGAGAGTCCAACCATACTCTAGCTCTGTCTCTTACAGCAAAAGGGAAAAGCATGAGCCTGTAGACTTCAGGATCTACTCCATTAGTCTTAACAGTATCACATATCTGCAAGAATTCAGTTAAGAACTGAAAAGGATCTTCAGATGGAAGTCCATGAAACTTGCAGTTCTGCTGCATCAGAGAAACTAATTGAGGTTTCAGCTCAAAATTGTTTGCTCCAATGGTAGGAATGGAGATGCTTCTTCCATGTAAATTGGAATTTGGTGCAGTAAAGTCACCAAGCATTCTCCTTGCATTGTTGTTGGGTTCGGCTGCCATCTCCTTTACTTGTTCGAAATTTTCAATCAAGTTGTCTCTGGATTGTTGTAATTTAGCTTCTCTTAGTTTCTTCTTCAGAGTCCTTTCAGGTTCTGGATCAGCTTCAACAAGAATGCCTTTTTCCTTGTCCCTGCTCATAAGAAAGAGAAGAGAAAAAGAAAAGAAGAGGAATCCTCTATGTCACAGTAAAGAGGTTCCTTATTGTTAGTAGAAGAAGAGAAGAAGAAGAAAAAATTCGAACACAGATAGAAGAGGGGGGTTCGAATTTGGTGAGTGATGTGAGGAAGAGATGTTAGTAGATGAATAAATAAATAGAATAAGATGAGAGAGGGAGAGGATTTTCGAAAATAATTTTTGAAAAAGAGTTAGTAATTTTCGAAAATAGTTTTTGAAAAATGTTAGTAATTTTCAAAAATTAAGATTTTAAAAATTGAAATAATTAGTTAATTAAAAAGAAATTTTGAAAAAGAGGGAAGATATTTTCAAAAATTAGAGAGAGAGAGAGAGTTAGTTAGGTGGTTTTGAAAAAGATAAAAAACAAACAAAAAGTTAGTTAGTTAGTTGAAACAAATTTTGAAAAGATAAGAAGTTAGGAAGTTAGAAAAGATATTTTGAAATCAAATTTTTGAAAAAGGTAAGATAAGAAGATATTTTTAAAAAGATATGATAAAAATTAGTTTTTTTTTTTTTTTGAAAAAAAGATTTGATTTTTAAAATCACAATTAATGATTTGATTCACAAGAAATCACAAGATATGATTCTAGAACTTAAAGTTTGAATCTTTCTTAACAAGTAAGTAACAAACTTGAAATTTTTGAATCAAAACATTAATTGGTGATGTTATTTTCGAAAATTTGATATAAAAATAAGAAAAATATTTTTGAAAAATGTTTTTAGAATTTTTGAAAATAACTAAGAAAATTGAAAAAGATAAGATTTTTAAATTGAAATTTTGATTTGACTCATAAAAACAACTAGATTTTAAAAATTTTTGAAAAATTCAAATCTAATTTTCGAATTTATGAGAGAGAAAAAGGGAAAGATATTTTTTTAATTTTTGAATTTTTAATGATGAGAGAGAAAAACAAGAAAAATGATGCAATGCATGGAAGTTATGGATCAAAATAATGAATGCATGCAAGAATGCTATGAATGTCAAGATGAACACCAAGAACACTATGAATGTCATGATGAACATCAAGAACATATTTTTGAAAAATTTTTAATGCAAGGAAAACATGCAAGACACCAAACTTAGAATTCTTTAATGCTTAGACACTAAGAATTCAAGAATGCATATGAAAAACAAGAAAAGACAAAACATGCAAATGCAAAGATCAAACAAGAAGACTTACCAAGAACAACTTGAAGATCATGAAGAACACTATGAATGCATGCTTATTTTCGAAAAATGCAAGATGCACATGCAATTGACACCAAACTTATAACATGACTCAAGACTCAAACAAGAACACAAAAAAAAATATTTTTGATTTTTATGATTTTCTAATTTTTTTGTATTTTTTCGAAAATTATTTGAAAAACAAAAATAAGGATTTCAAAATCTTTAACATGAATTCCAGGAATCTTATGCTCTTTAGTCTAAAGCTCCAATCAAAGGGTCAGACATGGCTTAATAGCCATTCAAGCTTTAGAATGGATTTACATCCATTGAGGTGATTAGTTGAAGACCAATCCCAAAGGAGTTTGGGTATGGCTTTTCAGCCAGATAGGATTCAACATGTTACCATGAAACTCTAGAATTCATTCTTGAAAGTTTTGAAGCCATAGAATAATTTATTTTTGAAAACATTTTTATTTTATAAATATTTTTTTTTCGAAAACAAAGGAGAAATTTTTTAAAGATTTTTGAAAAATTTTTTGAAAAGAAAACGAAAAGAAAATTACCTAATCTGAGCAACA
>NC_029794.2:88990631-88998632 GCF_000816755.2 Arachis ipaensis
ATGGTCAACGCACCCTGTCACGGCACGGCTATTCATCTGTCGATTCTCGATCATGCTGGAATAGGATTTACTATCCTTTTGCGTCTGTCACTACGCCTAGCAATCGCAAGTTTGAAGCTCGTCACAGTCATTCAATCATTGAATCCTACTCGGAATACCACTAACAAGGTTTAGACTTTTCAGATTCTCTTGAATGCCGCCATCATTCTAGCTTATGCCACGAAGATCCCAATATCTCGGACTCGGTCCCCTGTATTGGTAATCTAAGAGATACTCGTTCAATCGAAGGTAGAACGGAAGTGGTTGTTAGGCACGCGTTCATAGGGAATGATGATGATTGTCACGTTCATCACATTCAGGTTGAAGTGCGAATGAATATCTTAGAAGCGAAATAAGATGAATTGAATGGAAAACAGTAGTACTTTGCATTAATCTTTGAGGAACAGCAGAGCTCTACACCTTAATCTATGGAATGCAGAAACTCTACCGTTGAAAATACATAGGTGATAATGGAGTTCATTGGTCTCGGCCCCAGAGGGGAACCGGAGTAACCAAGACTGTGAATACAATGATAAAAAGTTCTATTTATAATAAACTAGTCACTAGGGTTTACAGAAGTAAGTAATTGATGCATAAATCTACTTCTGGGGCCCACTTGGTGTGTGCTTGGGCTGAGCTTGAGTGTTGCACGTGTAGAGGTCCTTCTTGGAGTTGAACGCCACCTTTTGTGCCATTTTGGGCGTTGAACTCCACTTTGCAACTTGTTTCTGGCGCTGGACGCCAGAAATGGGCAGAGAGCTGGCGTTGAACGCCAGTTTGCGTCATCTAAACTTAGGCAAAGTATGGACTATTATACATTGCTGGAAAGCCCTGGATGTCTACTTTCCAACGCAATTGGAAGCGCGCCATTTCGAGTTCTGTAGCTCCAGAAAATTCACTTTGAGTGCAGGGAGGTCAGAATCCAACAGCATCAACAGTCCTTCTTCAACCTCTGAATCTGATTTTTGCTCAAGTCCCTCAATTTCAGCCAGAAAATACCTGAAATCACAGAAAAATACACAAACTCATAGTAAAGTCCAGAAATGTGAATTTAACATAAAAACTAATGAAAACATCCCTAAAAGTAACTAGATCCTACTAAAAATATACTAAAAACAATGTCAAAAAGCGTATAAATTATCCGCTCATCAGTTGTTCATAAAAAAAGGGGATTACCATTGATAAACACAAAGCGGATGCAATCTTAAATTTGCCTTCCCCTAAATCGAAGAAGGAAGTGCAATCCTTTCTTGGAAAAGTAAATTACCTTCGACAGTTTATATCAAACCTTTCTGGTCGAACTCGAATATTTGTACCCTTGGTGAAATTAAAAGATGAAACACAGTACAAGTGGACTGCAGAACATCAAAAAGCTTTCAAATCAGTCAAAGCTTATTTATCAACAGCACCAGTGATGGCAACTGTTCGTCTTCATGAGCCTTTAAAATTGCATATTGTTGTATCTATGAATACTATCGGATGTATGTTGGCTCAAGATATTGAGGAAGGACATGAGCTGGCTATTTATTATCTTAGTAGGGCATTAACTGATATAGAGACAAAGCATTCTTCTATCAAAAAATTGTGTCTGTCTCTTTACTATACTTGTACTAAGTTAAAATGTTATATGATTGCAAAAACTGTGAAAGTAGTTGCACAGACCAATTTGATAAAATACGTGTTATCTTATCCTATGCTAAGAGGACGATTAGGAAAATGGATGCTAGCTTTAACAGAGTTCGATCTGCAGTATGTGTCAGTCAAGGCTGTGAAAGGTCAGGTCATTGCAAAATTTCTGGTTGATCGACCGAACAATCTCAATGACTAGGGGACAAATATAGTCAATGTAGTGGCTGATTTTTGGAAATTGTATTTTGATAGTTCAAAACACAAGGATGGTGCTGGAATTGGGATCTTGATCATTTCTCCGGAAGGTGTTCTGTCAGAATTTCTTTTTGAAATATCCTTATTCGAATAATGTGGCTGAGTATGAGTCCTTGATACTAGGTCTTGAAATTCTAATTAATAGAGGGGCATTGGACGTTCAGATTTTTGGAGATTCCCAGTTGGTTTTGAAGCAATTATCCAAAGAATTCAAGTGCAATAATGAGAAATTACAAAAGTATTTATCAATAGTATGGAAGTTGTTAGTATCATTCCAACAAGTGTCTTTAGTTCATATTCCAAGGGTTCAAAACGAAATTGCTAATGAGTTAGCTCAAACTGTGTCTAGATATAAAATACTTCCTGAAACGTTGGAGAAATTGGCAAAAGTTCATCAAATCCTTGTACCCATCGAAGAAAGAAAGGCTTTGGTCTTAGATGAATGGGATGATGATGATTGGAGAAAGCCAATTGCTGAATATTTAAAGAATCCTAACATTGGGGTGGATCAAAAAATTAAATTAAAAGCAATGAATTTTGTGTTAATGGCTTATGAGTTGTACAAGAAAGGTATTGATGGTAGCCTTTCTAGATGTTTAAGTCAATCGGATAAAGATATTACTCTTAGAGAAGTTAATAAGGGTATATGTGGTGCCCTTCAAGCCAGAATGAAAATAAAGTGGGTACTTCGATGAGATCGTGTTTAATGGCCCTCCATGATTAAAGACTGCATCGATTATGCAAAAGCATGTAGAGAATGCCAACGACATGGGGTGATACACAGATCCCAGCTTCTGAATTACACTCAATTATAAAGTTATGGCCCTTTCGAGGTTGGGCTTTAGATCTGATTGGAATAATACATCCACCTTCGTCGAAGAATCATAAATTTATTTTGGTGGCAATTGAGTATTTTACAAAATGGGTTGAAGTTGTTCCTCTAATAGAGGCAGGTCAGAATGAAATCATTGATTTTATTGAGGAATACATAATCCATCGATTTGGAATTCTCGTGATATCTTTAATACAAATCCACTTATATCTTTAATACATAGTCCCCTGATCAGTACTTAATGTTTGAGGTATTCCAAATCAATGGATTATGTATTCCTCAATGAAATCAATGATTTCATTCTGACCTACCTCTATTAGAGGAACAGCTTCAACCCATATTGTAAAATAATCAATTGCCACTAAAATAAATTTATGATTCTTCGATGAAGGTGGATGTATTATTCCAATCAGATCTAAAGCCCAAACTCAAAAGGGCCATGGCTTTATAATTGAGTGCAATTCAGAAGTTGGGATCTGTTGTATCATCCCATGTCGTTGCCATTCTTGACATGCTTTGATTTGTATTCCGAGAATGCATATCGGATTAAAGATATCGATTCAGGAAGTATGATTAAGTCAATAAATGAAAAGTATTTGAAGTAATATCGATGCATGGAAGATGAAATTTAAATATATGAAGTACGAGTAGTAAAAAATAGTTTATAAAAATTAAAGTTTGGGAAAAAAAAGGTGCTAAAAGTTCTTTAAGTTCGAAACGAAGTTGAGCTCTTTCACTATCAAGAGTAGAATATGCCTCGACTTCATCATGTTCTTCATTTTGAGCCCTGTCGAACCTTCTATTGATTTCTTCTTGTTTAGTTTCCACTATGTAAAGCTCCTTGAAGAGTTCTTGTTTCTTTTGTTGTGCTACAGCATAGGCCCTACCAATTCAGCTTTTCTTTCTCGAATCCTAGCAAGCTCTTTTTCGAGTTCTTCCTCCCGTTTATCAAAATAAGCTTGAGTGCTAGCAGCCTAGGCGACTCTCAAGTCATATTCCTTGTATGACTTTTGTATCGATTGGAGAACAATGTTAACTTCTTTTGACTCTGTTTCGATTTTGGCCACCCTCTCCTTGGCTTCTTTTAACCTGTCTTCAATAATAGCGTAGTTATTCGAGACTTTTGTAAACTCTTTACTATAGAAGAAAATCAAGGAGGAACCTGGAATTCAAGAGAAGAACTTAAGATGTCAAACAACAGACCATTTAAATCAGGTTGTTCAACTCATTCGTTGGCCGTATGTGTCAATAGCCTCAAGATGGTGTTTAATTGTTCGAGAATTTTTTGGTTGAGACTTGCAAGAAGATTTGATGTGGGTAAATCTTTAGTAATTGGACTCGAGATGGGAATTTCTTCTTCTTGAGTAATTTTGGTTAAGACAGCCACCAATTTAGCCAGTTTGATATCTTGAGGTTCAGGGGATGTGACTGGAGCTTCTTTCAAAAGTTTGGGACCTTGTGAGGAAGAGTGGTCAGTTGGTTTTATTGGACTTGGTGTTTTTTTAGGAGGAAGTGTAATTTCTCTAGTCTCTCGAATAAGTGAATCGAGGGATTGTGCAATGGGAGACTTGAGGATCGAATCAGTATTGATAGGAGAAGGAGGATTATGAGTGTTTTCAGCATGGGGACTTGGAGGTTTTTCTTGGGTCAAATGCATCAAGTTTTGTTCTTCAATATTTGATGGAAGAATGACTTGGATGGGTTCAACCAAAATGACAGTTTGAGCAGAAGAATGAGATCCTTGTGGCTCTGGTATGGGTTGGTCTCCTTGCTTTTCTAGGTCGAGTGCAGGTGATGAGGAAGAAATGGATTGAGCAGTTCTTCTAGCCTTTGACGTAATAGAAATTTTCGTAAGTGAAATAATTTGAAATCGATAAAGGAAATTTAAATCATTAAAGTTGTACCTGAGTCAATTTTTTGCGTTGGAGATGTGGAAATGAAGAGGTTTCTGATGAGTCATCTGAGGCTGGTTCTTCATAAGATGAGGAAAAAATATTTGAATAAGATAGTTGGTGGCTTTCATTAGAAGAGTTGATTGAGTAGTTACCTTTACAGATTTTGAAGATTTTGTTGAAATCTTCTGGATTTTTTGTTTTGGCTGTTGAGGCTACACTGAGGCTTCTATTTTTCTCTTTGGAACTTTCTTGGTGAAGATTCAACAACTGGAAGAGTTTTAATCGAAGACTTTTTTATCTCAGCCAAGGTTTGATTGTATCGAGAGTAGTAATTATTCCACCACTCAATAAAAGACTTGGTGATGAAGGCACTATGAACATAAGCCAAATGAGAATAGTGGCTTCGATGTTCTTGGTTAACATCAAGACACCTTTGTATGTCCTTTCTCGATTTGAATGCGAAATGACAAAGAGCATTGTGTTTTCGAGGGACTGGTGAAGGAATAACTTGAGAAAAGCCCATTTGTCTTGCAACATAATAGGAGCATGAACAGTCACCTTAAATTTCTCTTTCTTGTATTGAGGTATTCCTATTGAAAATATCTAAACAGCGAGAAAATTTGCCCAAGTTGCACTTGCTATATCATTTTCATCATCATCATTCGAGAAGATGAGACATTCGAACCATGGTGGTCCACAGTTTTGACGTAGGAAAGGAGTGAATGTCATATCCTCGTTCTGGAAGCTTTCGCAAGAGTGAAACAATGAAAATACATCCCATAAGAGATCTTCAGTTGAAGTGGCATTTTCGCAATTTGGTTGAAAAGGGGCCAGACGAAACCTTCGATATGCTATTTCTCTTAAGCGTTGCCCCCATCTTGCTTCATGAATTTTTTGAAAACAGCATTCAGCCAAATTTGTAGAAGCCAGAGAGGACCACCCACATTGATTGAGGATTTGTTTTGAAGACAGTCAACTAAATACCTTAATTCATCATACAAGTGCCCTAAAATCAATTTGGCCAAGTTAAATTTATGACCTTCATGAAGAAGGGTGGCCAATGGAAGGAACAACTTCTGCATTTGAATACTTCTCGAGCAGAAAATAATTGCATTAAGCCAGTAGTACAAAAAAGCCACACTATCTTCATCGGTCATAGGATCGTTGTCGTGACCCATGTGGTGGCTGATGAAATTACTGTAGGAGTTCTTTTGAACTATCTGATAGGATCGAGTTGGTTTTGTATCGAGTGTTGTCTCAGGGTAGTTTATTGGAAGGCCAGTAATGACAGCAACATCGAATAGTGTTGGTCCCACCATTTCGTAAGGGAGATGAAAGTTATTGGTGGTTTGTTCCAGAAATTCACCATAGGCACAATCATCCAATGGTGTGTAGTAGGAGTGAAATGAGAGAGGCGCAGGAGGTCGTAAATACCTTGTGCCTTCCAAGCGGCACCTTTCGATGGTTCAAAGCGTTGATACCAGGCAAGGAAGTCAGCTCCTCGGGGAGTGATTTTTGGGTTGCTTCTAAAGGATTTTTTTATAGTCGATGAAGGGGGCAATGAAAAGGTTTTGCTTTATGGGTAAGTCTTTTTCTTCAGCATTGGGAAAGGCTTGGTCATTCTTTTTGGTATGCTCCAGGGTTTGCAAAGGTTCGACGAAATAGCAGGTTTCTTCATCGGCAGTGAAGGGGATAAGAATTCTTTTGTCTTTAGGTAAATTTTGAGGATCTTCAATAATAATATCATTGAATCAATTCAGAACTTGCAGAGCAGGTTGCTCTAAGCTTCCAATTATGGGGCATTTATCCTTGTCTTTAGCAGAAAGGGATTTTGGAACAAAGGGGGAGGCTATTGATGATTATGTGAAGTAAGTTTAAAAATAGAAGATTTGGGTTGCAGAAAGGAGAATTCGTATAGGAGAATTTAGAAGGATTAGTAAAAAGTAAAATTTGAGAAGTAAGGTAGAATTTAAAAGATAGAAGTATGACATTGGACGATGGTAAGAATTCCTTCAAATGGAAATTAAGGTGGTAAATGATTTCGCCGTTTCATATTTCTTATTTGTTTTCAAATTTTAAAATTTGAAAACTTCTTTGAGAAGGCAAAATTAAAGAAAGAGAAACGGATAGTAGTGGGGAACATGCAGTAGTGGGCGTGAGTTAATGAAGTTAATAAATTTCATTTACAAGAAAATTAATTAATTACAGTAATAAATTGGATGAAATAGGATTAAGTGTTTTGTTTTTTAGATGATATTGAAAAACATATTAATCCTAAGGGGCAAATTTGTTGGTCGAAATATTCTATTCTTCGAAAATATTAAGCTTGGAGAATAATAAATTTCTATTTCGAAGAATGAAGTACTACATCGAGACAGACTTATCGAAGAATGTGAAGTAATAGCCAATTGATATATTTAGTCAAGGAGCTGGTTAATGTGCTTAATTGAAGAATTCAAGTTTTGAAACAGTTACTTATGTTAGACAAAAGAAGCAAGAACAGTTACTTATGAATTAATATACGTGGAAGTTACATTTCAATCTGATTGATTGAAGGCTCTTATAAATAGGAGAAGACTCGAAGGAACAAGGGTTAGGACTTTGCTTCAGAAAAATACTCAAGTACACTCATATCCCAGCGACTTACTGAGTCTGCTTTTCAAGTTACTTTTCTGTAGGGTTCCTTCCATGTTTTTAATTTTCATTTACATTTTTCAGTAACCTTTTACTTTTCTTGACCTTTCAAGCAATGTTTAATTTCCTTATTCAATTTAACCTTTCATCACTTTGTTTTTGAATTCGAAGTCCTTTGATCTTATCGAAGGTGATTTACTACTTTATTTAAATTCAATGCAATTTCTTTCATTTCCAATCAATTTATTTTCAAAATCTATTTTATCTATCTTTCAAGTTTCCCTTTATTTTGTTTCATCGAAAAGGTTCTTTGATGCATCTAAAAAAAATTAGTACTCACAGAAGAATAGATTTTGCTTCCAAACCACTAAATATCGAACTACTTTCGATTTGATAAAAATCGACAAAACAAAACTTTATCTATTTTTTAAATAGTTTCATAATTATACTCATTTAAAATTTTACTGTAATTTATTGTAACAAAAGAAATTGTGTAAAATAAACTAATTTGTAGTTTTCCTTCTTCTTTTTAATTTTTTTCTTATATTGAGGATTCTTATATTCATGTTAATATTGAGAATAATACTACTACGTCCATGCACATATTTATTGGATAACTTCATCCTTGTTGAAGGAAACATTTACTTCACAACCATATTGTTTTTATTTTCTCAAATTTGGGTTTAGGGAATTAAAAGAACAAATTAAAAATAAAAT
>NC_029794.2:88998812-88999168 GCF_000816755.2 Arachis ipaensis
TGTACGTTCACAAGTCACAACAGCCAATTCGGCGTTACAGCTTAGCAAGAAAGAAAGAAAGAAAGAAAGAAAGGATAGGGTCCTTGCATTGTTACGGTCAAACAATGATAAGTTATTTTAATGTGATAATATTCGAAACTGCTTTGTATCTGTCTTTTGATAAGTCAAGAATCACCTGCTTTTGGAACCAAGAGGGCCACTAAAGGTGGAATATAAATGCGTTCATGAAGATTCCAACACGTGTATTCTATATTATCTAATATCTACTCCTCTTTCAATATTTATGTTCATTTATTTTTTTTTATATATATTGATATTGATTAGTCCTGTGAAAGGATCGTTTGAGATCCAAGTTT
>NC_029794.2:89000208-89001169 GCF_000816755.2 Arachis ipaensis
ATATTTTTATATTTGATTATGTGTTAAGTCTGTTGTACAAATAAAAATAATTAATTTTTATACTTGTTATTTAAAAATAATATTTTTCTCTCTTTGTATATAGAAATATAATTAGATATTAGCATAAAAAATTTATATTGATTGTTATAAAATTAACTCAAAATTAATTTCTTTTAAATAATTGAATCTTGATTCTAACTTTTAATCACAACATTAGTATTCTCAGTTTTAAACAACTGTTCTCGCTCCTTTTAGACTAGCAAAAATAACTGCTACAAACAATCTTTGACACTTGAACTCTTCGATTCGAACATATCAGCCAGCATCCTCGATCAGATCGATCGATTAGCTCCTGCTTCGTATTCTTTGCCATAAATTTTCTCGATGCGGACTTTTACTCTTTAAGATACAAATTTATTAAATCTCTAATTCAGCATCTCTTTGAAATATAATATTTTTTATTAACAGTGATATATTTTGATTTGTCAAATTATTTATATAAAATATAAATTATAAATCATATATAGAGTGGGAAGGATAAAGAAAAATAGAAAAAAGAGAGAAGTAGATAAGAGAATGTAAGAAGGAGATTTATTAATTTTGGAGAGAAATATTTTCTCTCAATTTTAATAAGAGAGTGTCATGTGACATATTTTAGTTATTAAATTAGTTAGTAATATATAATATATAATATAGCTATATTTTAATTTTAATTTTAATATTTTAATTTTAATTTTAATTTTAATGCAATTAGAGAATATCATGTTGTATATTTTGATTATCAAATTTGTAATTAGTCATTGATAATGATATAAAAGAGATAGAGTGAGTGAAAGAATAAGAAATATAGAAAAAAGGGAGGGAGGAAGGAAGAACTTTTAAAATTTTGAAAGGAAAGATTTGATTTCAAATGCAATAAAGAAGTGACATATGACATATTTTAGTTATAAAATTAGTAATA
>NC_029794.2:89001497-89002400 GCF_000816755.2 Arachis ipaensis
TGTTTTAGTTGAACAAAAGTATTCTTTAAACACTAAAATTTTATTAGTCATTGATAATTATATATAATTGAAGTATTGTTTTGGTCCTTAACGTTGGGGGTCAGAATCGAAAACGTTTCCATCGTAATTTTCGATTTAAAATTATCTTTAACGTTTTTTTTCGTATTAAAATCGTCCTTTTAATTTCTTTCGGACAAAAATACTCTCATCCCTACCCCTATCCCTACCAGCACTTTCCTCCTCCTCCTCCTCCACCACCACCACCACCACCACCTCCACCACCACCAAACCAAGAAACAGAAACATATGCAAAAACTCAAAATCAGCCCACCACCACCACCTCTACCATCACCGAACCAAGAAGCAGAAACAGATGCAAAAATTCAAAATCAGCAGAAGCAAAAAGCAAGAAGCAGCAAAAGCAAACCAAGAAGCAGAAGAAAAAAGCAACACCATCACCATCACCATCACCATCACCACCAAACCAAGAAGTAGAAGCAGCAGAAGCAAAAAGTAAGAAGCAGCAAGCAGGTGGAAGCAGAATGTGTCCGCCGACTCCACCCACACGATGCTGGAAGCGTCCGACGCGTACTTGGGAAGAATCCCGAACCTCGATCATGGTGGAATTGACCTTCGGGTGCGCGATCATGGTGGAATTGAGCTGGTTCCCGAAGCTGTAACGGCTAATAGTTTTCAGGTCGCCGGAGGTAGTGATTTGCACCTCGTAGGGGAGGTCATCCTCCGACATGGCAAGAAGCCTGCCGTTGAAGAAGACGAGGCCTGCGTTCGTGATGCCGGAGCCATGACGGTTGTCGAGGATCCCGCACAAACCCTGCGCATAGAAGAGGAGGAGGCGGCGATGGCCACCCCCATTTCCCCTCCCCCTTTTTCCCTCCTCTTTCC
>NC_029794.2:89002543-89004681 GCF_000816755.2 Arachis ipaensis
TTTTAATATACAGTGATTTTGATTTTGAGTTAGAAGCTTATTAAGTATACCAAAATAAATATCCCTTCTACATGATTGTGTTGCCAATTTGAAGGTAGCAAGCCTTAGGAGATAGGAACAATAGGCCTTTTGAGTTTTGAGACATCACTTTGTAGCAACATTGTCCTTTCTTTCTCATATGAAAAAGGAAAAATAAAAAAATAAAAATTCATCCAATTTTATCCTCCCCTAGCTAATAATGAATCTACACTTTCAGAATCTCATGCCATGAGAGCAGAATTTAGCTAAGCATTCTAGATGTTAGTACAACTGTCAATCAATAAGGACTAAGCTAAATGAATCATTCAATGTGCATGCAGTAGGTGGAATAAAATTTTTTGAGATACATAGAAGGTTTGGTATTAGCAATCTTCCAAAATGCTCCATCTTTTAATAATTTTGTCCTTCAAGCAAATTTCTCCAACTCCATAATAACTTAATAAGTAGTCACTACTTCCTGTGCTAGTGCTACATACTACTTTAAAACGTTACATGTATAGTAGAACATAATAATCCTTTTTAAACGAGTTTAGACCCATATAATATAGACTTACTGGATTAGATGTACTTATTTATTTATTTATTTATTTTTGGGTGTGTGTGAGATACTATATTAGTTCATTTTAAGTAAGAATAAAATGGCAATTATGGCAATATTTCAAAAGTAAATACACCAGATATCTTATATAATAAGATTGTATTTATTTGATTTTTATCTCAACTTATAGATGCAAATAATAAATATTTTTATCTCTGATCTATTTTCACAATATATTAAAAATGTTAAGATAAAAACTGTTTTTATTTTTATCTCTACATCAAACACATTTTTATACATATTTTATGTATTTCAATATAATATCTAGATGCATCATAAAAGTTAGCGATAAGTACTTTTTCGTCCTTAAAATTTTGGATCAAAATAAAAATTATTTTCAACATTTTTTTATTAAAATTATCCTCAACGTTACAAAACGTTATAAAATCACCCTTTTATCTATGAACGATATTTTTTAGACAAATTTTCCTTAAACAAAACTTAAAAAAAAACTCTTCTCCCACTTTTACCATTAACCCCTGCTTGCATCATCATCACTATCGCTACACACCTCTGTCTCTATCTCTCTCTCTCATCAGTACTACCACCACACCACTCTTTATCTATCAATCTGAACCCATCACAACATCAGTCACTCCTTCATCCAAACAACAACAATGACAACAACAATTCAATTTTGAAGTGAGAAGAGAAGGAGAAAGTTTGGCAACAACAACTCAATAGTAACAGCAACTCAGACCAGATTCGCTTCGCCTTCCCGCTTTTAGATCAGTATCTGGCTTTGTCGGTCGTGCCTCCAGTTGGATCATCGTCGACTCTAGCCCAACAGTCACCATGCCATTTGAGGAAGAAGAAGAAAAAGAAGAGAAAGAGAGAAACACTACAACAATATAGATTATTTTTTAGGGTTATAATGTGTAAAAGAAAATTAAAATTTGTCAAAAAAATAAATTTTGACACTATTTTAACTATGAAAATATGTTAATAAAAGTTTTATCAAAAATAGTATTTTTAACATATAAGTGATTGTGAAAAAAATTTAAATCTTATTTTGATAAATATTGGCTGTCAAAAATAATTTATTAGAAAATTTTGAGAACATATTTCTGTGATACTTATTAATTGTCAAAAATATTATTTATTTTGACACTTATTAACTATAAAATATTCTCAACAAAAAATTTTAACAAAGAATGAGATGAGATCTTGAAACTAAAGAATAAATTGAGATTTTGAAAATAAAGAATGAGTAGTATAATCTTAAATTGAGAGCAGTGTGATGTCAAAATTAACAGAATCAAAGAAGAAGAAAAATAGTGGAGTAAATTGAAAACAATGAGTGTCAAAATTGAGGAGTAATTTTCTACGGTCAAATTATTCATCAAGAAAACATAGAAAATTTGACATTTGTGATATTTATCAAAAATATATATTAATTTTGACATTTAATTATGATGTTAAAAAATAGAGTGTCAAAATAACTCTATTTTCTTGTAGTGAAAAAAAAAGGGGGGGATGACGGTACCTGCATAGATCGAGT
>NC_029794.2:89004926-89005916 GCF_000816755.2 Arachis ipaensis
CTCTCTTTGCCTTTCATTCTCCACTCTTCCTCTTCTCTCTGGTCTGTCTTTTCAGTCACAACCGTGACAGCAACGGTGCCAGCAACTCACTCCTTCCCTAGCCACGACGACGACAGCGGCAGCAGCATCCTTTTCCGTCATCGCCTTCTTTTCATTCTCCTTCTCTTTCTGATGTGGTTGAGAGTGTTAGAGAGATGGATGGAGGAGGCTGATGATGGAAATGTCCGATGGTGTCTAATAATGACAATGATGGAAGATAATTTTTTGCGTTCTCTTTCTTTCTCTCTTTCGTTCTCTTTCTGTAATACCCGGTCTAACCGAAATTCAGTAAATAATAAGTTAAATAGGAGCGAATATGGTTGGAAGATTTGGCAATTGGAATTTAATAATTTAAATATGATATTTGGATTCAGTGAATTTTTCCGAGTCGGAAAATATAGTTTTCTGCGTAAAAGTGCGCAGTGGAATTTTGACTGGCAGTACCGGCTGAGATCTGTCTGGTACTACAACTGAGGAAATTGATTATGGGTAAATAAGATTAAGAAATGAGGAATTATAATTAGGGAAGGTAGAAATATTTAAAGTGCGATTTAGAGCGCTAATCTTAAAGGTTTTGGCCCAAAATTGGGCCAATGGGCAAAAATAAGTGAATCGGGCCTAAGTGGGCCCAAGACCCAACATATATAAACATTAGTTGTGAGCATTTCAGCTCATTTTACCCTAAAAAGAAGGGTTGGGGCGCTGATTTGAGAAGAGAGAAGAGAAGAGAGAAAACCTAACTCTCTTTGATCTTCAAACCACCATAACTTGAGATACGGAGCTCCGATTGACGAGCCGTTTGCGGTCACGCATTGCTCTTCTCATCCTCTACAATTCTATCTAAGTTTGGTGGTGAGTATTTCATTCATCTCTGCCCAGTTTTCGAAATTCCCTATTGTTACACGTTTTTGGGTAGTTAGTGTTGAAATCTTGTGATTTTGGGTGTTTAGG
>NC_029794.2:89006222-89050727 GCF_000816755.2 Arachis ipaensis
TATGACGTTTGCGCGTCGATGAGTTTTTGGCCATCTGCGCGTGCGCGTGGAGTGCGCGTACGCGTGGCCCTGTTTTCATGCCAAAGTTGATTTTTGAGTTTTAAAAGCCAAATCTCATACTTCTAAGCCTCCGATCTCACCTCTTATGTATTAAATCATTCTGATATGCCTAGCAATGAGCTAGGGAATGTGGTAACTTGCGAGTGAAGCAAGGGGAAAAGTTATGATCAATGATGATCAAAGATGATTATATGAGATATGGAGGGTGACGGTGGAAGTACCGTGTATGCCATGAGCTGGAGGGCTATATTTATTGATAAATGGCCCGTTCTTGATTGGACTTCCTTCGGGAGAGATTAGGATATACTGTTGTCATCTACTTTCATACTGTACCCTAGCCGGCCTAAACTTCGCGGGTCGCGACTAGTGCCTATTTACTTATGTTATATATATCTATCTGTTATCTATCTCTTAATCTCCTCTACGCCTTGTCTGTATATCGCGTTCGGCTTAGCAGTTTAACTTTTCATTGTCAAAACGTGAGTGATACGTCTTCGCAATTTTATTTCTACTCTTTTCAGGCTTCTCGATTAATACTCCTTTCGAAAATTACCTATATTTATATATGAAAAATCCACCTGAAAGTCGTACCACCGTAATATCATTGGTAAAGTGTCAATGTGTGAGTTGAGGATGGCTTGATGTGGATTTTGGTACATTTTGATTGATTTCAAAAAGGGTTGAAATTGGCATGTTTTGGTTAATTTTGAAAAGAGTTGAAAATTGCTTGTTTTGAAAATGGCACCTTGTGGTTTTGTATGAAAATATGGTTTTTGGGCACATTTTGACACACGCGTGCGCGTGGTGTGCGCATGCGCGTCGATGCGCTGCACCCAATGCCCAGCTATTTTCCAGAGAGTTGTGCCAGAGTTATGCCAGTTTTGTGCCTGGACGCAAGAGCACCCACGCGTACGCGTGGCTGACGCTTGCGCGCCGTTTGGATATTTTTCAAACCGCGCGTTCGCGCGTATGACGTTTGCGCGTCGATGAGTTTTTGGCCATCTGCGCATGCGCGTGGAGTGCGCGTACGCGTGGCCCTGTTTTCATGCCAAAGTTGATTTTTGAGTTTTAAAAGCCAAATCTCCTACATCTACAGAGATAAATAGTGATAGAGCATTTGGGACCGACTTAAAGGCCACATTGGTAGAGTAGCAAAACCCTCATTTATTTTGTTGATAAACATAGAATAAAAGGATATAATATAATGGTGATAGTGTCCAGTCCCTAGTGGACACGAAAAAGCCTAATTTCTCTCATCCAATCATAAAAGTATATGGAACTTATCTTATATATAAGTTGCATGATTAAGCATCTTCATTTACACCAACAATAATCAATTGACCTTCATTCACCTAATTTACCTTTTCATCAGCAACATTAGACATTATTATTTATTTATATTTTTATTTATTTTTATCACAATTGAATCATCAACATTTGAGTTTTATTACTCTTAAGCTCTCAATTCAACAACTCAACTGAAGTGTTTCTATTTTTTATTAAACCTAAAAATTGATAATTAACCGTGACCAACCAAGAAACAAAGTGAAATATTCCCTTTTTGTAATTTTTTTAAAACTTTTTTGAAAAGAGGAAAAGCAATCTTTTTTTCCATTATGGCGTTTGTGAAAATCCTATTCCATCCTTTCATAGATTTGACTCTTATCTACTTCGATTCTTCCTAGTTCCTATTCCCAAATTTTGGTTTACAGAATACAGAAAAGATAGTGAGTCATCACATGAATTAACAAGACATTATTTCTCGGACCAAATAATTTTGTCCACTGGGTATTATTGTAAATCAAATCTGCCCCAAGTACTTCTCAGTGACATTACATTACAAAACATTGAAGAAACTATATTAGGCTTTATACGAAGAAAAAAAATGTTGCCAATTATTTATTTATTTATTTTGTTTGGTGACTTGTTGCCAATTATTTATACGCTAGGCTTTCTTAAAATCAGTTATATATAAAAAAAGGGTTCTTAAATCAAACGATTATGTTAGTGTACTTTTATTTTAATGAGTATANNNATCTAGTATAAAACAAATATTTTAGGGCATAAAATATAAATACGTGTTATATTAATTAATTTAGCAAAACTA
Source organism: Arachis ipaensis (assembly GCF_000816755.2). NCBI lineage: Eukaryota > Viridiplantae > Streptophyta > Magnoliopsida > Fabales > Fabaceae > Arachis > Arachis ipaensis. Next base: position 89,008,390 of record NC_029794.2, read on the forward strand.
TCTAATATGATTCTTATGCTAAATAATCATCTAATCTTAATATAAGATAGTTGGTCAAATGCGTTGAACTAATTTCCTTTTTTAAATTAGGTACAATTCGTACAAATTGGAAATTACTACGAACGACTTATTTCTTTTAAATTATTATTAATCATTAATTTTTCAAGAGAGGACGTGGAATAGAATCCATATCTTTTGCACAGGCTGGCCATACAGCAATACATCAACAACTATGATAGAGAGCGTGAACCTCACGCGCTGAAACAACAGCTCCAGAGAGGTAGGGAATCCAATTTTTTCCCTTCTTGCGGTGGACCCCACTTTCAATATTGCCTAAGATTACGTCTGGAACATTGCACACACAAGAAAGATGCCTTTTTTTTTTTCCTTTAAAAAAAGGACAAGCTTTTACAAATTACAACCGTTAGATTCCAACTCTCTGCCACAGATTTAAGAATCTCTCTCGATCCACGAAAATCACTTTACTAGTAGGGATATTGTAACTATTTTTTTTTGGTAACTATATTGTAACAGTGTAACTCATTTGATATTATCATAACTATTTTTATGTAATAATTTTTTAAAAATTATTTTAATTCATCTTTCTTATTTTAATTTTAATATTGATAGGATCATTTTTACTGTAAAAATAATTTGACAATAATAATATTAATTTGTGAATGTCAAAGTCCATCTCTCGTTTCAATTAATTTATTATTTTTGACGTTTAAGATTGGCCTTTTCTAATAACAAAAATACCAAGTGTCTTTTTTTTTTTTGTTTTTTTGGTGTTTAAGGAAAGAAACAAAGAAAAAATACTAAACATTAGGGACGTAGTCCCATTACAACAATACTGATAAATCTTTTCAAGGCTCATTCCATTACAATTGCTGTATGCAATTAGATGCTCCATATTTAGCTAAAGTATCAGACACTTGGTTGGTATCTCTTTGAATTAGATTGACTTTTACTCTCTAATTCCAACTTAAGACCTCTTTGATTTTAGTCACCAAATCATTATCAAAACTTAGCACTTGGTTGTTTCTATCATTAACAAGGATAAAAGCATTTAAACAATCCGTCTCGTAAGTGACCTCTCTAAACCCAGCTTCCCATGCTAGAATTAGCTCCCTCCAAATTGCAAAAAGCTCGTCTCGCAACCAAGAGCCATTATAATCACGCAATACACACCCAAAACTAACAGATTCACCAAATATACTAGCATCACAGTTTACTTTAATCGAAAATTGGGTAGGAGGTGACTAAGAAAGCAGCAAATAAGAAGGAGTAGACACCTGATGTATAGATAAGAACTTATGAAGTTCAAATTGAGAACCATGAATAAGAGCTATAACCTTACCCATTCTCTATGGATTAGCTGGATTAAAAACATCATTGTTACGATCCCTCCAAATCCACCAAATAGTCGCCGAGAAGAGGAAGGCATTGGAATTCATGCCACTGCGCAACCAGCAATCTAACTGTTGACCGTAAACTTTCAAATTCAAACTATACCAGATAGCTTTGGTCTTGGGGCACTCACGAAGACAGTGAGAAATCGTTTCAGGTTCAGTATTACACCGAAGGCACAAATCAGAGCTGCCAAACCTCTATGAAATCGAAAAGCAGTTGTGGGAATTGCATTATGAATACATAGCCAAATGATAATTTTGTACTTTTTGGGAACTCGGGTTCGCCATAACCAAAGCCAATTGGTCTGCTCCTCCCAACCGAAAACACGCTTACAAAGCCACAAGTAGCCATTTCTAGAAGAATAAATATTTGAAAGAGTTGCTGACCACCTCCAACCAGCCCCCTCTCCCATTTGACAATTTGGATTATACGAAAGAATACTCTGTTTAACAAGGTCAGGTAAGAGAGTGTAGCACCTCTCAAGCTTTCACTGTCCATCCTCCCAAAAATCACTGATATTACTCTCAAAATCAGAAATATGAACATACGGCACTTCCTTGGCCAAGGGACCTTCCATCTTCCATTTTCCAAACTAAAAAAATTGGTTAAGAGGACCAATATTCCATGTGAAACCATCTCTTAAAAGATTAAAAGCCTTACAAATACTCCTCCATACATGAGATACATTTCTGGGCCAAGTGTCTAAGTCTAAGAGTAACTTTATATTTAATTTTAGGTATTATTTTTAATTTGTACAGTAAATAAATAAATTTGAAATTAAAATTTATATTAAATATTACTTTGTAAATAATACTAATATTAGTAAGAAAATATGGTATATTGGAGTGATAAATTTTATATTAAGTTTTAAATTAAATCTTATGATATATGGCCTCACAAATAGGAACCCAAAATAAAATGGAATTAATAATAAGCATTGAAGATACTCTAAGTATTTTTATCAATCAAATATAATTAAAGTGTTAAAAATAAAAATATACTCATGTGCTACTTTCTCTCTTTTATATATTCATTTTTTCACTTCTTTAACGAACAATAGATCACTCTCGAATACCTCATTGTTCCTTCTCTTTTGATTTTTTGCTGCATTGTGCTACATTGTTTGTGCATTCTGTTCAGAATTTTACACTAATTACATCTTGTCTCAAAAATTTTCAATCTACAATGCAGTACTTGTGAAATCGGATCTGAATTTACATTAAATACACAAATCTTTGATGATAATAGAAAATTATAGTTCAGATGAGCTAAATCTATGAATTGGTTGTTTCTTATCTATTTAACGTAAAGAGGAGGTACGAATATCTTTTTTGATGATTCTGACAAATTAATATGAGCTATCAGGGTATTAGTTTCAATTACTTGTATTGTTGTTCTATGTTCGATATTTCTATGTTATTTGTATATATTTTTGTTCTTTTGTTTTTTATTCTAGTTATTTATGATGATGTTAATTTTTGTTACTAGAGTCGTTAGTTGTATGAAAAATTAGTATTATTTTATGATTCTAGTTTTTGTTTTTATATCTACGAATTTCTGTGCTATGCTAACAGAAATATGTGCTATGCTAAAATATTTTTGTGAAGCAACGAACTAAAACTTTTGTTTTATGTGATTTTTTACTGTGATTATTTCAGGATAAGTTTTTTGTATGATGATGAGCAGTACGTGCTAAAGATTGGGATAAATTTCAACACTCTTAAAAAAATTAGAAAATTCTATTAATTATGCTAATCATGCAGATTTTTTTACTAAAATAAGAAATTCAAATAGAAGGAGAAATGAAATAAAAAAGCAACTCATTACTTGTAGTAGAGAGAAAAATAGAAAATTTGGTATGCCATCTACTATGAAAACAAATCCAACATCTGTTGCAAGGTATCCGATCCTGCAAGAAACTATGTGTATATAGTGAATGATACTTAGTCTTTGGGTTATTTCAAAGGTTGTTCTAACTCATTCATATTCATGTTGTCCCGATCAAGATGAATTATTTAAACAACCCAGGGAGCTTCGCCTACATGCTCGTTGGACATTTGAGAATAATGATGAAGCTGGTATTAGACCAAGTAAAATATATCAAGCACTTGTTGTGGCAATTGGTGGTCATCGTGAATTAAATTTTATTGAAAATGATATTTAAAATTATATTAATAGGGAGATTCGTAATATTTTCGAAGTAGATGATTCAAAAGAATTAGAAAAATATTTTTTGAGAATGAAAAAGCAAAATCAGAATTTTTTATGAGCTTGAACTTGATAGTAATAAGTCAATTAAAAATATATTTTGGGATGATGAAAGAAACAAGACTGTGATAAATTCATATTTTATTATTATTTTTGCTTAAAAAGAGTAGATTTTATCAACTTATCTTACATTTATTCCTTGAAATTGTATGTTTTTGTGAATCTCTTCGTAATTGTGATTAATTATGAAAAACATGCTTTTTATACTTAAAATTACCAATTTTAATTTAGTTTTCTTTCATTCGATACCTTGATATGTTTGTTTGAGTGATTTAAAATTTTGAAGGCAAGGATGGCTTGAAGAAGTGAAGAAAAAACATGTAAAAGTGGAGAATTTATGAAGCAATGAAGTTTTAGAAATCCGCGCAATTGTGTGTACGCATGCCTCATGCATACGCATGACTTACATTTCGCATGCAGTTGTGCGTATGCATGTCTCATGCGTACACATGACTGCCAGCACGTGATTTACTTACGTAAACACGTGGGTTGTGATTTCAGGCTGATTTTGGATCCAATCTAACTCATTTCTGAAGCATTTGAAGCCAAGACCAAGGGGGATGAACCAAGTAGTGATAGAGTAGTTTTAGGATGAGGTTTTAGGTTAGAATTTTAGAGAGAGAAGCTCCAATTTTTCTCTAGAATTTAGGTTTCTTAGTTTAATTTCTTCTTAATTTTAGGATTGAATCTTATTTTAATTTAGTTTCCTTTACTTTTTATTGTTCTAGTACCCTAGTTTATTTAGTTTCTCTTGTTAATTCCTTTATTTTATCAATTTTAGTTCATGAACTCTCTTGTTAATTTTAATTTTTATTTAATACAATTTTATATTTTCATGTCCTTTGATATTTGCTTTAGTTGCTATTATTGATTTTTTGCTTTGGTTAGTTATTGTTTTTATTAATTCTTGCATTTTATGATTTTTGCCTTTATTGCATTCTAGGTGTTTGATGAAACGCTCATTTTAGTTTTAGAGTAGATATTTATATTCTTGACTTGGATTGGTAATTTGGATAACCTAGAATTACTAATGTCCAAGTTGATTGATGATTTAGAGATCTTAATTATTCTTATTTCTATTAACGCTAATCTTTTGCTAATTCAATTAATAAGTTGATTAGGACTTATAAATCAGGATTAATTAAGCCCATTTGACTTTTCTCCAATGTTGGGGATGACGAAATGAATTTGCTCTTTGTAATTATCATGTTATGGTTAGTAACAAGGAAAGTGATCCTTAACCATCAACCCTTGCTAAGATCTTTCTTACTTGACTTTCTTAATTGTCTTAGTTTAATTGTTTTTGATATTTAGTTATTGTTTACTTCTTTAATTTCTTGTTATTTACATTTTTTGTTTATTACTACCAAAACCTCCAATATCTCATAATCAATAATTGAGCACTCGATTGCAATTCATAGGGAGAACGACTCGGGATTCTATTTCCGGTTATTTTGGTTTGTATCGTGACAACCTTTTAAACTTTGATTGGGAGTTAATTGTTGGTTTAGACTATGCTTGCAACAAAATTTTATTGAGAAATTCTAAATCGACATTAATTCTTCATCAAGTTTTTGGCACCATTATCGCGTTGTTGGGGAGTTGCAATATGTGCTTGTTATTGGCTATTGTGAATATGCTAATATGTCAATAGCTTGCTTTTTGGTTGTTTGCTTGTTTTTGTTATTAGTTAGGATTGTATTTTTCTTGTTTCTTGATATCTTTTATTTTTTATTTTCTCTTTCTTCTATGAATTCTCATCCTTTTGACTTGGAGTTTGGTTGTAATTATGTTGTAGAAAATGGTAACTTCAATGCCGGTTCACACTATGGGACGGGAAATCAATTGAGGGGGGAGCCACACGCTTATAAACAACCTTCTTGGCAACATCCCCCTCCAGTCTCTTATGGTCACAATCCGCTCCATAATGCATACCAATCCAATAGATACGATGGACCTCCTTGTGGTTATCAACCACAAACATCATATGCCTATCAACCACCTCCTCAACCTAGCCCTCAACCATCACTTTTACAAGTCTCATACTACCACCAAATACCTCCATATGATCCTAATCCATCTCACCACTATATCACCAACCATACACACCTCAAGAACCACCATATGTGTCATACAACCCATAACCAGAATCACCATCATTCCAACACCAATACTCCCAAGAAATACCAATTTTATATACACCAGCTCAATACCCTTACCAATATGAACCACCTCCCATTTATGACAGTTACCTCCAACCCAGTCAACCATCTTCTACACCACAAACCTCCATGGAAGAGTATTCATAACTATTGATCCTAGAGTAAAATAATCTCAATTATAGTAACCAAGAGCAAGAAGAGTCAAGACATTATCTCATGGAAATAATAGATCGACTTAAAGTAATCATGTTTCTCAAAGAGTAAGAGGAAGCTCAAAGGAGGCAAGAAAGCATCATGACTACTCACTACTCTAGCTGAAGATTTATCTTGCCTGATCTTAATACACTCTTGCCACAATCTAAGCACCCCCACGAATGAATGCAAAAAACCAATTCCAATGGAACAGTGTGTAGTGGAAGGAAGCTTAGAATCTCAAGGAAAAGAGAAAGAGTTGAAGCATGATTTACCACAAGTGGAGGACGTTGAGATCATTGAAGTTGTAAAAGTGGTTAAAGAATTGTGAGAAATTGAACAAAAGGTGGATCTCAAAATTGAAGACAATTCCACACCAACAAGTGACGTTGGTGATCTTATTGAGGCTTCTTCCACTGGATGTGAAACCGATGTTGAGGAGGAATGTGCACAACTTCCAAGATATATTTTGATCAATAAGGATGACATGGAGGAAGTGGATGAACAAGAAGTGTAAACTGAGGAAGTTTGTCAAAAGGTGGGAGTTATTCAAAAAGAGAAAAAAGGAATGGCAACCACATCGTCAAAGTTGTTAAAGATAGCTCTTTCTAAGGCACCATAATCTATCTTAACATTTGAGTGGGTAAAACTCTTGTCCCTAAGTTTTATTATCCCACTTGAATATGGTTTGCTAGAGACGGATGGTCAACTTCGTGCCTTTTGTAGATTGAAAAGTAGGAGTGAGTTGTGTGGTGGTTGGAAATATAGTTCTAGACTCATTACGGTTGAAACTTCAAGGTTTAAGTGCAAATGTTGGCATAGTGTTTAATTGATTGGGTCTAGGAGGGTGCTTTGGTATCTATATGAGAATTCTGAAGTGAGCTCACCTAAGTGAAATCACAAGAATCAATTAGAAGACGGGTGCAAAAATAAAGTTTGGGATCCCGAGATTACTAGTGAGAATCATCTATTTTGGGAGCTCCTATCTTGTTTAAAACTTCATCAAAACTTGTTGCACTTAATTGGAAATTCTGAAGATCATTGAAAGTCCAAGCATTGGTGGAAGTTTCAGGATGAGTTCAAGCATAAGCTTCCTTGATAAGAGCTCACCAAAATGTACAATTTAAGGACAATAACTAAAAGTGTTAGGTGAGAGACACCCCACCATGGTAACATCCTTCTAACTCTTCTTCTCTTTTAGCATTTGTTTATTGATTTTTTCTCTTCTTGGTTAGCTTAGTTTGGTAGAATTTTAGTGTCAATCTTGTGTTTATATGGTAGAATAGGTTTTGGAGGTTAAAAACCATGTTGGATATCATATTTGGTGACTTTAGAGTCCTAAAATTTTGCAGAAACTGAGTTCTGTGCGTGGTAGGAGTGGCAAGAGTGCATATATAATTTTTGGGGGATTAGGTCATTAGGGTTCAGATGTCACCGTCACTCACCCTTTAGTTCCCAAATCCTAGACCCTCAACTCCCCTCTTCAGCTCTTCTCCAAGCCTCCAAAGATGACCACCTCTACTTAGCTGCACTAGACCATCCGTCATAGCCCGCCCGTCCCTGTAGCCGGTTGGTGTCCTCACAGCCATCGAGCTCACCTCTTCAGCTCTTCTCCAAGGACCACAGCCTCTACTCAACTGCTTCGGTCACCTTGCCACTGTCCCTCACTGAGCTCACATCGGCATTTCTCCCACTTCTCTTCTCCCCGTCACTGTCCTTGTTGGCTCGCCTCTCCCGTCTGCAGTTTCTAGTCTCTGCTCGCCTTTCCCTCATCGTTTCTCTGCTAACTGGTAAGCACTCCTCTCCGGCTCGCTTCTTCAATTTTTATTTTAAGTTAATTTTGTATGATTTATTTTTTATGTTAAAATAGTTAAACTAAATTCATAATATTACTTATGATTGTTGTTGATGGCTGATAATCTGATTTTGTATTGTTGATGGTTGATTTTGTGATGTTAATTGTTGATGCTTTGATTTTTGATTTTGTGTTGTTGATATTTTGATTGTGTGCATTCTAATTTTTGATTTTGTGTTGTTGATGCTTTGATTTTGTTAAACTAGACTCATAATATTATTTATTCAAACAAGCAAAACATTCATTTTGTCTGCAACATTTTTCTTTTTATTTGAATGCAACCTGCAATTTTGGATTATGCTGCTTTTCAGTTATAAATGGATAAGGCAAAATATATGATGCATTGGTGCTAAACCCTTTTTTCAGTTTCTTAAAAAATGTTACTTAAAATCACACTCCTAACAAAAGGGTGGTGTGCCCCATTTTTATTAATATTAAATTAATATGATTTGTTATCTTGCAAAAATAATTTTGCTGTGCATACAAGTAGATATAGTAGCACCATGAATGAATGATAATGAATTGATGATGTGATGAATGATTCGCTTCCAAGTTGCCTTACAGTGGTTTCACTCAAACTCACATGTCGGCCCCCAAAGATTTATATTGACGAAGATAAGTCTCTCCTTTGATGAATGGCTGAAGTTACCGGCTGCCGTAGACCAACTCTAATTTTAGTTTAGACCATGTTCCCTTAACAACTAACTATCAAATTAGTTAAACAAGAATGAACAACCACCCTAATTTGTTTTTGGCTTTACTTTTAAAAAGATTGACTAGGAACTTGAAACTTGGAACAGTCTTGTAGAGTTTGCACTTGATCTTTCGATATAATTGAGAAATTTTTGCCAGGGTAACACTTGATTGGTTGTGGTTAATAGGTAAAGGGTGGTGAGATTGGTTAATAGGATTCGTTTTTTATATATTCTTAGCATGAGGCATTACTAAGATTTATTTTTTTATTTATTATTTTACCGAGTTAGAGTTAGAGTAAATATTTCTGCATAATTATACAGTAACTTTTAATTGCATCATCATTAGAGTTATTTTATTGGTTGGTCATGGAAACTATACCTATGCAAATTGTTCAATTCTAAAATAAGTGTTGGTTGCTTCTATTTTTGTTTACCTTTGCTTTGGAATTTCAATTTGGTGTTGCTTTCTTCTCAATGGTATTGCTGTTATTTTCGAAAAATTATTTCACCTTTTTTTCAAAAATAGTGCCAAGTTATTTGGTAAAACTTTGTGTTAATTAATCATAATTCTTAACTTAACTAGTTTATATGCTGTGTTTTCAATGTTGGTTTGTTAAATGGTGGAAGAACAAGAATAATGATTGAAGACTCCTTTGATGCAATTTCTTTATTATGCTGTTAAATTTGTAGTGATTAAACATTAATCCTTTTTTAATTTTAAGTTATTTGACATTGTATGAATCTTATATTTATATTTTAATTTAGTTATGAATTTTAAGTTTTTATCTTAATTTATATATGAATGTGTAAAAATTAAAATGTTATTTAATTTTTATAGGGGCGGGTAGGGGCGGGACAGGTACCCGTGGGGCGGGTTAGGGTAGAGTAGCCTACTACCCGCAGGTAAGGGTGGGGCGGGTAGTAGTGGAGTGCAAGGACAGCGGGGCGGGGTTAGGTAGGGTAAAAACCCGCCCCTACCCGCCCCATTGCCACCCCTAGTGCGTGGGCACACTAATGAATGGACTATTGATGGTTTAGAATTTCACAAATGAAGTCTCGTTGTAATGTATAGTTTCTAAACCAAACAATAGTCCTCTCATGCAAAAGATTGTTTGTCACTAAAACAAACCCCTAAATTTATAAACCGGAGTATTGAACCTCGGGTCGTTCTCCCTAGGAATTGCAATGAAGTGTTCTTGTTATTGGTTATGGATTGTTTTGGGGTTTTTGAGATATTAGACATGAAATGTAAATAGAAAAAGAAATAAACTAACAATTAACAAAGCTCTTGGCAAGATATGAGAACTAGAAGTCCTATCCTAGTTATCCTCCTCAATTGTGACCACAAATTGTTCATTGCTACTACTTAGTTAACCTCTACAATGGAGGAAAGTCAAGTGGATGAATTAACTTGATTCCACAAGTCCTAGCCAACTCTCAAGAGAAAGACTAGCTTTAGTGGTATCCAAATCAATTAGCAACTTCTAATTATCGATCAACAAAGGAATTAGATAACTCAAGCATCACTAATTACTCTACCTAGGCCAAGAGGAGCAAAATCTATACTAAAGCTAAAAGAGGCATTTCATCAAACACATAGAAGGCAATAAAAGTAAACAACATGAATTGCAAGAATTAAAGAGAGATCTAACTAGAATAGCAAGAGATCAACAATAAAAAAGGAAAACAATTATGAAACAACAAAGAACTTACCAATTGCATTGAAGAAGAAATGTAGATCTACAAAAGAAAATTCATAAACTACAACTAACAATACAAATGAATTACAAGAGAAGAAGAATTCTACAACTACAAGAGAACAATTAAGGAAATAAAAGGAAAATTAGAAGAGGAGAAGAAGTAGATCTAGATCTAAAACCTAATCCTAATTCTAGAGAGAAGTGAGAGCTTCTCTCTCTAGAAACTAACTCTAACTACTTCTAAAACTTAAACTATGACTAATGATCAAAAGTATGTTAATTTCCCTTCAATCCTTGGCTTAAATAGCATTATAAATGAGTTGGATTGGGCCTACAAGGCTTCTAAAATCATTGGCCACGAGTTGTATTAAGTGAACCATGTGCACCCATCGGCGCGTACGTGTACCGTGCACGTGCGCGCTCCTATGCGCAATACAACTATAGCAAATCTTATATCATTTTGAAGCCCTGGATGTTAGCTTTCCAAAGCAACTGGAACCGTGTCATTTGGACCTCTGTAGCTCAAGTTATGGTCGATTAAGTGTGAAGAGGTCGGCTTGACAACTTTTGCGATTCCTTCATTTCTTCATGAGTTCTCCATTTTTACATGCTTTTCCTTCATTTTCTTGATCCAATCTTTGCCTCCTAAACCTGAAATCACTTAAAAAACATATCAAGGCATCTAATGAAATCAAGGTGAATTAAATTTAGCTATTCTAAGACCTAAAAAGCATGTTTTCACTCTTAAGCACAATTAAAGGAGAATTTACAAAACCATGCTATTTCATTGAATAAATGTGAGGAAAGGTTATCAAATCCCCTAAATTAAGCACAAGATAAACCCTACAAAGGAGGTTTATCACACACTACTGTGCATATGCACAGAAATTTTCAAATCCTCTGGTGCGCGCGTATGTACAACTTTCCCAACTTCCTTGACCCATGCGTATGCACGCTATGGTGCGTACGCATCCCTGAATTTGATCGCTCTGGTGCATGCGTGCGCACCCCGTTGTGCGTACGTACTCCTGTTAGTAAAAAAATCTTTTGTGCATACGCACTCAGCTGTGCATACGCATCCCCAATTTCAGGCTCTCTGGTCAGTGCGTGCGCACAGTTACATGCGTACGCACCACCTCCATTTTCCCCATTTGTGCGTATGCATGGCAGCTGCACACACACGATCTCAAAAAAAACACTTCCCCTTTGTTTCCCACCAATCCACTTCTTTTCTTCTTCTTTCTTCTCCGTTCTTCTTTCACCCTCCTTTTCTCCATTTCTTCTCTCTCACCTCAATACCACCCACCTCCTACCTCTACCATCTCCATTCCACCTCTGACGACATCACAGAGCTGTAATACTCCTCTCATCTCTTCTCTGTTTTCTATTTCTGCACACCAAGTACCATTTTTCCTTGCAATTTTTGTTTTAGTAGTTTAATATCTTAGTTTGATTATAGTTTGTTAGTGAGTTAATTTAATTTTCTATTTTAGTAGATTAGGTGGTTAGGATAGATTAGTTTAGGTGAAAAGTGTTGGATTATTAATCTGATTTGCTGATTCTGCTGAGGAATTGCTGCTGATTACTGGCATGATACTATTTTAGCATTGTTTTTGTTGATATTCTTTGTTAGATTGAGATTGAGGTTATACTTTATTTTTTGGTATTGAATTTTGACTATTGGATATTTGTGCATACCAAGTGCTAGTGACATTTCCTTTAAAAATGTTTTCAAATTATAAAATGCATGTTGTATCTAGCCACCATGTAATTTGAATTTATTATCTATTATTAAGCAATTATATATAATTTATGCATCTGCTGCTAAGTGATACTTGTTTGTTTTGGTTTTTCTATACATCACCAAGTTGATGTATTGAAATTGTGAAATTGTGAAATTGGATTGTAAGCTTATCTAGTGACAATTTTTTGCACTTTTCAAGCTATGTGGACCATGTTTGCTATGTGATTGATTTCAACTTATATCTCTTTTTCACTAAGTAACATAGCATCCGTGTTTCTCCCCTTTATCTCAACTATGTGATTCGATCAAATCTTAATTATGATATTAATTGATGTTCGAGTTTGATATTTCATTTGGTTTATTCAGTTTTCTTGTACATCAACCAATTTCCATTCATTACCCATTTCACAATTGATTGATCCTTGCTTGAGTAATTTTATGCTCTTTTAGTGCTTGTTTGTTTATCTTTACCTACAAGCTTTCTTTCCAAGTGTCTTGAGCACACTAAAATAAGTGAGCTACATATCTCTTTTAAACAATGGTGACATAAAGCTTTCAATGCTAGTGTATGTGTGAGTTCTAAACCGGGCACAAACTTAAAATTCACACACTTGCTTCATCAATGTCACAAACTGATCAACTTATTTTATTTTAGTGATTATTACCTCATTCCAATAATTTCTGCTTCCTTTAGTTAGATGTTACTTGTCTTAATATATTCTATTTTATATTTTTCAGGATGAGTAATCATAAGCAACAAAGAAAGCAGAAGAAGGAACATGCCTCAATGGATAGAGAAGAGAGAAAACTCTTTTTCAGCTACAGCAACCGGATGATCCACCAATTGAAGGTGGCAATCTGTAAAGTCTCCATACACCCCTAGTCATGAGCGCACAGAGGACTGTGCGAAATTCAAGTGTAGGGGAGGCTTAGAGCATAAATTTTGGTTGTAAAGATGCTTTTTCCAAACACTATTTTCACATTTCATTTTTATTATTATATCTTTTAGAATTTGGTAGTTGCATTTTTGTTTGTTCTGTATATATTTTAGAGTTTTATTGCTTAGTCAAATAATGAAATTTTTAATGAACTTTCTTTTAAAGGGCATCCCATTGATTTGAGTCGAAACCTTTTTGTTGAACTTGTTTGAAAAACATAGTAAAACATAGATTAGAGATAGAATACACAACCAAGTAATATTTGAGCTCCAATATATGGTTGCATTGTATTAACTACTATTTTACTTGTGTGTGTTATTCTCTTTTTATGATAGTGATCTATGATTTATTTAATTCTTTATGTCTAATATTTTGTATATGAATGCATTTATATGATCGAGGCCTTTATTTCATCGAAACTCACTTACCCAAATAGCCTTACCCTTTCTATTTATCATTGTTACCCAATTTTGAACATTTTTAATTCTCTTTTGTTCTAATTTTTAGCACATCCCCACCCTTAAGTAGAAAATCATAAATGTCCTTAATTTGCATTGTTGATTAGCTTAGGCTAATAAGTGTGTATCATTTAAGTGTGGGAAAATGGAGTCTGAGAACATGGGTAGAGAGTAAATTAGATATTTTGAATTTTTCTTAAAAATTTTAGGAATTAGGTACACATACATGCATTAAATGCTTAAACTATATGCATTTATCTTTTGAAAAAAAAATTGTGTATATATGATGTTTCAAAAGAAAAGAAACGAAAAAAAAGAAAAAAAAAACGAGAAAACAATAAAAAGGGGACAAATATTACCCGAAAAGAAAAGTATGAAAATTAAAATACATATGTGATATGAATTGAAAAGAATGCATGAGTGTGTAAAAAAATGAATATTGAGTAGTTAAGTTGTATTATAGTTGAATAAGTTGTTGTAGGTTAGGTGGATATTTAAGCTAATCAAAGGTTCAAATTTTAAGTTCACTTGACCATATACAATGCTACCTTAATCATAACCACATTACAATCCTTGGAAAGCTCTCATGACACTTGCATATATACATTGAATATTTGTTGATTATTAGAAGAAGAACAAATCTTAGAAAGCAAGATTAGAAGAGAATTGAGTGAATCAATCCTATACACTTGAGCGATTAAAGAGTATACACATCCGGTGAAGGGTTCGATTGCTCAATCCTATGTTTCCATCTATTATGACCTCTTATCTTGCAAGTTGTTCATTCTTTTTAGAACTCAAATTGATTCATGGGGCTATATTATTTGCTATATTGCTTTATCCCTCTATGTTTGTATGTTTTCTTGAAGATTGACTTATTTTAATCAAGTAGATATAAATAGATACAAGTAGATAGATAGATAGAAATAGATATAATAGATATATATAGTTTACTTTTAATAAGTGTTATATTCCTTGATCTTGTCTTTTCTAATGCTTATCACGAGGACATGCTCTTGTTTAAGTGTGGAAAAATTGATAAATCCATATTTTAAGATTATTTTTTGCTTGAAAAAAGTAAATTTTATCAACTTACCTTGCACTTATTCTTTGAAATTGCATGTTTTTGTGAATCTCTTCCTAATTGTGCTTAATTGTGAAAAAAATACTTTTTATACTTAAAATTATCAATTTTAATTCACTTTTCTCCCATTTGATGCCTTGATATGTTTGTTTAAGTGATTTAAGGTTTTAAGGCAAGGATGACTTGAAGAAGTGAAGAAAAAGTATGTAAAAGTGGAGCATTTATAAAAAAATGAAGTTTTAGAAATCTGCACAATTGTGCGTACGCATGACTACCAGCACGTGATTTACTTAAGTAAATACATGGGCCGCAATTTCAGGCCAATTTTGGGTCCAATCTAACCCATTTCTGAAGCATTTGAAGCCAAGACCAAGGGGATGAACCAAGTAGTGATAGAATAATTTTAGGATGAGATTTTAGGTTAGAATTCTAGAGAGAGAAACTCTAACTTCTCTTTAGAATTTAAGTTTCTTAGTTTAATTTCTTCTTAATTTTAGGATTGAATCTTGTTTTAATTTAGTTTCCTTTACTTTTTATTGTTCTAGTACTCTAGTTTATTTAGTTTCTCTTGTTAATTTCTTTATTCTGTCAATTTTAGTTTATGATCTTTGTTGTTAATTTTAATTTTTTTTTTAATACAATTTTATATTTTCATGTCCTTTAATATTTACTTTAGTTGCTATTGTTGAGCTTAGTTGATTTTGGGCTAATATATGATGACAAACATTAGTTGGGTTAATAGCCCAATATTGTTTAATGTGTGTTTTATTGTGGTAGGCCATAACTTATCTCACTGCCAAACAATGAAGCTGGTTTACTCCTTTGGTTATTCAAGCAAATAAACAAGCCCAAGACTAGCATACAAATCAGCAACTTAAAGAGCTAAAGCTCCTCCTCATATCACTGCTCAGCAAAGAGAAGGAAATATATTTGCTAAATGAAATGTGAGGACAGTTGGACAAAGCAAGGGCAAGTGTTGCTCAAACAAAGCAAGAAGGACACAAGGACACCCCACTAACCCAAGGACATCAGCAGAGCACAATTTGGATAGTGGAAAAGCAAAACACAAAAATTACAAGAATATAGAAGCAGAGGTAGTGGTGAGCTTCTCGGACAGCAAGGAAAATGGAACAAAATGAAAAAAAGGAGTGCATGCCATGGGAGAAAGCAAAGCAAAGGACCACAGAGGTGGTGGACGGGCTCTTCGGACAGCAGAGATAATGGAGCATGGTGAAGAAGGACTGCATGCCAGCAGTGACAGCTCCAATGGGCAGCAAGGACAAGCAAATGGAAGAGGCAAAAATGAAGGCAAGCTGAAGACATATAAGGAGCCTCATTCCAACATTTCAGGATAAGAAAAAGAGAGCACACACTCAGAGCATCATCTCTAACATTGAGCTGAAATTTTTTTCTTCTACTCAAGCTTAATTTTTGATTTTCTTTGTTATGGCTGTCTTGTGTCATTTTCTGTTTTTGAGAAAAAGGTTGATATTGTGAGTTTGAAAAGCCAAGATAGAAAAGGCAAGAGTGATGCAAAAGAGCCACTGATGTCTGATGCAATTGAGTTGTTGAACTAGGATAGTTCTCCTTGCCAAGTTGGATCAGCACTTGGTGAGTTTGAATCTGTCTAGATTCTCCTTCAAGTTGGGACAACACTTTGGGTTGCTAAGCTTTGGCGAAGAAAGCTTAGGGGTAGATACTAATTGAATTAGGGATTAATTCAATTTGTATTGGTGAATGTAATCAGTAGATTATAGTGAAAATTCAACCATGGTTTGTGGTGGAGACTGGACGTAGGATTTATTGCACTAAGAATCTGAACCAGGATACATACTGGCCTTTTTTCTCCTCTTCCCTACTCTTTACTTGTTCTGCACACGAGACAAAATGAAATAATCTCCTGCAACTTAAGCTTCTGCTGAAACAGAGTTTGAAACTTTAAGTTTTAAGCCAACTTGATTCAACCCCCCTTCTCAAGTTCAAGTAGAACCATCAATTGGTATCAGAGCAAGGTCTCAAGGAGTCAAGCTTCACAGCTTGGAATAAAGATCGATGGCCAACAATATGGGTCCTAACATCGTGGCTTTCACTCTCACTGAGAAGCAGTCTAATAATAGACCTCCCTACTTCAATGGTAGCAACTATTCTTACTGGAAAGAGAGAATGAGAATCTTCGTGTGGTCAATCGAGTACAATATCTGGAAGATTATTCTCAACGGACCAGACGTTTCCACTAAACAAAATGCTGATGGAAAAGTTATGGCATGGTAATTGTGGATAACTATACTAGGTTTGGTTGGGTGTTCTTTCTTGCTCATAAACATGAGGCTTTTTCTGTTTTTGAAAAAATTCAGCAAAAAGATTTAAAATGAAAAAGGTTTAAAAATTATTTCAATTAGAAGTGACCATGGTAAAGAATTTGAAAATCAATACTTTGAATCTTTTTGTGATGAACTAGGCATATCACATAACTTCTCTTGTCCTAGAACACCTCAACAAAATGGTGTTGTACAAAAGTTTACAAGAAATGGCTAGAGCTATATTATGTGAATATGAAATTCCCAAGTTCTTATGGGCTGAAGCTGTGAATACAGCTTGCTATGTTTTAAATAGAACCATCATTAGGAAGTTTTTGAAGAAAACTCCATATGAACTTTGGAAAGGACATCCTCCCAATCTTAGTTACTTTCATGTGTTTGGCTGCAAGTGTTTCATACTGAATATCAAAGAAAATTTAGGAAAATTTGATCCTAAAACACATGAAGGCATTTTTCTGGGTTATTCCACTCATAGCAAGGCATATAGAGTATATAACAAGAACTCGAAAACTATTGAAGAAACCATGCATGTCACATTCTATGAGTCTAATACAGTTCCTAGTATTTGCATAGATGATGGTCCAGGTTTTGAAGCTGAATTGCCCAAGAACACTAAGTCAGTTCCTCAAAATTCAAGCTCTCATAAAGCTGCACCTATTAGCAGCAAAAATCCTAATTCTGCAAGAGACAATTTGGAATTATCTCCTGTTGCAGCAGAAAATACTGATGCAGATGCCATTGTTGATCAAGAGGAACCTAAATCCTAACTCAAACCAGAAGGCCCAGGGAATGGAAATTTCTGAGAAATTATCCTGAAAAATTCATCATAGGTGATCCCTCCAAAGGAATATCAACGAGATCATCTTTGAAAAGAGCTGAAACCGACAACTTAGCTCTTATATCAAAGATTGAACCTCAAAATATCCAAGAAGCTCTTGCTGACCCATCTTGGGTATTAGCTATGGAGGAGGAATTACAACAGTTTGAGAAAAATCATGTCTGGACCTTAGTACCTTACTCAAATGGAAAGAAAGTCACTGGCACTAAATGAATTTTCAGAAACAAATTGGCTGAAGATGGAACCATTGTCTGAAACAAAGCTAGATTAGTTGCTCAAGGCTATGATCAAAAGGAAGGGATTGATTTCGATGAATCCTTTACACCTGTAGCTCGAATGGAAGCCATCAGATTGCTCCTTGCATATGCATCTCATTGTGGCTTCAAGCTATTCCAAATGGACGTAAAGTGTACTTTTCTCAATGGCATAATAGATAGAGAGGTTTATGTGGCTCAACCACCTAGATTTGAAAATAAAACTTTTCCTAATCATGTTTTCAAATTAGCTAAAGCCTTATATAGTTTGAGACAAGTTCCTAGAGCTTGGTATGAGAGGCTTAGCTCATTTTTATTGAAAAACAAATTTCAAAGAGGAGCCACTGACACCACTTTATTTATTAAGAATTATAATGATCATTTTATTCTTGTGCAAGTTTATGTTGATGATATTATCTTTGGTTCGACTAATGAGGATTTTTGTGTGCAGATTTTGCTAAGCTTATGACCAATGAATTTGATATGAGTATGATGGGAGAGCTCAACTTATTTCTAGGCTTGCAAATGAAGCAAACTGCAGAAGGAATATTCATTCATCAAGAAAAATATGCAAAGAAACTTGTAAAGAAATTTGGGCTGGAATGTGCCAAGCCAATGGAACCCCCATGCATCCAAATATCAAGCTTGACAAAGATGAACATGCTAGAGATGTTGATGAGACACGCTATAGAGGGATGATTGGCACTTTGATGTATCTAACCTTCTCAAGCCCTGATATCATCTAAAATGTTGGAGTGTGCTCAAGGTTTCAATCAAAGCCTAAGGAATCTCATCTCTCAGCTGTTAAGAGGATCATCCGATATGTGCTTAGTACCACTGATTATGGTTTATGATTTCCAAAGATTGATTCCTTTTAATTAGTGGGTTTTTGTGATGCAGACTTTGTTGGGGACAGAATTGATAGAAGAAGCACAAGTGGCATGTGTTGCTTTTTTGGAAAATCACTCATTGTTTGGTCAAGTAAGAAGCAAGCTACAGTGGTACTTTCCACAGCCGAAGCTGAGTATATTGCAGCCTCTTCTTGTTGTTCTCAATTATTATGACTGAAAACTCAATTAGCTGACTATAAGATGAATGTTTCTAATATTCCATTATTTTGTGACAACACGAGTGCTATAAATATTTTCAAAAACCCTGTTTTGCACTCAAGAACAAAGAACATTGAAGTTTAATTTCATTCTATAAGAGAACATGTGCAAAATATAAATTTAGATATTCAATTTGTTAAATCTGAAGGTCAGCTGGCTGATATTTTCATTCTAATTTGTGTGCTTAAAGTTCATACTTGCCAATTAAATATTAATTGAACATGACTTGCTCTTTATTATGGATGCTTGAGATTGCTCTTCTCATGCCATTGCATGCTTTACTTCCTCTTGCATCCCATGCCAAGTGTCATGACCCTTGCTTTTACATTCACAATGGGCACTACAAGTCACTTGCATATTTTTGTCAAATTGATTATTGGGTTTAATGTTTTCCTTCCTTCCCTTCCTTTTTAGGATAGCCACCAAGAAAGGCAAGGAGATAGCTTCGAGAAAATCGGCCGCAAAAAGGGCACCCCAAAGGTCAAACTCTAAGGCGCGCTCTTCATTAGGAGCCAAACCCCTATCTAAAAAAGGGAAGACACCCGCTCCTATTGATGAGAATGACAAGGGCAAACTGGCGAAAGATTCTTCAAGGTTCCCCAACCACTTCTGTGAACTTATGTTCCCCTCCATAGCTGTGAGGAACTATCATCCTGAGCATTCACTCGCTCCGCCGGACAAGGTTGCTCCTTATATTTTGTCCCGCATTGAACAGCGAGGATGGGAGTTTCTTTTGAGGAAACCAAGGGAAATCAACCTCTCTTGGGTGTAAGAATTTTACACTAACTACCATCTTCCCTCTCTTCAATCAGTATACATGCGCCGGAAGCAAGTCTCGGTTTCAGAAGAGGCTATTCAGCAAGTGCTTAATGTTCTACCGGTACCAAGTGACATGGATAGCTACCAAGAAGTCTTACGTCAGCGAGAGAAGTTTGGATTCGATTGGGACTCGATTCTCCGAGTCATTGTTGAACCAGAGGCATTTTGGATCCATGGTCGACTGCGGATGAGGCCCAAGAGCATTGACGCTCGCTTCCTCACTGTGGAAGCTAGAGCTTAGGCCCAGATCCTATCTCACTATGTGCTACCTAGCACCCACAAGTCGTCCCTCACGGCGGACCTCGCCTTGCTTGTTTGGTGTGTTCTCACGGAGAAGCCGGTGAATATTCCGCTTCTTGTCAAGCAAGCGATGAGTCAAGTTCACGACCGGGGTAATTTGCCATTTCCAGCATTGGTGTATGACTTAGTTGCTGCTACGGGTGTTTCTTGGGAAGCCAAGGACAAAAAGATTATAGTTTCGGCTAAGGGCGATGTGGTCCCAAGCGGAAAATACCTGCACATTCCCATGAACAAACCAAGCCTCGACATGACCCCGCCACTTCTTTTTCCTTCTAGCTCATCATCACCACCACTGAGATCCACACATCAAAGGATAGAAGATCTTCACCGGAAGCTTGATAGATATGAGCGGCGCAACCACCGCTGATATACTTACATCAAGAAGCTTCTGCGTTGTGTTACCCCTAGCATGGAGGAACCCGAAATATTCACATCCACCTCAAACCCATGTGATGGGAGCTCTGATGAAGGGGATAGTGAAGGTTCCGGTCCCGACCGTCCCTTGCGTATTATTCGTAGCACGGAGGACCGTGCTAATTTCTAAAGTGTGGGGAGGTCGTTCGACCGATCTCCATGGGTAACAATCTCTTCCCGTCGATACCCATGGATTTATTTTTGCTTAGAAGTTAATATATTGCATGTGTAGTTAGTTTTGCTTGTAAATACCCTTTGCATGATAGTTAGTTTCTATAGAGTTACTTGGTCAAAACAATAACTTTCTTTCCAAGAAACTGTGTTTTGGGTGACCTACCAAAATTCTGAAATTTTTTTGCAGTAAACTTGCTTTAAGAATGTATTTTGGAACATAGTAATTGAGCTAAGAACACAAGCATGAAAGTTTTGAGCCTATTGCATGGTTACACCTTCTAACCATTATTTCCATTCTTGTGTGCATATCTCTCTCTATGATTATGATCCTTGCTTTGTCTGATTCTATATGTCCATTGCTTTGTGTATAAATGCATTTACATGATTGAGGCCATCATTTCAATAGTCACTTTTCCCAAATGGCCTTAACCCTCTTATCTACCATTGCTAACCAATTTTGAGCCTATGATAAACCCCATTTTGTTCTTAGATAGAGCACATCAACAGCCCTAAGTGAAAAACCATGAATGTCCCTGAATTTGGATCCTTGATTAGCTTAGGTAAGTTAGGATGTGTATCATTCAAATAGGAGGGTATACTTGGGGAATTAGGGTAGATATATAGGTGTATAATTGTAGTGTAATTGGAAATTCTAAGATTTGGGAACATACTCATGTGTTGAATGATTAAATTGTATGCGTTGAAACTTTTGTTCACAAAGAAACTCCAAGAAAAGGGGATAACAAAAAAAAAAGAGAGAGAAAGCAATGAAAGGGGACAAAGATGCCCCAAGATAAAGTAACAAAAACAATGCATATGGGTGTGAATTGGAAAGAATGCATGAGTATGCAAAAAGAGTAAAAGTCAAGGGTAGCTAGGTAATGTATTGTAGTAGTATAGCTTGTTCTATGTGTCTAGTGGATCCTAGGTTGATCAAGGACTCAAATTTTAAGCCCACTTGGCCATATACATCCTTACCTTCACCCTAGCCCCGTTACAACCCATGAATAAGACCTCATGATACTTGTAAGCATGCATTAAGTAATTGTTGATTGTTAGATGAAAGATAAATCTTGGAAAGCATGATTAGGAGAAGATTGAGTGACGAACCCTATACACTTGAGCGAATAGAGCGGATACACTTCTGGTGAGGGTTCGACGCTCAATGCTTGTTCTCGGCTTTCACAAGCGTTTGTTTAGAAAATCATATGCACTCCTTAGTGGTATTCAATTTGGTAGGATTCATGAATTATATACTATTTTCACCCTACATGCTCACATGTATTCTTGGAGGATAGATTAACTCTTGACCAAGTAGGTAGATGATTTTACATTAGTTGCATGCATCCATTTAGGTAGTTTGCATTTCATAAACCCTTTCTCACCATGATCTTTGGTCTTTTTATTTTAAGCATGAGGACATGCTTGGTTTAAGTGTGGGGAGATTTGATAAACCCCGATTTTGTGGTTTATCTTGTGCTTATTTTGGGGGATTTTATCAATATTTCTCACACTTATTCGCAAGAAATGCATAGTTTTGTGTTCACTTCTCAATATTGCTCCATGATGGAAAACATGCTTATTTTGCTTTAAAATTGCCATATTTAAATCCTCTTCTATTGCCATTCGATGCCGTGATGTATTTGTTGAGTAATTTCAGGAATTATAGGGTAGAAATGACTTAGAAGAGAGGGAGAAAGCATGTACAAAAAGGGAGGAACATGAAGAATTGAAATCTTGGGAGAAGCAGCATCGGCGCGCCCGCGCACTCCACGTGCACGCGTGGATGAGTTTGGCTGGAAGCGGCGCGCAAGGATGGACGCATCCGCGCGGATCAGAAGATTCCTATCGACGCGCACGCGCACTTGGCGCGCACGCGTGGGAAGCTGCACGTGACCTCATTACAGGAAATCATGCCTGGCGATTTCTGAGGCTCATCAGGCCCAATTTCAACCTGTTTCTGCATGGAAAAGACCCAATGATGCTAGGGGAAAAGGGGGGATCAATCAATTTTACACTAAGACACAATTTTAGAGTTTTTTGGTTCTTTGGTTATTCTAGAGAGAGAAACCCTTGTTCCTCTCTAGATCTAGTTTTAATTTGATATTCCCTTGTTGGATTGTGAATTGAATCTTGTTAATTACTAGTTTTAATTATTCAATTTGAATTCCTTGTTACAAAAGCCATTTGACGTACTTCAAGTCTAGGAGTAGATATTACGTACTTAAGACTTTTGGAAGTAGACTTAATGAGCTTGGTTTTAGGCTTGAAGTCTTCTTTTGGAAGTAGACTTAATTGTCAAGATATGGTTGTTAGACAAAGATGGTGACTGCAATTCCCATGCCTAGCCAAGAGTTGCTTTTATTATTCATATTTGAAAACCAAATTTCTCAACTATTTACCTTAGTTATAGTTACTTGTTTGGTTTATAATAGAATTAAGTGGAATGTTACTTGTTCATTGGAATTGCTCATGTTTCGCTTAGTTAATTGAACTAATTTGTTGCAATTTAAGATTACTTGCTTGTTAAGATTCCCATTTATTTTCATGCTCATAACTCACAACCCCGGATTTCTAACCAATGTTGAAGCACATGTTTGCCCATTCCTTGTGAGACGACCCGAGATTTGAATACTTCGGTTATTTCTATTGGGGTTGAACTTGTGACAACCAAATCCCTCTTCTAAATTTGACATCCGAGGATTGTTGTTGGTAGAGCTATACTTGCAATGCGATCTTATTGAAGAAAATCTTTACCAATACACCCTTGGGGGAGCACGTCAAATTTTTGGCGCCGTTGCCGGGGAATGGTTGCAACGTATGCCTTGATATTGGTTATGTGAATATGTGAATATTGTAGATATTTTACTTCTTTCAATACTTAGCTATAGTTTAGATTTCTTTTGCATTTGTGCTATGACTTTCAAGTTTGATGACTCGGCCTCAACCGAATTTTAGCTTAGCCAATTTTGATCCCGAGATTGAAAGAACTTTGTTACACACTCGGCAAGCTAGACGGCGGTTGGACTATATGCCTAGTACTTCGGCCTCTCTTGAGGAAAATACCGAATTACTAGACATCACCGAGAGTGACTTGGAGTCCGCTACTTCCTATTCTTTTGTTGGCACTACTAATACATCTTTGCACCAAACAGGTGAGCCACACATGGCGGAGCCACGCCGGATCACTTTGCATGAGCAAGGAGCTCCAGATATCATACTTCAATTGTTGCAAGCAAGATATCCTAACCTTGATCCAAACTTTGAGTTGAAGAGTAGCTTGATAAATCTACTTCCTAAGTATCATGGGTTGCCGGGTCAAGACCCCATCCGACATTTGAAGAATTTTCAAGTTGCTTGTTCTACGACTCGAAGGCATGGAGCCGATGAGGTAGCTATCATGGTTTTTGCCTTCCCTTTCTCTCTTGAAGCGCAAGCAAAAACATGGTTCTATTCGCTACCAGATGAGATTGTGACTAATTGGGATTTCTTGAGAAGAGAGTTTCTTGATAAGTTCTTCCCACCGGAGAAGACCGACTACATCCGAAAAGAGATTTTGGGTATAATGCAAAGAGACCAAGAGAGCTTGTACGAGTATTGGTCTCGGTTCAAGAGGCTATTGGAGTCATGTCCACACTACGGAATGACCACTCACTTGCTCATTAGCTACTTTACCGGAGGTCTTTGTGCGAAAGATAGAAGATTGCTCACCGCTTCTAGTGGCGGTTCCCTTTCGAAAAACAAGACGGAGGGAGAAGCTTGGAATTTGATAAAGGATGTTGCCGAAGCTACACAACACACGGGGGGTGAGAAGTAATCCTCTCAAGGGTGTGGTAGAACCATCCCCTTCCGAATCAAGTCTAACCAAAGCACTTGGGGATATGACCACCATCCTTACACAAATCCAAAGGGATAAAAAAGAATACTACTCCATCCAAGCCATCCAAGCCCCACCTCCGGTTGCTCAACTTGAAGGCCCTCCTAGAATTTGTGGTTTGTGCTCTAGCACCACACATTACACCGACCAATGCCATCAAATTCAAGAGGAACATGCTCTTGTGGTGGCCAATGTGAATTACAACAACCGTCCACCCTACCCTCCTCAAGGTCAAAACAATTACCATCAAGGTGGTAATCAACATCAAGGGTGGAGGGATAATGCACAAGGAAGTAATCAAAACCAAAGGTGGAACAACTCTCCTTCTCATCACAACAACAACCAATCTTCATCCCAATACCACCATAACAACACCAACTACCAAGCCCACCAAGGCCACTCCAACCAAAACCAAAACAACTATACCAAGTACCAAGCACCACACCATAGACAACAAAACCAAAACCAAACTCCTCCATCTTCTAACAATCAAGTTGATGAGTTTAGAGCCGCCATGGAAAAACGAGATGAGAGCAACAAGGCTCAATTCGAGGCCTTGAATACTCAATTGGCCAACCTCACCAACATGCTTTCAAAGATGAACATGTCAAGCCAACCACCAACCCCCCAATAACAACACCAACCAACCCTCAAGTTCCTCTAACCTTCCATCCCAACCCCAACCAAACCCAAGAGGCTGTCTCAACGCCATCACTCTACGGTCGGAGACCACATTAGAGGAGATACCTCCAAGGGTCATGGGAGAAATTCATGAGGAAGAGGTAGTTGTTGAAGCTCCACATGAAGAAGAGGTGGTAGACAAAAGGCATGAGGAAGAGGGAGTTAACCTCAAGGAACGCAAGAGGAAAGCTATAGTGGATGAGTCCATTCCTATCCCACTTCCTTCCATGGTGAAGAAGGCGAAGAAAACACCAGAATTTGATTTGAACATGCTTCAAGTGTTCAAAAAGGTTGAGGTAACCATACCACTCCTTGATGCTATTCAACAAATTCCAAAATATGCAAAATTTTTGAAAGACTTGTGTACACACAAGGATAGGATAGGAGAATTGGAGACATTATCCTTGGGTAGTTCAATTTCTTTCTTGATGGAACCTATTCCAAGAAAATGTGGTGACCCTGGGCCGTGCTTAGTGTCTTGTTGTATTGGTGGACACACTTTTCATGATTGTATGTGTGACTTGGGAGCTTGTGTAAGCATCATGCCACTTTCTATCTATGTGCGGTTGAATTTAGCTCCATTGAAGAAGTCGGCGGTGAGGTTTGCCTTAGCCGATAAAAGTGTGATCACAGTGATGGGGATAGCGGAAGATGTACTCGTGGCAATTAAGGATTTGGTTTTTCTGGTTGACTTTTACATCCTTGAAATGCCTCGAGCAGAAAATAGAAGCTCATCCTCCGTTCTACTTGGTAGACCCTTCCTCAAAACCTCCAAATTCAAGTTAGATGCCTTCACCGGTATATATTCCTTTGGGGTTGGAGACAAGATTATCAAGTTCAATTTAGAGAAAGCCATGAAACATCCTCCCGAAGAACATTCCGTGCTCTGATGTGATGTGATTGATGAAGTGGTAGCGGAAGTGTAATAAGAAGACCAAGACAAGTTGTGCTACCCCATTGTTGAGGAGACGGATGCCCAAGAGGATGAACATGAAGAAGTTGTCAAGAATGAGTCCCATGAGCTTGATGAAAAGGAACCTCATCTTGAGACAAAAAGTGAACTGAAGCCCCTTCCATCTCATTTGAAGTATGCTTTCTTAGAGGATAACCAAAGATTTCCGATCATTATTGCTAGTAAGATCTCAAGTGAAGAAGAGGGAAAGCTCCTAGATGTTCTAAGAAAGTCCAAGAAAGTAATAGGATGGAGCCTAGCGGATATTTCTCCAAGATGGAGCTAAGCCGGTTAGGCAACCGCAAAGGAGGCTCAACCCAACCATCCTCGATGTAGTGAAGAAAGAGGTCACCCGACTACTGGATGCGGATATCATATACCCAATCTCCGACAGTGAGTGGGTGAGCCCAGTTCAAGTTGTTCCCAAGAAGTCGGGCATCACAACGGTCAAGAAGGACGACGGTGAAATGGTCACTAAAAGAGTACAAAATGCGTGGCGAGTATGTATTGACTATAGAAGATTGAACGCTGCCACACAGAAGGACCATTACCCCTTACCCTTCATCGATCAGATGCTAGACCGCTTGGCAGGTAAATCTCACTACTGCTTTCTTGATGGATTTACTGGCTACTTCCAGATACATATTGCTCCTGAAGATCAGGAGAAGACCATGTTTACTTGTCTATTTGGCACTTTTGCCTATAAAAGGATGCCATTTGGACTATGTAACGCACCCACTACTTTTCAGCGGTGCATGACGAGTGTCTTCTCCGATCTAATAGAGAATTATCTGGAAGTCTTTATGGATGACTTCAGCGTTTATGGTACTTCATTCGATTATTGTTTAGAGAGCTTGGCCAAGGTCCTAGCTAGATATATTGACACTAACCTTGTCTTAAATTTTGAAAAATATCACTTTATGGTACGACAAGGTATAGTGTTAGGACATGTAGTATCTCATGAAGGCATTTCTGTAGACCCGGCCAAGGTCGATGTTATCACCACTTTGCCTCACCCCTCATCCGTGAGGGAGGTTCGCTCGTTCTTGGGACATGCAGGATTTTATAGGCGCTTTATCAAGGACTTCAGCAAGATTGCTTTGCCATTGTCGTGCCTACTCCAAAAAGATGTGGATTTTGAGTTTGATAGTGAATGTGTAAAAGCTTTTGAAGAGCTAAGGAGAGTTCTTACCACGGAACCAATTGTGCGAGGCCCCAACTGGACGTTGCCATTTGAGATAATGTGCAATGCATCAAACCATGCTGTAGGTGCCGCGCTTGCACAGCGCGATGGTAAACTCCCCTTTGTCATTGCTTACTCTTCTAAGACACTAGATGCAGCACAATCCAACTATACCACTACTGAAAAAGAACTCCTAGCTATTGTTCATGCTTTAGACAAATTCAGATCTTACTTGCTAGGTTCAAGATAGTGGTATACACGGATCATGCAACTTTAAAGTACTTATTGACAAAGAATGAGTCAAAGCCTAGACTCATACATTGGATCTTGCTTTTGCAAGAATTCGACATTGAGATTAGGGACAGGAGTGGATCTCAAAACCTGGTTGCGGATCATTTAAGCCGTATTGAGAATTTAAAAATTGATCCATTTCCGATCAATGACTCATTCCCATTAGATAGTTTGCATGCTGTGTCGGATAGCTTTCCTTGGTTTGCCCCAATGGCGAACTACTTGGTTGCGAAAATCTTCCCTCCCAACTTTTTGAAAAACCAAAGGGACAAGTTGAGGAGTGATTCCAAATACTATATTTGGGATGACCCTCGTGGAAGAGGGGCGTGGACCAAGTAATTCGAAGATGTGTCCCGGAGTCTGAATTCCAACCAATTCTTGAAGCTTGTCATTCGTCTGAATGTGGTGGCCGCTTTGGCCCACAAAGGACCGCTAAAAAAGTGTTGGATTGTGGATTCTGGTGGCCAACCTTATTCAAGAATGCTAATCGGTTATGTATGTCTTGCCATCAGTGTCAGAAATCAGGAAACGCATCCCAAAGGGATGAAATACCTCAGCAACCTATGTTGTTTTGTGAGATATTTGATGTTTGGGGCATTGACTTTATGGGACCATTTTCCAACTCTAGTGGGTATTTGTATATTCTGTTAGCGGTTGATTACGTGTCAAAGTGGGCAGAGGCCATACCTACCCGCCTTGACGACGCCAATACCGTTGTTTCTTTCATTAGGAATCACATTGTATGCCGTTATGGGTCGCCACGAGCAATCGTGAGCGACCAAGGATCCCACTTTTGTAACAGAAAAGTAGAAGCATTGCTCAAGCGCTATGGAGTGTCGCATAAGGTTGCTACTGCTTATCATCCGCAAACAAATGGACAAGCGGAAGTGTCCAACCGGGAAATCAAGAGAATCTTGGAGAAAGTGGTCAATCTGCAAAGAAAGGATTGGAGCCTCCGGTTAGGAGATGCACTATGGGCATATAGAACGGCCTACAAGACTCCGATAGGGATGAGTCCTTTCTGGATCGTCTATGGTAAGGCATGCCACCTTCCGGTGGAGATTGAGCATCGAGCCTATTAGGCGGTAAAGCAGTGCAACATGGATTTGGTCAAGGCGGGTGAAGCTAGGAAGTTACAACTAGAAGAGCTTGAGTGTTTGAGGAACGAGTCATATGAGAATGCCCGAATCTACAAGGAAAAGACTAAAGCATTCCATGACCATCACATCCGGAAGAAGGACTTTCAAGAAGGTGATGAGGTCCTCCTCTACAACTCAAGGCTCCGATTCATGCCTAGCAAGCTCCGCTCCAAATGGGAGTGACCTTTCAAGGTGAAGGAGATGAAGCCCTACGGAGTGGTGGAATTGTTTGATCCCAAGAGTGAAGCAACTTTTAAAGTGAATGGACATAGAGTGAAGAAGTATCATGGTTGCAAGCCCCCCAAAAGAGCTAGATGTGTACATATTGGAGGATGCACCAAGGAGAGAGGAAGCTTAAGAAAAGGACCGTCCAACTTAAGGACGTTAAAGAAATGTGCTTGGTGGGAGGCACCCCACCGTGGTAAGATCTTCCTTGTTTATTCCATCTTATTTGTATCCTTAGTTTCTTGTGAATTTTGTGATCTCTTGATGATTGATTGAGTGCATAGGAATGCTAGCTTTGTTGATTTTGTTGGATAGATAGGATGTTCATATAGATAGGTTGTGAAAAAAGATAAAGAAAACAAAAAAATTCTTTGAAGATGGGCACCGACGCGCCAGCGCACAGTGCGCGTGCGCGCCGGTAGCGCAATTCCACTCTTGGGCCAAATACCCGAGAGTCATGCCCACTTTGTGCCCAACTCGCGCCAGGCACCCACGCGTTCGCGTACATGGCGCATGCGCACACCATTGCAATTAAACCATCGACGCGCAAGCGCACGGTGCGCGCGCGCGCCGATGGAGATATGTGGACTCTCTGGTACAAAAACCAGAGAGTTGTGCCACAATTGGGCCAACCTTATGCCAAGATTGATGCGTCCGCGCAATGTGCGTGTCCGCGCCAGTCGCGAAATACCTCAAGCACGCGTCCGCGCGCCTGCCTCACTGATTCATTCTGGTACAAGAACCAGAGACTTGAGCCAACTTTGTGCCACTTTTGTGCCTGAGGCACAACTTCCCTCGTGCGCGCGCCACCGATGCGCACGCGTCCTCTGCTAGCACCCTGACCGACGCGCCAGCGCACCTTGCGCGCACGCGCCGGTTGCGCGAGTCAGTTTTATACTTTCGCGCCTGGTCCTGTTTTCTTTCTCCCTCAACCCCTTTTCTTTCTTAGTTTCTTTTCCTTCTCCCTCCATCATTTCCCTTCTCTTCTTCTTCTTCCCTAACCCACCACCACTGTCTCTGGCCACTCACCGGCGACAACCACTTTTTTCGGTGGCACTACACTTCCCCTATTTTCTCTCTCATCTTCACAAAAGAAGATTCAACCTTGTTCCTTCGTACTTTTCAAGGTTTCACTTCTTCTATTTTTTACTTCCATTTTCCTTTGCATTATTTCTCCAAGTTAGATGCTTCTTATTGCCTTACTTAGTTTCTCTTTTACTTGTATGATGATGTTTCTTGCTTTTTGTTTGCTTACTTTTCCTTTTTCCTTATTTCTCCATGGATGTTGAATTTGAGCTTAATTTGCATTAATAGATCTTTTGTCATTCTTTTTCTTAACTTTGCCGTTGTGTGATGTTTATGTGATGATTGATGTTCCATTTTGGGCTTTGAATTGGTTTAGTATCTCATAATTGCTCATTGCTTGCTTATTTCACGCCAAGAGTTCGAGGAAATGCACATATATCATTTTGGTTCATTTTAGTCATACACTTTCAAATTGGTGCTCCCTCTTCGTTCACTTGCTTTCTCTTAAATGCATTGAGTCTAATTTGTGTGCTTAAAGTTCATACTTGCCAATTAGATATTAATTGAACATGACTTGCTCTTTATTATGGATGCTTGAGATTTCTCTTCTCATGCCATTGCATGCTTTACTTCCTCTTGCATCCCATGCCAAGTGTCATGACCCTTGCTTTTACATTCACAATGAGCACTACAAGTCACTTGCATGTTTTTGTCAAATTGATTCTTGGGTTTAATGTTTTTCTTCCTTCCCTTCCTTTTTAGGATAGCCACCAAGAAAGGCAAGGAGATAGCTTCGAGAAAATCGGCCGCAAAAAGGGCACCCCAAAGGTCAAACTCTAAGGCGCGCTCTTCATTAGGAGCCAAACCCCTATCTAAAAAAGGGAAGACACCCGCTCCTATTGATGAGAATGACAAGGGCAAACCGGCGAAAGATTCTTCAAGGTTCCCCAACCGCTTCTGTGAACTTATGTTCCCCTCCATAGCTGTGAGGAACTATCATCCTGAGCATCTACTCGCTCCGCCGGACAAGGTTGCTCCTTATATTTTGCCACGCATTGAACAGCGAGGATGAGAGTTTCTTTTGAGGAAACCAAGGGAAATCAACCTCTCTTGGGTGGAAGAATTCTACACTAACTACCATCTTCCCTCTCTTTAATCAGTATACATGCGCCGGAAGCAAGTCTCGGTTTCAGAAGAGGTTATTCAGCAAGTGCTTAATGTTCTACCGGTACCAAGTGACATGGATGGCTACCAAGAAGTCTTACGTCAGTGAGAGAAGTTTGGATTCGATTGGGACTAGATCCTCCGAGTCATTGCTGAACCAGAGGCATTTTGGATCCATGGTCGACTGCGGATGAGGCCCAAGAGCATTGACGCTCGCTTCCTCACTGTGGAAGCTAGAGCTTGGGCCCAGATCCTATCTCACTATGTGCTACCTAGCATCTACAAATCGTCCCTCACGGCAGACCTCGCCTTGCTTGTTTGGTGTGTTCTCACGGAGAAGCCGGTGAACATTCCGCTTCTTGTCAAGCAAGCGATGAGTCAAGTTCATGACCGAGGTAATTTGCCATTTCCAGCATTGGTGTCTGACTTAGCTGCTGCTGCGGGTGTTTCTTGGGAAGCCAAGGATAAAAAGATCATAGTTCCGGCTAAGGGCGATGTGGTCCCAAGCGGAAAATACCTGCACCTTTCCATGAACAAACCAAGCCTCGACATGACCCTGCCACTTCTTTTTCCTTCTAGCTCATCACCACCACCACTGAGATCCACACATCAAAGGATAGAAGATCTTCACTGGAAGCTTGATAGATATGAGCGGCGCAACCACCGCCGATATACTTACATCAAGAAGCTTCTGCGTTGTGTTACCCCTAGCATGGAGGAACCCGAAATATTCACATCCACCTCAAACCCAAGTGATGGGAGCTCTAATGAAGGGGATAGTGAAGGTTCCGGTCCCGACCGTCCCTTGCGTATTATTCGTAGCACGGAGGACCGTGCTAATTTCTAAAGTGTTAGGAGGTCGTTCGACCGATCTCCATGGGTAACAATCTCTTCCCTTTGATACCCATGGATTTATTTTTCTTAGAAGTTAATATATTGCATGTGTAGTTAGTTTTTCTTCTAAATACCCTTTGCATGATAGTTAGTTTCGATAGAGTTACTTGGTCAAAACAATAACTTCCTTTCCAAGAAACTGTGTCTTGGGTGACCTACCAAAATTCTGAAATTTTTTTTTTTTGCAGTAAACTTGCTTTAAGAATGTATTTTGGAACATAGTAATTGAGCTAGGAACACAAGCATGAAAGTTTTGAGCCTATTGCATAGTTACACCTTCTAACCATTATTTCTATTCTTGTGTGCATATCTCTCTCTATGATTGTGATCCTTGCTTTGTCTGATTCTATATGTCCATTGCTTTGTGTATGAATGCATTTACATGATTGAGGCCATCATTTCAATAGTCACTTTTCCCAAATGGCCTTAACCCTCTTATCTACCATTGCTAACCAATTTTGAGCCTATGATAAACCCCCTTTTGTTCTTAGATAGAGCACATCAACAACCCTAAGTGAAAAACTATGAATGTCCCTGAATTTGGATCCTTGATTAGCTTAGGTAAGTTAGGATGTGTATCATTCAAATAGGAGGGTATACTTGGGGAATTAGGGTAGATATATAGGTGTGTAATTGTAGTGTAATTGGAAATTCTAAGATTTAGAAACATACTCATGTGTTGAATGATTAAACTGTATGCGTTGAAACTTTTGTTCACAAAGAAACCCCAAGAAAAGGGGATAACAAAAAAAAAAGAGAGAGAAAGCAATGAAAGGGGACAAAGATGCCCCAAGATAAAGTAACAAAAACAATGCATATGGGTGTGAATTGGAAAGAATGCATGGGTATGCAAAAAGAGTAAACGTCAAGGGTAGCTAGGTAATGTATTGTAGTAGTATAGGTTGTTCTATGTGTCTAGTGGATCCTAGGTTGATCAAGGACTCAAATTTTAAGCCCACTTGGCCATATACATCCTTACCTTCACCCTAGCCCCGTTACAACCCATGAATAAGACCTCATGATACTTGTAAGCATGCATTAAGTAATTGTTGATTATTAGATGAAAGACAAATCTTGGAAAGCATGATTAGGAGAAGATTGAGTGACGAACCCTATACACTTTAGCAAATAGAGCGGATACAATTCCGGTGAGGGTTCGACGCTCAATGCTTGTTCCCGGCTTTCACAAGCGTTTGTTTAGAAAGTCATATGCACTCCTTAGTGGTATTCAATTTGGTAGGATTCATGAATTACATACTATTTTCACCCTACATGCTCACATGTATTCTTGGAGGATAGATTAACTCTTGACCAAGTAGGTAGATGATTTTACATTAGTTGCATGCATCCATTTAGGTAGTTTGCATTTCATAAACCCTTTCTCACCATGATCTTTGGTCTTTTTATTTTAAGCATGAGGACATGCTTGGTTTAAGTGTGGGGAGATTTGATAAACCCCGATTTTGTGGTTTATCTTGTGCTTATTTTGGGGAATTTTATCAATATTTCTCACACTTATTCGCAAGAAATGCATAGTTTTGTGTTCACTTCTCAATATTGCTCCATGATGGAAAACATGCTTATTTTGCCTTAAAATTGCCATATTTTAATCCTCTTCTGTTGCCATTCGATGCCGTGATGCATTTGTTGAGTAATTTTAGGAATTATAGGGTAGGAATGACTTAGAAGAGAGGGAGAGAGCATGTACAAAAAGGGAGGAACATGAAGAATTGAAATCTTGGGAGAAGCAGCATCGGCGCGCCCGCGCACTCCATGCGCACGCGTGGATGAGGTTGGCTGGAAGCGGCGCACAAGGATGGACGCATCCGCACGGATCAGAAGATTCCTATCGACGCGCATGCGCACTTGGCGCGCACGCGTGGGAAGCTGCACGTGACCTTATTAAAGGAAATCGTGCTGGCGATTTCTGAGACTCATCAAGCCCAATTTCAAGCTGTTTCTGTATGGAAAAGACCCAATGATGCTAGGGGAAAATGGGGGATCAATCAATTTTACACTAAGACACAATTTTAGAGTTTTTTGGTTCTTTGGTTATTCTAGAGAGAGAAACCCTTGTTCCTCTCTAGATCTTGTTTTAATTTGATCTTCCCTTGTTGGATTGTGAATTGAATCTTTGAGTTGCTTTTATTATTCATATTTGAAAACCAAATTTCTCAACTATTTGCCTTAGTTATAGTTACTTGTTTGGTTTATAATAGAATTAAGTGGAATGTTACTTGTTCATTGGAATTGCTCATGTTTCGCTTAGTTAATTGAATTAATTTGTTGCAATTTAAGATTACTTGCTTGTTAAGATTTTCATTTATTTTCATGCTCATAACTCACAACCCCGGATTTCTAACTAATGTTGAAGCACATGGTTGCCCATTCCTTGTGAGACGACCCGAGGTTTGAATACTTCGGTTATTTCTATTGGGGTTGAACTTGTGACAACCAAATCCCTCTTCTAAATTTGACACCCAAGGATTGTTGTTGGTAGAGCTATACTTGCAATGCGATCTTATTGAAGAAAATCTTTACCAATACACCCTTAGGGGAGCACGTCAGCCATCACAATCTCCCACTCATTCTTCCCCTCCATCTCCACCCAACCTTACTTCTGACATGGCTCGCACTAAGACCACTGCTTGCCGCCCTGGAGCCACGCCCTAATCCTACTCTTCTAAATGTCTCTCAGCCAAGCTCATCTAAACCTAGCTCTTCCAGAGGTAAACGACCTCTTCATGAAGAAGACGAAGAGATTCCCTCCTCTCAAACTCGCCATACCCGCGGTACAGTCATTGATTTTCCTCTTTGTTCCGTTTCTGAACCTAAAATGTCCAATCCCATTGGTTACAAGTCCTTCTATGCTGAGTTTCCCTATGAGTCCTTTGATCGTCGTCGTTTTCAATCTCTCATGAACTACCTATTTTTCTGGAAAGACATATATAAGCGTACTCTCTGTCCCTCTAAGCTTGTCAATCTAGACAAACTTTGTAGGAAAGGTTTGAACTTTACACCTCTATTTGTATGTCAAGGATGGATTCTCATTCTGTCCATTAAGGAGAAAATTTATCCTGATCTGGTGAAGCAGTTCTATAGCAATCTGTCCTATAAAGAAGGGAGAATCACTTCTTTTGTTAAGCGCAAGTCTCTTGGTCCAATCCGTGCCCAGTTGCATAGGATTTTTAACCACATCATTTTGCCTCAGCGTGACTCTTTTCAACGCGTCTCCTTTTGTGACATACTGGTTCTGTTTGCTCTTCTTTCAAAAATTTCAATTTCCTTTGCTTACTTGCTTGTGAGGCATATGCATGCTTGTGTCAGTACAAAAAATGCTTTACCTTATGCCATGCTTCTTACAAAAATTTTTCAATATTATAATGTTGATTTTGGTGCTGAGATTTCAAAAGATTGTAACTCATACATAAAAGGGGGTGGTGCAGTAAAGAAAACAGCAGCAAGACGTCGCCAAACTGATGACAGCACTGATGTTCCCTCTATTGATGAGAATCTTCTTATTCCCCCTTCAACCTCCACCACGATCAAGATCATGACACGCATCCTGAAGAATGTGCTTGAAGAATTCATCAATCTAACGGACCTTCTTCTCACTCATGGTGCTGAGCGCAAGAGGAATCAGGTCATGGAAGAAAATGCTCTCAAGAAGACCAAATGGAGGATTAGGATTCTGAGGGACTTTGTGGAGGATGTAGAGGTTGGACTCACAACAATGAACAATGAGGGGGATGATGATGGAACCTCTGATGAATTCAACTCTGATGCCTAGATATTTTTATCTCATCTGTGACTGTGACTCATTTTTTGCTTGAACTTTTTCTGTTTTATTTGGATGACTGTAACCCATAACTACATTACTACTTGGTAACTTTTTGATAGCCAGTAACAAATTTTGTGCAGGTTTTTCCTTTCCTCCCTTGATGACAAAAGGGGGAGAAAGGAAAAGGAATGTTAGCATTGGTTTAGGGGTTAACAGTGTTAGTTAAGAACAATGATGCTTGATGCTTGCTTGATGCTTATTACTTTGATTAACTTTAATTTGTCCTGTGCTGTGTATCATGGTTAGTGTTAATTGCTTTGGGTTTAAAGTCATTATTACTGTGATATATTGCTTGAAAAAATTGGTCTTGGCTGCTTTTAAGCTTAATCCAGTTGAAGATGTAACCCATGATTAAGGGAGAGAGAACTGCTAACATTGAGGGGGAGTACTACATACTTCAGACGATCATCAAAGGGAAGTGCTCTAAACTCATTTAAATCTTGGCTAAATTTCAATTGTCCTTTTTAATCATGTTTGTCATCAAGGGGGAGATTGTTGAGCTTAGTTGATTTTGGGCTAATATATGATGACAAACATTAGTTGCGTTAATAGCCCAATATTATTTATTTTGTATTTTATTGTGGCAGGCCCATAACTTATCTCACCGCCAAACAATGAAGCTGGTCTACTTCTTTGGTCATTCAAGCAAATAAACAAGCCCAAGACTAGCATACACTTTAGCAACTTAAAGAGCCAAAGCTCCTCCTCATATCACCGCTCAGCAAAGAGAAGGAAATATATTTGCTAAATAAAATGTGAGGACAGCTGGATAAAGCAAGGACAAGTGTTGCTCAAATAAAGCAAGAAGGATACAAGGACATCCCACTAACCCAAAGACATCATGATGAGCGGATATTTTATACGCTTTTTGGGGGTAATTTCATGTAGTTTTTAGCATGTTTTAGTTAGTTTTTAGTATATTTTTATTAGTTTCTAGGCAAAATTCATATTTCTGGACTTTACTATGACTTTGTGTGTTTTTCTGTAATTTCAGGTATTTTCTGGCTGAAATTGAGGGAGCTGAGCAAAAATTTGATTCAGGCTGAAAAAGGACTGCAGATGCTGTTGGATTCTGACCTCTCTGCACTCCGAAATGGATTTTCTGGAGCTACAGGAGTCCAAATGGCTCGCTCTCAATTGCATTGGAAAGTAGACATCCAGGGCTTTTCATAAATATATAATAGTTCATACTTTGATCAAGGATAAACGACGTAAACTGGCGTTCAACGCCAGTTCCATGTTGCATTTTGGTGTTAAACGCCAGAAACAGGTTACAAGTTGGAGTTAAACGCCAGAAACAGGTTACAACCCGGCGTTTAACTCTGGAAACAGCCTAGGCACGTGTAAAGTTCAAGTCTCAGACCCAGCACACACCAAGTGGGCCTTAGAAGTGGATTTCTGCACTATTTATCTTAGTTTATTCATTTTCTGTAAACCTAGGTTACTAGTTTAGTATTTAAACAACTTTTAGAGATTTATTTTGTACCTCATGACAATTTAGATCTGAACTTTGTACTCTTTGACGGCATGAGTCTCTAAACTCCATTGTTGAGGGTGAGGAGCTCTGCTGTGTCTCGATGAATTAATGCAATTATTTCTGTTTTCTATTCAAACATGCTTGTTTCTGTCTAAGATGTTCATTCGCACTTCAATATGATGGATGTGATGATCCGTGACACTCATCACCATTCTCAACCTATGAACGCATGCCTGACAACCACCTCCGTTCTACCTTCGATTGAATGAGTATCTCTTGGATTCCTTAATCAGAGTCTTCGTGGTATAAGCTAGAATCCATTGGCAGCATCCTTGAGAATCCGGAAAGTCTAAACCTTGTCTATGGTATTTCGAGTAAGATTCAGGGATTGGATGACTGTGACGAGCTTCAAACTCACAAAGGTTGGACGTAGTCACAGACGCAAAAGGATAAATGGATCCTATTCCAACATGAGTGAGAACCGACAGATGATTAGCAGTGCGGTGACAGCGCACCTGGACCATTTTCACTGAGAGGACGAATGGCAGCCATTGACAACGATGATCCACCAACATACAGCTTGCCATAGGAGGAACTTTGCGTGCGTGAAGAAGAAGGCAGGGAGAAAGCAAAGATTCAGAAGATAAAGCATCTCCAAAACTCCCACATCTTCTCCATTACTGCATAACAAGTATTTAATTCATGCTCTTTTATTTTTCGCAATCCAAACTGATAATTATAATTGATATCCTGACTAAGAATTACAAAATAACCATAGATTGCTTCAAGCCAACAATCTCCGTGGGATTCGACCCTTACTCACGTAAGGTATTACTTGGACGATCCAGTGCACTTGCTGGTTAGTGGTACAAGTTGTGAAAAGTGTGATTTACAATTTGTGCACCACATCAGCAGAGCACAATTTGGATAGTGGAAGAGCAAAACACAAAAATTACAAGAATACAGAAGCAGAGGTAGTGGTGAGCTTCTCGGACAGCAAGAAAAATGGAACAAAATGGAAAAAAAGAGTGCATGCCATGGGAGAAAGCAAAGCAAAGGACCACAGAGGTGGTGGACGGGCTCCTCGAGCAGCAGAGATAGTGAAGCATGGTGAAGAAGGACTGTATGCCAATAGTGACAGCTCCAGTGGGCAGTAAGGACAAGCGAATGGAAGAGGCAAAAATGAAGGCAAGCTGAAGACATATAAGGAGCCTCATTCCAACATTTCAGGATAAGAAAAAGAGAGCACACACTTAGAACATCATCTCTAACATTGAGCTGAAATCTTTTTCTTCTACTCAAGCTTAATTTTTGATTTTCTTTGTTATGGCTGTCTTGTGTAATTTTCTGTTTTTGAGAAAAATGTTGATATTGTGAGTTTGAAAAGCCAAGAGAGAAAAGGCAAGAGTGATGCAAAAGAGCCACTGATGTCTGATGTAATTGAGTTGTTGAACTAGGATTAGTTTCCCTTGCCAAGTTGAGTCAGCACTTTGTGAGTTTGAATCTATCTAGATTCCCTTTCCAAGTTGGGATAACACTTTGGATTGCTAAGCTTTGGTGAAGAAAGCTTAGGGGTAGATAGTAGTTGAATTAGGGAGTAATTCAATTTGTATTGGTGAATGTAATCAGTGGATTATAGTAAAAATTCTACCATAGTTTGTGGTGGAGACTGGACGTAGGATTCATTGCACTAAGAATCCGAACCAGGATACATGCTGGACTTTTTTCTCCTCTTCCCTACTCTTTACTTGTTCTGCACACGAGACAAAATGAAATAATCTTCTGCAACTTAAGCTTCTGCTGAAACAAATTTTGAAACTTTAAGTTTTAAGCCAAATTGATTCAACCCCCTTATCAAGTTCAAGTAGAACCATCAGCTATTATTGATGTCTTGCTTTGGTTAGTTATGATTTTTATTAAGTCTTGTATTTTATGATGTTTGCCTTTATTACGTTCTAGGTATTTGATGAAATGCTCTTTTTAGTTTTAGAGTAGATTTTTGTATTCTTGTCTTGGGTTGGTAACTTGGGTAATCTTGAGTTACTAATATCCAAGTTGATTGATAATTTAGAGATCTTAATTAGTCTTGTTTCTATTGACGCTAATCTTTTGCTAATTCAATTAGTAAGTTGATTAGGACTTATGAATTAGGAATGATTAAGCTCATTTGACTTTCCTCTGATGTTGGGGATGACGAAGTAGATTTGCTCTTTATAATTATCATGTTGTGGTTAGTAACAAGGATAGTGAACTTTGACCATCAACCCTTGCCAAGATCTTTTTTAGTTGATTTCTTTAATTACTTTAGTTTAATTATTTTTTATATTTAGTTATTTTTATTTCTTTAATTTCTTGCTATTTGCATTTCTTGTTGTTGTGACCAAAACCTCCGATTTTCTCATAGCCAATAATTGAGCACTCAATTGCAATTCTTAGGGAGAACGAACCCGAGATTCTACTCCCGGTTATTTTAGATTGTATTGTGATAACCTTTTAAACTCTGATTGAGAGTCAATTGTTGGTTTGGAGCTATACTTATGACGAGATTTTTTTGTGAAAATTCTAAAATAAT
The DNA here is from genome assembly GCF_000816755.2 of Arachis ipaensis. Classification (NCBI taxonomy): domain Eukaryota; kingdom Viridiplantae; phylum Streptophyta; class Magnoliopsida; order Fabales; family Fabaceae; genus Arachis; species Arachis ipaensis. The sequence continues at coordinate 89,048,447 of NC_029794.2, forward strand.
ATTTGGTCTTCATCAGGCTGTGTTTGAGTATTTTGGTGATTTGGTGTCATTTGATACTATTTACAATATGAACAGGCGTTTTATATTAAGCATAATTTATGTACTGAGTATCTATATTTTTGTGTTATATATCTAAATTATTGTGGGGATCGAACTGAAATAGTCTTATTTCTAAATTTTCAGGTATGATTTGTCTTTTACTTTCTTTTTTGGTATGAATCACCATGGTCATTCTATATTTTTTAGATGTATTTTGATGAAAAAAAAATGACACTAATTCATTCAAGTGGTTATTTAAATGATGATTTCGTTATATGGGTGAAAAACTCCAAAAGACTTTATTATTGATCAATGTACATCGATGCCAAGTGCTATTGAGGGATGCATGCCAACTACAATTTATAGGTGTTGTATTTGGCACATTTTAAAAAAAAGGTTACAAGAGTTATGTTAAAATTCACTAAGAGATGAATCATATTATTTGAAACTCTCTTTTAAAATAATCATTTAAAAGCAGTTGAAGTGATTTTGTTATTAAGTATGATGTAGGTGAAAATAAGTGACTGTCAGATAATATTTTTGTGCTATGTCACTTCATTTTTGTATTTTGAACACATTATTTCTGTACTATGCTTAGATATTTTTGTGCTTTGATTTATTTGCTTACTTCTTCATTTTTTATAGAACTTTACGAAGATTGTGATCTATAGATTCTAATATATTTTAATAGTCACTTTTGGGTTGGAATGAAAAGTATACAAAGAATTGAGAATATGCATATTTTTTTTAATAAGCTTATTACATGGAGGAGTTCATTGATTTAGTTTGTGAAGTAATATGATAATTGTCTTGACAGTAAAAAATATGGGTAGCTCAGTTTTTTTCAGTCAGGTTTTCGACATCCAGAATGTGGACTAATGATATTTTAGAGCTGCTGTTAAGCATAAAAAGCTCTTCTGAATGAACGGAATAAATATTCTTTTAAATTTTATTCTGTTATCTTCAATATCAACAGTAGTTTGGAGAAACATATCTCTCAAATTTGACAAACACTTGTTTTGGAATGGCCTTATTAATTATATTCCTAATCTCTTCACTGAGTTCAAATATTTTTATTTTTCTAGGTAAAATATCACCTACAAAATAAGTAGTTTAAAAAAATTTATACAAAACAAAAAAATACTTTTTAGCTTTTTTCTCTTTCTCATATTTTTTTTATAGTTATCTTTTTTGATAAGTGATTTCCTCGTCCTGAAAACATTCAAATTATGAAATCATAAAAATATTTGTTGATAACAACGAAATAACGATAGCAACACACAAACAACGGAGCAAAGCATATAATTAATGGACTTTAGCACACAAATAATAAATCTCAGCACACAAATAATGAACCACAACAATAAAAAATGAATCTCACGGCAGAAATAATCAGCAAAAAAAAAGAAATTTAGCACACAAACAATGAAGTTCAACATACAAATATTGAATCATAGCACATAAACGATAAAAATTAATACAAACAATAAACCATAGTACACAAACAATAAATTTTAGGATAAAAATAATCAACCCAAACAAAAAATGAAGTTAAGCACACAGAAAGTAAATCACAGCACACAAATAATGAACATTTCAGCACAGAAATATTAGGTCACATGCACTCAAATTTAGTATTCTCAAAAAATCTACACGTAAATGGTTCTACTTCATTATTATTTCATTTATATTTTTCATAAGTAATTTTTCGTGAAAAAAATAAAACGTGATAAAAGAAACAAGAATCAAGTACCTTGAATGAGTGATGAGTATCTTATTATACAAGGAAAAAAAAAAGTAAACATAAAAAAGTGGCAATGTCAGTGATTGCATCCATATATACTTGTTAATTGTAGTTTTTCTATGCTCGTTAGGGATTAAATATTTGATAGTGATAAAATGAGATAGAATCGAAAATATTATTTTCAATAATCTTCAATTTCTTTACTTCTTAGGTTTTGTTGGAGCTTTTGTACTATAATTTAAAAATTTTTTTTTATTGTAAACCGTTTTGGATTTTGAAATATTGTTAAATCGAAAGATGAAATGATTTTGCAATTTGGAATGAGAGTAAAAGAAAGTGTTTTGGTTTGGAGAAAAAGAAAATTGTAATGCACACTTTTGGAATTATAGATTAGTGGAGCACGTATGCACGCGTTTTTTATTCCAAGATTGTTTTTAGTTGTAGTTTGGCCAACTTAACTAAAATTGATTATCAAAAAACTTATACATATAACATTAC
>NC_029794.2:89050864-89113815 GCF_000816755.2 Arachis ipaensis
AGTCCATTGCTTTTGTCGGATGCTTACAGTCAAAGAATTTACACTTACAACACGATGCTATATTTTATATATAACTAATACCAATTTACTTAAATAGCCCTGTACTATTTCATGTTTCCAAATATATCCCTCTTGGACTAATCAATCTCTTATTACCAGGTATTTATAAACTGTATTCGTGTTTCAACTTAAAGAACTAAGAACATGAATTATCAAGGAAAAAAAGGACTAAAAACATGTTTACCAAAGAAAAGATAAAATAAAAGGAGGACCTACTGAAAATAAGAACCAAGTTGAAAGGATATAATAACGCCATCTCATAATAACTTAGGAGCTTATATAATAATCCAGATGACATGGAATTGCTATGTATTATTAATTGTTGGTAATTTCTTCTAAATTCATGGTAAGTTTATAGGTGATTTATCCTTACTTAGATGTCATTATTACAGTCATTGATCAAGTAAAGTTTTGAACCTTTCATTAATTGATTCATTGGTTATAGTAAAAGTTTTTAATGAACCTATAATATAAACATACTACATTAGCTAGTGTATATACATACTGTATAGTGTATTAGAGAATATTTGCAATTATAATTTCTAATTTCTAAATTTTTTTTAAAAATACTCTCCATGTCTTCCTGAAATTGAACATGTATCTCTGAGAACTAGGAAAACACATAGCATCCTGATAAACTCTAATTTTGTGATTTATATTGTGTAGAATTTGGGGGGTTTTGTTAATATTTTTCACACTTATTCACAAAAAATATATGATTTTGTGTTCTCTTCCTAATATTGCTCCATGATGAAAAACATGCTTCTTTTGCCTTAAAATTGCTATATTTTGATCCTTTTCTATTACCATTCGATGCCGTGACGTGTTTGTTGAGTGATTTCAGAATTTATAGGGCAAGAATGGCCTAGAAAAGAGGAAGAAAGTATGCACAAGAGGAAGGAACATGAAGATTTGGATTTTGGGAATTCCAGCATGGGCGCGCACGCGCACCTCGCGCGCACGCGTGGATCACAAAAGCAATCGGCGCGCACGCGCGGAAAGCTGCACGTGACCTCATTAAAGGAAATCGTGCCTGGCGATTTCTGAGGCTGAAGAGGCCCAAATTCAAGCTGGTTCTGCATGAAAAAGACCCAAGGATGCTAGGGGAAAAGGGGGATCAATTATTTTACACTTAACACAATTTTTAGCTAATTTTTGGTTCTTTGTTCTTCTAGAGAGAGAAATCCTTGTTCCTCTCTAGATCTAGCTTTAATTTGATTTTCCCATGTTGAATTTTGAATTGGATCTTGTTAATTACTAGTTTTAATTGTTTAATTTGAATTCTTTAGTATAATTTTGTTTATATCTTGTGTTAGTTTTATGTTTCCTTGTTGTTTATCATTTTATACCCATTTCATGAATCTTGTGGATCTTGATTTGTTATTGTTGCATTGATTATTTCCATGATTAATTGTGTTGTTTGAGTGATTGTATGTTGATAATTGTTAGTGGGTACTTGTTAGTTCCAATTTAATTGCAAATTGAATATGTCTTTTATTAATGCTTACCATATGTTTGATGAAATGTTTCCTTTGATTATGAAGTAGTTTTCTTTACTCTTGGCATAAGCTAAGGGAATTGAGTGACCTTGAGTCATTGGATCTCATTGAATTGGTGATTTGAGAGCCCTAGGTGATCAATTTGATACCCATTGACACTAACCCACTACTAATCTAATTAGTAGATAGGCTAGGACTTATGGGTTGATGTGATCAAACCTATTTAACGTACTTCAAGCCTAGGAATAGACAATACATACTTAAGCCTTTTGAGAAGTAGACTTGATGGGTTGGTACCTCATAATTGTCAATGTTTGATATGGAGACAAGGATGGCGATCTCAGTTTCCATGCTTAGCCAAGAGTTGCTTTTATTATTCATATTTGAAAACCCAAAAATTCTAATTGTTTTGCCTTAGTTATAGCTATTTGTTTAGCCTTAGAGTAGAATTATATTGGAAGTTATCTTATTAGTTTGGAATTGCTCACTTCTTGCTTTAGTTGTTTGGATTAGTTTCTTGCATTTCAAGATGACTTGCTCATTAAGATTCCTAGTTTAATTTCTTGCTCATGACTTGCAACTACGGAATTCTAACCAATGTTGATGCACATGTTTGCCCATTCCTTGTGAGACGATCCGAAGTTTGAATACTTCAGTTACTTTTATTGGGGTTGAACTTGTGACAACCAATTCTTTCTAAATTTGATACTTGCAGATTGTTTGTCGGTTGAGGACTATACTTGCAACGCGAAAAAAATCTTGTGATATTCCTTACCGGTATAAATCCTTGAGCTTATCAAATTTTTGGCACCGTTGCCGGGGAATGGTTGTAACATATGCCTTGATATTGGTTATGTGAATATGTGAATATTGTAGATAGTTTACTTTCTTTCAAAACTTAGCTATAGTTTAGATTTCTTTTGTATGTGTGCTATGACTCCTAAGTTTGATGACTCGGTCTCAACCGAATGCTAGCTTAGCCGAGTTTGACCCTGAGATTGAAAGAACCTTGTTACACACTCGGCAAGCTAGACGGCGGTTGGATTATACGGCTAGTACTTCGGACTCTCTTGAGGAACATACCGAATCACTAGATGGTACCGAGAGTGACTTGGAATCCGCTACTTCCTATTCTTCTATTGGTACTACTAATACATCTTTGCATCCTACAGGTGACCCATACATGGCAGAGCCACGACGGATCACTTTGCATGAGCAAGGAGTTCCAGATATCATACTTCAACCTTTGCAAGCAAGGTATCCCAACCTTGATCCAAACTTTGAGTTGAAGAGTAGCTTGATAAATCTACTTCCTAAGTATCATGGGTTGCTGGGTCAAGACCCCATCCGACATCTAAGAGATTTTCAAGTTGCTTGTTCTACGGCTCGAAGGCATGGAGCCGATGAGTTGGCTATTAAGGTTTTTGCCTTCCCTTTCTCTCTTGAAGGGCAAGCAAAGATGTGATTTTATTCACAACCGGATGAGATTGTGACCAATTGGAATTTCTTGAGAAGAGAGTTTCTAGATAAATATTTCCCACCGGAGAAGACCGACTACATCTGGAAGGAGATTTCAGGTATAATGCAAAAGGACCAAGAGAGTTTGTATGAGTATTGGACTCGATTCAAGAGGCTATTGGAATCTTGTCCACACCATAGATTGAATACTCACTTGCTCATTAGTTACCTCACCGGAGGTCTTTGTGCGGAAGATAGAAGATTGCTCATCGCTTCTAGTGGCGGTTCTCTTTCAAAGAACATGACAGAAGGAGAAGCTTGGAAATTGATAAATGATGTTGCCGAGGCTACACAACATGTAAGGGTGAGAAGTAATCCTCTCAAGGGTGTGGTAGAACCATCCCCTTCCGAAGCAAGCTTAACCAAGGTGCTTGGGGACATGACCATTATCCTCACGCAAATACAAAAAGATAAAAAAGAATACTACTCCATCCAAGCCATCCAAGCCCCACCTCAAGTTGCTCAACTTGAAGACCCTCCTAGAATTTGTGGTTTGTGCTCTAGCACCACACATTACACTGATCAATGCCATCAAATTCAAGAGGAGCATACCCTTGTCATGGCCAATGTGAATTATAACAACCGTCCGCCCTATCCTTCTCAAAGCCAAAACAACTACTCTCATGGTAGTAATCAAAATCAAGGGTGGAGGTATAATGCACAAGGGAGCAATCAAAACTAAAGATGGAACAACTCTTCTTCTCATTACAACAACAACCAATCTTTATCTCAATACCACCACAACAACAACAACCAAGCTAACCAAAATCACCACAACCAAAACCAAAACAAATACACCAAGTACCAAGCACCACACCATAGACAACAATCCAACTAATCCTCTTCATCTTCCATCAATCAAGTTGATGAGCTTAGAGCCGCTGTGGATAAGCGGGACGAGGGCTATAAGGCTCAATTCGAGGCCATGAGTGCTCAATTGGCCAATATCACCGATATGATTTCGAAGATGTCCATGTCCTCCTCCAACAACACCAACCAATCCTCAAGCTCTTCTAGTCTTCCTTCCCAACCCCAACTAAACTCCAAGAGCAGTCTCAACGCCATCACTCTACGGTCAGGGACTACATTAGAGGAGATACCTCCTAGGGTTGTGAAAGACATTCATGAGGAAGAAGTGGTTGTTGAAGCTCCACATGAAGAAGAGGAGGTAGACAAAAGGCATGATGAAGAAGGAGTAAGCCTTAAGGAACCCAAGAGAAAAGCTATAGTGGATGAGTCCATCCCTATCCCATTCCCTTCATTGGTGAAGAAAGCAAAGAAGACTCCAGAATTTTATTTGAACATGCTTCAAGTGTTCAAGAAAGTTGAGGTAACCATACCACTTCTTGATGCTACCCAACAAATTCTGAAGTATGCAAAATTTCTAAAAGACTTGTGTACACACAAGGATAGGATAGGAGAGTTGGAGACATTATCCTTGGGTAGTTCCATTTCTTCCTTGATGGAACCTATTCCAAAGAAATGTGGTGATCCTGGACCTTGTTTGGTGTCTTGTTGTATTGGTGGGTACACTTTTCATGACTGTATGTGTGATCTAGGAGCTTGCGTAAGCATCATGCCCCTTTCTATCTTTGTATGGTTGAATTTAGCTCCATTAAAGAGGTCGGCGGCAAAGTTTGCCTTAGTTGATAAGAGTGTGATCACTGTGATAGGAATAGTAGAAGATGTACTTGTGGCAATCAAGGACTTGGTCTTTTCGGTTGACTTTTACATCCTTGAGATGCCTCCAACGGAAAATAGAAGCTCATCCTCCGTTCTACTTGGTAGACCCTTCCTTAAGACCTCTAAATTCAAGTTAGATGCCTTCACTGGCACATATTCCTTTGAGGTTGGAGACATGACTATCAATGTTCAATTTGGAAGAAGCCATGAAGCATCCTCCAGAAGAGCATTCCATTCTCCAGTGTGATGTAATCGATGAAGTGGTAGCGGAAGTGCGAGAAGAAGACCACAACAAGTTGTGCTACCCTATTGTTGAAGAGAAGGATGACCAAGAGGGTGAACATGAGAAAGTTGTTGAGAATGAACTTTGTGAGCTTGATGAAAAGGAACCTCAGCTTGAGGCAAAGAGTGAATTGAAGCCTCTTCCATCTCATTTGAAGTATGCTTTCTTAGAGGACAACTAAAAGTTTCCAGTCATTATTGCTAGTGAGCTTTCTAGTGAGGAAGAAGAAAAGCTCCTAGATGTCCTAAGAAAGTACAAGAAGGCAATTGGTTGGAGCCTAGCTGATATTGTGGGGATTGACCCTCGCAAGTGCATGCATCGTATATTTCTCCAAAAGGGAGCTAGGCCGGTTAGGCAACCGCAAAGGATGCTCAACCTGACCATCCTTGATGTGATAAAGAAGGAGGTCACTAGACTTCTTGATGCGGGTATCATATACCCAATTTCTGACAGTGAGTGGGTGAGTCCGATCCAGGATGTTCACAAGAAATCGGGCATCACTGCGGTTAAAAAGGATGATGGTGAAGTGGTCACCAAGAGAGTACAAAATGCGTGGCGAGTGTGCATCGATTATAGAAGATTGAATGCCGCTACAAGAAAGGACCACTACCCTTTGCCCTTTATCGATCAGATGTCAGACCGTTTGGCGGGTAAATCCCATTATTGCTTTCTTGATGGATTCACTGGTTACTTCCAAATTCACATTGCTCCTGAAGATCAGGAAAAGACAACATTTACTTGCCCTTTTGGCACCTTTGCCTACAAAAGGATGCCACTTGGACTATGTAATGCACCTGCTACTTTTCAGCGGTGTATGACCAGTGTCTTTTCCGATCTAATGGAGAATTGTCTGGAAGTCTTTATGGATGACTTCAGTGTTTATGGAACTTCATTTGATTGTTGCTTAGAGAACTTGGCCAAGGTCTTAGCTAGATGTGTTGACACTCACCTTGTCTTGAATTTTGAAAAATGTCACTTTATGGTAAGACAAGGCATAGTGTTAGGACATGTGGTATCTAGTGAAGGCATTTCTGTAGACCCGGCCAAGGTCGATGTTATCACCACTTTACCTCACCCCTCATCTGTGAGGGAGGTCCGCTCGTTTTTGGGACATGCAGGATTCTACAGGTGCTTTATCAAAGATTTCAGCGAAATTGCTTTGCCATTGTCGCGCCTACTCCAAAAGATGTGGACTTTGAGTTTGACAGTGCATGTGTGAAAGCGTTTGAAGAGTTAAGGAGAGTTCTCACCACAGCACCGATTGTGCGAGGCCCCAACTGGACGTTGCCATTCGAGATAATGTGCGATGCGTCAAACCATGCTGTAGGTGCCGCGCTTGCACAGAACGATGGTAAACTCCCTTATATCATTGCTTACTCTTCTAAAATACTGGATGCAGCACAATCCAACTATACCACTACGGAAAAGGAACTCCTAGCTATTGTTCATGCTTTAGATAACTTCAGATCTTATTTGCTAGGATCCAAGATAGTGGTATACACGGATCATGCAGCTTTAATGTACTTATTGACAAAGAATGAGTCAAAATCTAGACTCATACGTTGGATCTTGCTTTTACAAGAATTCGACATTGAGATTAGGGACCGGAGTGGGTCTCAAAACTTTGTTGCGGATCATTTAAGCCACCTTGAAAATTTGAAATTTGAACCATTCCTGATCAATGACTCATTCCCATTGGATAGTTTGCATGCTGTATCGGATAGCTTTCCTTGGTTTGCCCCAATGGCAAACTACTTGGTTGCAAAAATATTCCCTTCCAACTTTTCTAAAAACCAAAGGGACAAGTTGAGGAGTGACTCCAAATACTATATTTGGGATGACCCTCACTTGTAGAAGAGGGGCGTGGACCAAGTAATTCGAAGGTGTGTGCCAGAATCAGAAATTCAACCTATTCTTGAAGCTTGCCATTCGTTTGAATATGGTGGCCACTTTGGCCCACAATGGATAGCTAAAAAAGTGTTGGATTGTGGATTCTGGTGGCCAACCATATTCGAGGATGCTAACCGGTTTTGTGTGTTCTTCCATCAGTGTCAGAAGTTAGGAAACACATCCCAAAGGGATGAGATGCCTCAGCAACCTATGTTGTTCTGTGAGATATTTGATGTATGGGCATTGACTTTATGGGACCGTTTCCCAACTCAAGTGGGTATCTATATATTCTGTTAGCAGTTGACTACGTGTCAAAGTTGGTAGAAGTAATACCTACCCGCCTTGACGATGCCAATACCGTTGTTTCTTTTGTTAGAAATCACATTGTATGCCGTTATGGGTCGCCATGAGCAATCGTGAGCGACCAAGGATCTCACTTTTGTAACAAGAAAGTAGAAGCATTGCTCAAGCGCTATGGGGTATTGCATAAGGTTGCCACTGCTTATCACCCACAGACCAACGGGCAAGCAGAAGTGTCCAACCGGGAGATTAAGAGAATCTAGGAGAAAGTGGTAAATCCATAAAGGAAGGATTGGAGCTTCCAGCTAAGAGATACACTATGGGCGTATAGGACGGCCTACAAGACTCCGTTACGGATGAGTCCCTTCCGGATCGACTATGGTAAGGCATTCCACCTTCCAGTGGAAATTGAGCATAGAGCCTATTGGGCGGTAAAGCAGTATAACATAGATTTCACCAAGGCGGGTATGGCCAGAAAATTACAACTAGAGGAGCTCGAGTGCTTGAGAATGGAGGCATATGAGAATGCCCGGATTTACAAGGAAAAGACTAAAGCATTTCATGATCATCACATCCGAAAGAAGGATTTTCAAGAAGGTGATTAGGTTCTCCTCTACAACTCGAGGCTGCGATTTATGCCTGGCAAGCTCCGTTCTAGATGGGAAGGACCCTTCAAGGTGAAGGAGATAAAGCCCTATGGAGTGGTAGAATTGTTTGACCCTCAAAGTTACATAACTTTCAAAGTGAATGGACATAGAGTGAAGAAGTACCATGGCTACAAGTCACCAAGAGAAGTGGAAGTGCTCCTACTTGAGGATGCACCAAAAGGAGAGGAAGCTTAAGCAAAGGACCGTCCAACTTAAGGACGTTAAAGAAAAGTGCTTGGTGGGAGGCACCCCACCGTGGTAAGATCTTCCTTGTGTATACCAACTTGCTTTTAGCTCTAGATTCTTGTGAATTTTGTGACTTCTTGATGTTGTTGATTGCTTAGGAATGCTAGTTTTATTGTTCTTGTTGGATAACTAGGATATCTAGATAGATTTCATCATTTTGCCATGGATGAATTGTTGAAGTAGAGAGAATACTATGTTTTGAGTAGTTCATGAATTTGTGAAGTATTCCCTTGACTACTAGCTTAAACACCTGCCAAGAATGTGTTAGAATAGCCTTCTCTATGTTGTATTAAAAACAAAAAAAAAAGGCAAGAAAAAAGGGCATCTGCGCGCGAGCGCACTGTGCGCGCGCGCGCCGATGGTGCATTTTATACTCCTGGGCTAAAAACCCGAGAGTTTTGCCCACTTTATGCCCATTTCGTGCTAGGCACCCATGTGCCAGCGTACGTTCCGCCTGCGTGCCCCTTGCAAATTGGCCATCGACGCGCATGCGCACTGTGCGCGCGCGCACCGATGGTATTATATGAACTCCCAGGTACAAAAACCAGAGAGTTGTGCCATGCCTGTGCCTAGCCTGTGCCCACACCGACGCGCCCGCGCACTACGCGCGTCTGCGCCGGTAGCCAACCCCATCAGGCACGCGTCCGCGCACTGTACGCGTCCGCGCGCCTGTGCTACAAGCCAATTCTGGTACAACTCACCCGAGATTTAGGCCCACTTTGTGCCAATCCTGTGCCAGGAGCCCAGCTTACTTCACGCGCATGCGCCCTTGACGCGTACGCGTCCCTCGTCCAACCCTCACCGATGCGCCAGTGCACCGTGCCCGCGTGCGCCGGTCGCGCGAACCAATTTTAAAGCTAGCGCGCCCTGTTCTTCCTACTCCATCACCTCTCTTCTCTTCTTCTTCTTCCACAATCCACCACCACCGTCTCCGGCTACTTACCGGCGACCACCACCACTTCCGGTGGCCCTACATCTCTTCTATCTCTTTCTCATTTTTACAAAAGAAAATTCTACCTTGTTCTTTTACACTTCTCAAGGTTCTACTTCTTCCATATCTCATCTATTACTTTCTTTGAATAATCTCTTCTTCTAGTTAGATTTTTCTTGTTGATTTACTTATTTTCTCTTTTAGTTACATGATTATACTACTTGCTTTTTTTTTGTTTACTTTTCCTTTTTCTTGTTTTTCCATGGATGTTGAATTTGAGTTTTAAGTTGCTTTAATAGATCTTCTTGTTGTCTCCCATTGTCTTTGTCATGTAAGTGATGTTGTGTGATGATTGATATTTTATTTTGGGATTCAAATTGGTTGAGTGTCTCATAATTGCTCATTGCTTGATAATTGCACACCAAGTGTTCGAGGAAATGTACGAATGCCATTTTGGTTTATTTTAATCATGTATCTTCAATTTGGTGCTTCCTCCTCACTCACTTGCTTTCTTCTATATGCATTGAGTCCACTTTGCTTGCAAATTAGATACTCATTGAACATGACTTGCTCTTTGTTATGGATGCTTGAGATTATTCTTCTCATGTCATATTGCATGCTTTACTTTCTCTTGCATCCCATGCGAAGTGTTGTGACCCATATCTATATGATCACTTTGTTGAAATATTTCTTTTTGGCACTATCTTTCACTTGCATGCTTTTTTTTGAGATGATTCTTTGGGTTTAATGCTTTCTTTTTTCCCTTCCTTTTTTAGGATGGCCACCAAGAAAGGCAAGGAGAAAGCTTCAAGGAAACCAGCTGCAAAGAGAGCATCCCAAAGGCCTAACTCTAAGGTGCACTCTTCATTAGGAGCCAAACCCCTATCTAAGAAGGCAAAGGCACCCGCTCCTATTGATGAAAATGAGAAGAGAAAACCGGCAAAGGATTCTTCAAGGTTCCCCAACCGCTTCTGTGAACTTGTGTTCACCGCCATGGTTGAGAGGAACTATTATGCCGAGCATCTACTCGCCCCGCCGGACAAGGTTGCTCCTTGTATTCTACCCCGCATTGAATGGCGAGGATGGAAGTTTCTTCTGAGAAAACCACAAGAGGTCAACCTCTCATGGGTGGTAGAATTCAACACTAACTACCATCTTCCCTCTCTTCAATCGGTATACGTGCACCGGAAGCAAGTTTCAGTTTCAGAAGAGGCTATTCAGCAAGTGGTTAATGTCTTACCGGTACCAAGTAATATGGATGGCTACCAAGAGGTCTTACGTCAGCGAAAAAAGTTTGGGTTTGATTGGGACTCGATCCTCCGAGTCATTGCTGAACCAGAGACATTTTGGACCCATGGTTGACTCCAGATGAGGCCCAAGTGCATTGATGCACGTTTTCTCACTGTAGAAGCTAGAGCTTGGGCCCAGATCCTATCCCACTATGTGCTACCTAGCACTCATAAGTCGTCCTTCACGGCGGATCTCGCATTGCTTGTTTGGTGTGTTCTCACGGAGAGACCGGTGAACATTCCGCTTCTTGTCAAGCAAGCGATTGGACAAGTCCACACCCGGGACAATTTGCCATTTCCAGCATTGGTATCTGATTTAGTTGCTACTGCGGGTGTTCCTTGGGAAGACATGGACACGAAGGCTATAATTCCGGCTAAGGGCGATGTGGTCCCAAGAGGAAAATACTTACATCTCCCCATGAACAACCCAAACCTTGACATAGCCCTTCCATATACTATTCCTTCCACCTCATCGTCACCACCACGACAAAGATCTACACATCAAAGGATAGAAGATCTACACCGGAAGATTGATAGATATGAGCAGCACAACCAACGCCGATACACTTACATCAAGAAGCTTCTGCATTGTGTTACCCCTAGCATGGAGGAACCCGAGATATTCACGTCCACCTCAAACCCAAGTGATGGGAGCTCTGATGAAGGGGATAGTGAAGGTTTCGGTCCCGACCGTCCTTTGCGCATTGTTGGTAGCACGGAGGACCATGCTAATTTCTAAGTGTGAGGAGGTCATTCAACCGATCTCCATGGGTAACAATCTCTTCCTTTCAACCCCCAGGGATTTTTCTTTTGCTTAGTAGTTAGTACATTGCATGTGTAGTTAGTTTTGCTTGTAAATATTCCTTATATGATAGTTAGTCTCTATAGAGTTGCTTAGTCAAAATAATGAATTCTTCCCCAAGAAACTGTGTTTTGGGGTACCTACCAATTTTGCAAAAAAATTTTACGGTAAACTTGCTTCAAGAATGTATTTTGGAACATAGTGATTGAGCTGAGAACACAAGCATGTGAGTTTTGAGCCTATTGTGTGGTTACATCTTCTAACCACTCTTTTCCATTCTTGTGTGTATTATTCTCTCTCTATGATTATAATCCTTGCTTTGTCTGATTCTATATGTCCATTACTTTGTGTATGAATGAATTTACATGATTGAGGCCATCATTTGAATAGTCACTTTTTCCAAATGGCCTTAACCCTTTTATCTACCATTGATAACCAATTTTGAGCCCATGATAAACCCTTTTTGTTCTAAATAGAGCACATCAATAACCCTAAGTAAAAAACAATGGATGTCCCTAGATTTGGATCCTTGATTAGCTTAGGTAAGTTAGGGTGTGTGTCATTCAAATGGGAGGGTGTACTTGGGAACTTGGGTAGATGTAAAGGTGTGTATTTGTAATTAAAATTGAAAATTCTGGGATTTGGGAACATACTCATATATTGAATGATTGAACTATATGCATTGAAATCTTTGTACATGAAATCCCAGGAAAAAGGGGGCCAAAAAGAAGAAAAAAAAATTTTTATGTGTATATATGAGTATGTAAGAAAAGGAAATAGTATATATATATAGAAAAAACAAAAATAAAATAAAAAAGGAAAAAGCAATGACAGGGGACAAAAATGCCCCAAGACAAGGTAATAATAACAATGCATATGGGATGTGAATTGAAAAGAATGCATGAGTATGCAAAAAGTGAAACTCATGGGTAGCTAGGTATTGTATTATAGTTGTATAGGTTGTTCTACGTGTCTAGTGGGATCCTAGGTTAATCAATGACTTAAATTTTAAGCTCACTTGACCATATACATCCTTACCTTCACCCTAGCCCCATTACAACCCATGAATAAGACCTCATGGTACTTGTAAGCATGCATTAAGTAATTGTTAATTGTTAGAAGAAAGACAAATCTTAGAAAGCATGATTAGGAGAGGATTGAGTGACGGACCCTATACACTCAAGCGAATAGAGCGGATACACTTCCAGTGAGGGTTCGGTGCTCAACTCCTTGTTCCCGGCTTTTACAAGCGTTCATTTAGCAAGTTTTATGCACTTCATAGTGATGTTCGAATTGGTATGATTTATGAACTACATATTACTCTCACCCCGTATGCTCATATGTGTTCTTGGAGGATAGATTTATCCTTGACCAAGTAGGTAGATGATTTTACATTAGTTACATGCATTTATTTAGGAAATTTGCATTTCATAAACCCTTTCTTACCATGATCTTTGGTCTTTTTATTTTAAGCGTGAGGACATGCTTGGTTTAAGTGTGGAGAGATTTGATAAACCCCAATTTTATGGTTTATATTGTGTAGAATTTGGGGGGTTTTGTCAATATTTTTCACACTTATTCACAAGAAATGCATGGTTTTGTGTTCTCTTCCTAATATTGCTCCATGATGAAAAACATGCTTCTTTTACCTTAAAATTGCTATATTTTGATCCTCTTCTATTACCATTCGATGCCGTGACGTGTTTATTGAGTGATTTCAGAATTTATAGGGCAAGAATGGCCTAGAAAAGAGGAAGAAAGCATGCACAAGAGGAAGGAACATGAAGATTTGGATTTTGGGAATTTCAGCATGGGCGCGCACGCGCACCTTGAGTGCACGCGTGGATGTGGATAGCTGGAAGCAGCGCGCAAGGATGGACGCATCCGCGCAGATTAGGAAATCCACACCGGTGCGCACGTGTACATGGCGCGCACGCGCGAAAAGCTGCACGTGACCTCATTAAAGGAAATCGTGCCTGGTGATTTCTGAGGCTGAAGAGGCACAAATTCAAGCTGGTTCTGCATGGAAAAGACCCAAGGATGCTAGGGGAAAGGGGGGATCAATCATTTTACACTTAGACACAATTTTTAGCTAGTTTTTGGTTCTTTGTTCTTCTAGAGAGAGAAATCCTTGTTCCTCTCTAGATCTAGCTTTAATTTGATCTTCCCTTGTTGAATTTTGAATTGGATCTTGTTAATTACTAGTTTTAATTGTTTAATTTGAATTCCTTAGTATAATTTTGTTTAGATCTTGTGTTAGTTTTATGTTTCCTTGTTGTTTATCATTTTATACCCATTTCATGAATCTTGTGGATCTTGATTTATTATTGTTGCATTGATGATTTCCACGATTAATTGTGTTGTTTGAGTGATTGTATGTTGATAATTGTTAGTGGGTACTTGTTAGTTCTAATTTAATTGCAAATTGAATATGTCTTTTATTAATGCTTACCATGTGTTTGATGAAATGTTTCCTTTGATTATGAAGTAGTTTTCTTTACTCTTTGTATAAGCTAAGGGAATTGAGTGACCTTGAGTCATTGGGTCTCATTGAATTGGTGATTTGAGAGCCCTAGGTGATCAATTTGATACCCATTGACACTAACCCACTACTAATCTAATTAGTAGATAGGTTGGGACTTATGGGTTGATGTGATCAAACCTATTTAACGTACTTCAAGCCTAGGAGTAGACAATACGTACTTAAGCCTTTTGAGAAGTAGACTTGATGGGTTGGTACCTCATAATTGTCAATGTTTGATATGGAGACAAGGATGGCGATCTCAGTTCCCATGCTTAGCCAAGAGTTGCTTTTATTATTCATATTTGAAAACCCAAAAATCCTAATTGTTTTGCCTTAGTTATAGCTATTTGTTTAGCCTTAGAGTAGAATTATATTGGAAGTTATCTTATTAGTTTGGAATTGCTCACTTCTTGCTTTAGTTGTTTGGATTAGTTTCTTGCATTTAAAAATTACTTGCTCATTAAGATTCCTAGTTTAATTTCTTGTTTATGACTTGCAACTCCGGAATTCTAACCAATGTTGATGCACATGTTTGCCCATTTCTTGTGAGACGATCCGAGGTTTGAATACTTCGGTTACTTTTATTGGGGTTGAACTTGTGACAACCAATTCCTTCTAAATTTGATACTTGCGGATTGTTTGTCGGTTGAGAACTATACTTGCAACGCGAAAAAAATCTTGTGATATTCCTTACCGGTATAAATTCTTGAGCTTATCACATCCATAGTACCCAACCCTGTTTCGTTTTTGTGGCCTTCAGCCCTTTGTTGTATGTTATACCACACATTAATCAACCCAACATCCATTTAGCAAGTATTATCTCTTTCGAGTTACAGGAGCCAAAACTGGTACTCTGGTTCCGTCGGCTAGGCATCGACGTCAAGTGAGGAGAGGCCAAATGCTAACCTGATGATGTGGCTCCAGTAGAGAAATTTGTAGCTGAACTTCTACTTGTGAGGAAACTGTGGCTGGTGGTAGCTGGTTTACCATCACTATTTTTCAGCTGCCTCCGAATTAGGTACGGTGGATTAGGTAAGGTCACCTCCCTCCAGTAGTTTATTTTTGCCTGTTCAAGCTCAACCTTTGGTTGTCAACAAGGTATGTCCGATTAAGTTTTTTTGTTAATCCAGATTAGTTTAATTTTGATGATAGACTATGCCTTTTCAACGGTTCTCTGTTTAGAGTGTTGAGTTGCTATTCTAGAATTTGGAAATTAAGTCACATTATCCAGTTCTATGCTGTGGCTAGGTTTAGGGCATTGAAATTAAAACCTTATACTGGAGTCGTAAACAATTGGGTTAGTTTAATTGGGTTTGGTTCTGGTAATTTTACATGCAGCTTAGGTTAGTTTCCTGTAGTTGCTGCCATTGGTTCTGTTTATTCACATTTTTTGTCACCAACCTGAATTTTTGTAGGGGTAAAATTATATCCACAAATGAGGATGATGTTAAGAATGATTCTGATAATGATTTGGGTGATGATTTCGATAATCAACCGAATGCAGAAGATGATGCTGAAGATGATGATGTGGATTCGCTGGATTCTACTAGCAAGAGTGAAAAAGATTGTGGTGTAAAAAGAATAGCGGCTTTAATGGTGAAGGATATTTGGAACCTGGAGTTTAGGACAGAGGATGAGGCTTGCCAATTTTATAACGCTTATGCTTATTGGCATGGATTTGTAATGTGGAAGGACGACGTCATTAGGGATAACGAAGGTAGAATCATTTGCAGGCAACTTGTTTGCAATAAGGAGGGCTAAAGGAATATGAGGTATCTTGATCTGGATGATAGATCAAGGGAGGCAAGGTCACTCACGCGAACCAAATGTCCAGCTCAGCTTAGGGTAAAGCTTGACTACGGCTGCGAAAGATGGAAGGTATCATGTTTTGTGGAATCTCACAACCATGATCTGACGCCCCCCCAATTTGCGCATCTTGTTCCGGCCAATTGTCGTCTCACTGTTACTGATAAAGTCCAAGTGGAAAATCTTCATAATTTTGGTGTCAAGACGTGCCATATTATAGGATACATTGCGTTCCAGAAAGGTGGATATCGTCATGCTGGCTTCACACGCAAAGATTTGTACAACCATATTAATTTTTATCGTAGATCAAAAGTAAAAAACGGGGATGCCAATGCGGCAATAAACTATTTGATTGGCAAGTCAAACAATGATCCGCTGTTCTTTGGTTTGTATATATGGGTCATATATACCACATTCTAGTGGTTTTGGTTTTATTAACTGTCAAACAATTTATCCGACCATGACAAGAATTTTAGACGTCCAGACATTATTTATAAAAAATTATCTTAACAAAAGCTTTTTCATGTGCAAGAATTGATTGTGGCATTTGTGTGGCTACATGGATGATGGTATGGCAGTGGTAACACCCTAATTATGGATTGCAAAATTTTTCATACATTATACAGAATCTGCAGAAATGATTAAATTGGGAGTGAGATGGTGTTCTTTAGGATGACGGGTTCTAATAATGTGATTAGTGAAAAAATATTGAAAATCAAGTTGATACGTATAAACAATTAGTGACTCGCTTACCAAGATAAGGTAAATACACATGCAGGATCCATGGATTTGGTTAGCACACATTTCCATTTTACAAGGAAATATTGGAGGCAGCTTTTAATTTCAAATTAAATAAACAAAAAATCGGAGATAATTTAAACAAGAATGTTAGAACTTCCACAAAATTTATATTTGCTAGCATAGACAAGAAAAACTTTGGTAGTCGAGACAATTTTTATGGTAAACAATAGCTAAGTCCAACTGGTAACAATAACACCAGTAACACAATATTCTACCATATCAATTTTGATTGGATGCAACATCTCACACAATCAATAAGTTAGAGAAATTTAAGTTCATTCCTTATGAGCCAACCAGAGACTTCAAGCAAATAAACTACATCAAACATTAACCTACCGAAAACCAACATTACCAAACGTGCCTTGAGAAAAATGAATGAATTCCAACTAATTTATCTTCCGTTGCTGGTTATTCCGGATGAACTGCTACAAAAAATCTTCTTGTGAAGCAGTGCCAAAGTTGTAGGGAGATGTATGTGCTTGAATAAAATTCTGGCTCCGACGCCTATGTGATAAACCACTATTTTATGGTTTATCTTGTGCTAAATTGAGTGGTTTTTATCAGTTCTTGGCACACTTATTCATACAAACTGTATGGTTTTACAAATCCTTCCTAATTTTGTTCCATGATTGAAAACTTGCTTCCTAAGCCTTTAAATTGTCTATTTTTAATTTCTCTTTTTACCATTCGATGTCGTGATCTATGTGTTAAGTGTTTTCAAGCTATATAGGGCAGGAATGGCTTAGAGGATGGAGAGGAAGCTTGCAAGTAGAAGGAACACAAGAAAGTAAGGAGCTAAGCAGTGAGGATCGACGCGCACACATTTCTGACGCGTGCACGTGAATTGGCGCATCGTCCAACGACGCGTACGCATGACTGACGCGTGCGCATGACAAGCGCAGAAGTCCAGCGACACGTACGCGTGGCGTGCGTCACGTGCTGTAATTACAGAAGACACTGGGGGCGATTTCTGGGCTGTTTTGGACCCAGTTTTCGGCCTAAAAAATACAGACTAGAGCCAGGGGGCAAGCAGAGACTCAACACACATTCACTTTCACTTAGTTTTAGTTTTTTAAGTTTGAATTCTTAGAGGGGGAAACACGGCTCTCCTAGGGTTCTTAAATTTTAGTTTTATGCTTTTGGATTGGATATTGAGAGAGCTACTTCTACCTTCGATTGAAGTCTTCATCGTTATAGTTTGCTTTTCTATTACCCTACTCTTTTGTTTTCCATTTAATTTGCCCGTAGTCATATATGGATATTGTTAATTTTGGGATTTATTAATGCAATAAACAATTTTTACATTTAATTTTATTTCTTGTTTGAATTCCTTCAATTAATTATCAGCTTCAAAATTTTCTTTTATTAATTTATTTTAATTACCATGTCTCTTATTTATTCCTATTCCATGTTGTTGAAAAATGGCATTCATGTTATGATTTAAAACTCTCAATTTGGTTTGGGAGTTGATTAATTAGAACCCCTTGAGTTGGAAAACTCAAGTATTAATTTGTAATTGGGGATTGCTGGCTAACTCACTTTTTACTAACTCTAATCCTTCCTTAAGAAGGGATTAAGACTTGTGAATCAGAGTTAGTGTTACCCACTTGACCTTCCTTCGCAACTGCAAGAGGATAACTAAGTGGAAGCAACAACCTTTTACTATTATACTTGGAAAAGTCAACATGGATAGAAACTCCAATTAATCTTCTCTCAGCCAAGGCCTTTTAATTCAAATACATAACACATCTTACTATCATTTATTGCTTTGATTTTGAACTGAAGACCACTTTGATCAATCTGCTGTCCAAGTTTCATGGCTTACCTGCTCAAGAGCCTATCAAGCACCTCAGAGATTTTCAGACAGCCTGCTCAACTACTAGGCGGCATGGTGCGGATGAGGTCACCATTTGGTTATATGCCTTCCCATTTTCTCTTGAGAGAAAGGCAAGGGAGTGGTTCTACACTCAACCAGAAGCTGTTGTTACTAATTAGGACTTGCTCAGACGGAAATTCCTAGACAA
Source organism: Arachis ipaensis (assembly GCF_000816755.2). Taxonomy (NCBI): domain Eukaryota; kingdom Viridiplantae; phylum Streptophyta; class Magnoliopsida; order Fabales; family Fabaceae; genus Arachis; species Arachis ipaensis. The sequence continues at coordinate 89,069,168 of NC_029794.2, forward strand.
GTACTTTCCAGCAGAAGTTACAGATAGACTGAGGAAGGAAATTTCCTACATCATCTAAGGCGAATCAGAGACTCTCTATGAGTATTAGAAACACTTCAGGAATCTCCTAGACTCATGTTGCCATCACAAGATTGACCAGTTGGTGTCGATTAGCTATTTCTGCCAAGGCATGAAGTCTCAAGACAAGACCATCTTAGATGCTGCAAGTAATGGCTCTATGACGAAGTACAAGACAGCGACAGAAGCATGGTAACTGATCACCGATCTAGCTGAGTCCACCCGAAATTTAAGGCACATGAATAATCATCCCAAGGCTATTGCGGAAGTTTCCTCTTGTAGTGAGACCGCTGCTCTCACCAAGACTCTGAGAGAGATGACCAATATACTGAAGCAGCTCCAGCTTAATCAACAATAACCTCAGCCCCCTCTACAGCAACCATGTCAACAGTTGGTCCCTCAGAGAGTGTGTGGAATATGCACTTGCTATTCTCACTACACTGATGAATGTCTATAACTCCAACAAGAAGACAACACCTTGGCGGCTACCAATACTTATTACAACCGTCCGAATCAAGGGTACTATCAACAAGGCGGTAATTATAACCAAGGCGGTAACTACAATCAAGGTTGGCAAGACAACTCCAACCAAGGATGGAGAGACAATTCCAACCAAGGGTGGAGAGACAATTTCAACCAAGGATGGAGGGACAACTACAACCAAGGAGGCAGAGATAATGGTGGAAATCAAAGGTGGAACAACAACTATCAGCAGAACTGATATCAACAGAACCTTCCATACCAACAGCAAAACCAAGGCCAAAGTTACCAGACACCTCACCAAAGGCAAGCTCAAGCACCTCAAAATAACCAACCACAAGCCTCTCAAATTACCTACCCCACTTCCTCCTCCAATGATGAGATGCTTCGCTCTATTATGCAAGGACAAAAAGACCTTCAAAATTCACTTAACTCTAGCATCACCGGTCTAAACACCACTTTACAAGCTCTCATATCCCGTATGGAACCACCCTCTGCCCCCAACAATCAACCTTCTAACTCTAGTGCACTTTCTTCTCAACCTTTAACCAACCCCAAGGGTGGAATCAATGCCATCACTTTGAGATCCGGAACCACATTGCAAGAGAGGAGTTCCGAGGAGCCAAGCTCAATAGAAGACATTCAAGTTGAAGATGTTGTTGAGGTAGAAGATGTTAAAGAAGAGGATGAGGTACAAGATGCGGTTGAAGAAGAAGCAGCTCAACCAAGAAATGGAGTACCTAAGGAAGATGAAGTTATAAGAGATGCCATTCCCATTCTTTTTCCACACCTTACTAGGAGGACCAAAAAGCAAGTGGAGCTAGATCCCAAAATGGTGGAGATCTTCAAAAAGATTGAGGTAACTATTCCCCTTTTTTATGCTATTCGCCAGGTACCTAAGTATGCTAAGTTTTTAAAAGATTTATGCATGAATAAGGATAAAATACATGATTTAGAAACTATTCCTTTAAGTAGCTCTATTTCTGCTTTAATGGGTGCTATACCAGAGAAATGTGGTGATCTCGGTCCTTGCATGGTTACTTGTACTATAGAGGGTGTACAATTTTTTGACTGCATGTGTGATTTAGATGCATGTGTTAGTATTTTGCCATTATCTGTATATGATGTTTTGAGGCTCCCACCCTTGAAAAAGTCGGCAGCATGTTTTGTTTTGGCAGATAAGAGCATAATCTAAGTGGTTGGCATTGTGGAGGACGTCCTGGTGAGCATTAAGGGGTTGACATTTCCTAGAGATCCCCCCTAATGACTCAGGAAGACCTTCATCCATCTTGCTTGGAAGGCCATTTTTGAAGACTTCGCGGTTTAAGTGTGATGCCTTATCGGGTACCTATTCTTTTGAGATAGATGGCAGAGTGGTGAATTTCAACCTAGATGAAGCTATGAAGCACCCACCAGAAGATCACTCCATCTTCCAGTGTGACATTATTGATGAGACTGTGGCTGAAGTTCACCAAGAGGAAGTAGAAGAGAAGAACATAGAGCAAGGTGCAAGTGTGGGGAAGCCCTCTGAGCATAATGAAGATACCTTGCCACCTCCAATGGCTTCGGATGATCAAGTGCCAAGCCATGAGCTGAAAATAGAGTTGAAGCCCCTTCCACTCCACCTCAAGTATGCTTATCTTGAGGATAATCAAAAGCTCCTAGTTATTATTGCAAAGAAACTCACGTCCCAACAAGAGGACCAGTTGCTTGGTGTGCTTAGAAGACACAAGAAAGCTATTGGGTGGAGTTTGGCAGATATAGTAGGTATTAGCCCTCAAGTCTGTGAGCATTGCATATTTCTAGAGGAGGTAGCAAGGCCTATCCGTCAACCTCAAAGGCGGTTGAACCCCACCATTTTAGAAGTTGTCAAGAAGGAAGTGACCAAACTGCTTGAAGCCGACATCATCTATCCAATCTCGGATAGTGAATGGGTTAGCCCAGTACAGGTGGTTCCGAAGAAGTCTGGTGTCACAACAGTGAAGAATGAGCATGGGGAACTCATGGCTACAAGAGTGCAAAATTCCTGGAGGGTGTGCATTGACTATAGGTGTCTCAACCAGGCCACTCGCAAGGATCACAACCCACTACCTTTCATCGATCAAATGCTTGATCGCCTGTCAAGTAAATCACACTACTGTTTTCTAGATGGTTATACCGGATATTTTCAAATCCATATTGCTCCAGAAGATCAAGAGAAAACTACTTTTACATGCCCTTTTGGAACGTATGCATATAAGAGAATGCCTTTTGGCTTATGTAATGTACCGGCTACATTTCAAAGATGCATGATGAGCATTTTCTCATATCTTCTTGAGAACTGTGTGGAAGTTTTTATGGATTACTTTAGTGTTTATGGTAATTCATTTGACCTTTGCCTGCATAGTCTAGCTAAAGTATTAAAAAGGTGTGTTAGTTCAAACCTTGTACTTAATTTTGAAAAATGTCATTTTATGGTAAAGCAAAGTATTATTCTAGGACATGTTGTTTCTAATACTGGTATTTTTATTGATCCTGCAAAGGTAGATGTTATTTCTGGTTTACCTTACCCCTCCTCCGTGAGGGAAGTCCATTCGTTTCTTGGTCATGCAGGTTTCTACCGGCGTTTCATCAAGGACTTCAGTAAGGTTGCACTACCTTTGTCTCGATTGCTCCAGAAGGACGTTGAGTTCGAGTTGAGTGAAGATTACATGGAGGCATTTGATAAGCTGAAAATTGCCTTGACCCAAGTTCCCATTGTGAGAGGGCCTGACTGGAGTAGGCCATTTGAGATCATGTGTGACACATCCAACTATGCGGTAGGAGCGGCACTGGCTCAGCGCGAAGGTAAGGACCCATATATTATTGCTTATGCTTCTAAGACTCTAGATGGTGCTCAGTCTAATTATACTACCACTGAAAAAGAGCTTTTAGCTATTGTTTTTGCTTTGGATAAATTCCAATCTTATTTACTTGGTACTAAGGTGGTAGTTTATTCAGACCATGCAGCATGGAAATATTTGTTAGCTAAGAAAGAGTCTAAACCAAGGTTAATCCGTTGGATATTGTTGTTGCAAGAATTTGATTTAGAGATCAAAGATAGGAGTGGTTCCCAAAATTTAGTGGCGGACCACTTGAGTCACCTAGAGCATATTAAGAGTGACTCCACTCCTATCAATGATGCTTTTCCACTTGATAGCTTGCATGCAATATCTGAGGTGGTTCCTTGGTATGCACCTATAGCTAATTATTTGGTTAGTCGTACCTTTCCTCCTAATTTTACTAAGCATCAAAAGGACAAACTTAAAAGCGAGTCCAAGTATTATATATGGGATGACCCATATTTGTGGAGATGTGGTGCTGACCAAATAATTAGAAGATGTGTGCCACAATCAGAATTCCAGTCAATTTTGAAGATTCATGATTTAGAAACTATTCCTTTGGGTAGCTCGATTTCTGCTTTGATGGGTGCTATACCGGAGAAATGTGGTGATCCCGGTCCTTGTATGGTTACTTGCACTATAGGTGGTATACAGTTTGTTGATTGCATGTGTGACTTAGGTGCTTGTGTCAGCATTATGCCTTTATCTGTATATGATGCATTGAAGCTCCCACCATTGAAAAAGTCGGCAACCCATTTTATTTTAGCAGATAAAAACATAATTTCTGTGGTTGGCATTGCGAAAGACGTCTTGGTGAGCATTAAGGGGTTGATTTTTCCTATTGATTTCTACATTCTTGAGATGCCCCCTAATGACTCAGGAAGACCATCGTCTATCTTGCTTGGGAGGCCGTTCTTGAAGACCTCTCGGTTTAAATTGGATGCCTTTTCGGGTACCTATTCCTTTGAAATAGATGGAAGAACAGTGAGTTTTAACCTTGATGAAGCTATGAAGCATCCGACGGAAAACCATGATATCTTTCGGTGTGATATTATTGATGAAATTATGGCCAAAGTCCACCAGGAGACAGTTGATGAGAAGAACATGGTTCAAGGTGCAAGTGTGGAGAAACCCCCTGAATATGCTGAAAACACCTTGCCACCTCCTGTGCTACCAGATAATCAAGTGCCAAGCCATGGGCTGAATATGGAGTTGAAGCTCCTTCAACCTCACCTCAAGTATGCTTATCTTGAAGACAATCAAAAGCTCCCAGTGATTGCAAAGGAGCTTACTTCCCAACAAGAGGAGCGATTGCTTAATGTACTACGTAGAAACAAGAAAGCTATTGGGTGGAGTTTGACAGACATAGTTGGTATAAACCCTCAAGTTTGTGAGCACCACATTTTTCTAGAGGAGGGAGCCAAGCCTATCCGTCAACCTTAAAGGCAGTTGAACCCCACAATTCTAGAAGTTGTGAAGAAAGAAGTGACCCGACTACTTGAAGCCGATATTATCTATTCAATATCAGATAGTGAATGGGTTAGCCCAGTACAAGTGGTTTCGAAGAAGTCCGGTGTCACCATAGTCAAGAATGAGAATGGGGAACTCATGGCCACAAGAGTGCAGAATTCATGGAGAGTGTGCACCGACTACAGGCGCTTGAACTTGGCCACTCGCAAGGATCACTATCCACTACCCTTCATCGATCAAATGCTTGATTGCCTATCAGGTAAATCACATTATTGCTTTTTAGATGGCTATACTGGTTATTTTCAGATCCATATTGCTTCAGAAGACCAAGAGAAAACTACTTTTACATCCCCTTTGGAACGTATGGATATAAAAGAATGCCTTTCGGTTTATGTAATGCACCGGCTACGTTTCAAAGATGCATGATAAGTATCTTCTCGGATCTTCTAGAGCATTGTATGGAAGTATTTATGGATGATTTTAGTGTCTATGGTGATTCTTTCAATCTTTGCTTGGATAATCTTGCTAGAGTATTAGAAAGATGTGCTAGCTCAAATCTTATATTTAATTTTGAAAAATGTCACTTTATGGTAAAGCAAGGTATTGTTCTAGGTCATATTGTTTCTGATACTGGTATATCCGTCAATCCTGCAAAGGTTGATGTTATTTCTGGTTTACCTTACCCCTCTTCTGTGAGGGAAGTCCATTCTTTTCTTCGTCATGCAGGTTTCTACCGGTGGTTCATCAACGACTTCAGTAAGGTTGCACTACCCCTTTCTCAACTGTTGCAAAAGGATGCAGAGTTTTCTTGGAATGAAGAATGCACGGAATCATTTGATAAGCTAAAGAATGCCTTGACCCAAGCTCCTATTGTGAGAGGATCTGACTGGAGTAGGCCATTCGAAATTATGTGCGATGCATCTAACTATGCAGTAGGAGCGCCGTTTGCTCAGCGTGAAGGTAAGGATCCTTATATTATTGCTTATGCTTCTAAGACTCTAGATGGTGCTCAGTCTAATTATACTACCACTGAAAAAGAGCTTTTAGCTATTGTTTTTGCTTTGGATAAATTCCGAGCTTATTTACTTGGAATTAAAGTGGTAGTATATTCAAACCTTGCAGATTTGAAATATTTGTTAGCTAAGAAAGAGTCTAAACCAAGGTTAATCCGTTGGATATTGTTGTTGCAAGAATTTGATTTAGAGATCAAAGATAGGAGTGGTTCCCAAAATTTAGTGGCGGACCACTTGAGTCACCTAGAGCATATTAAGAGTGACTCCACTCCTATCAATGATGCTTTTCCACTTGATAGCTTGCATGCAATATCTGAGGTGGTTCCTTGGTATGCACCTATAGCTAATTATTTGGTTAGTCGTACCTTTCCTCCTAATTTTACTAAGCATCAAAAGGACAAACTTAAAAGCGAGTCCAAGTATTATATATGGGATTACCCATATTTGTGGAGATGTGGTGCTGACCAAATAATTAGAAGATGTGTGCCACAATCAGAATTCCAGTCAATTTTGGAGGCCTGCCACTCTTCTGAGAGTGGTGGACACTTTGGACATCAAAGAACTGCTCGAAAAATTTTAGACAGCGGATTTTGGTGGCCCACACTTTTTAAGGATGCTACTGCTTTCTGTGAATCTTGCCCCTAATGCTAAAGGTTTAGGAATATATCCAAGAGGGATGAGATGCCCCCAACAACTTATGTTGTTCTGTGAAATTTTTTATGTTTGGGGTATTGACTTCATGGGTCCATTTCCAAACTCTAATGGTTTCTTATACATCTTGTTAGCTGTTGATTATGTTTCTAAATGAGTGGAAGCAATTCCTACCCGTACTGATGATGCTAATGTTGTTGTTTCTTTTGTTCGAAATAATATTATTTATCGCTTTAGATCACCATGAGCAATCATGAGTTATCAAGGCTCTCATTTCTGTAACAAGAGAGTGACAGGTCTGCTGAAGAAACATGGCATTATTCACAAGGTGGCGACGGCCTACCATCCCCAAATCAATGGGCAAGCTGAGGTGTTTAACAGAGAGATAAAGCGCATATTAGAGAAGATTTTCAAGCCTCATAGAAGAGACTGGAGTACTAGACTTGCAGATGCGCTCTGGGCTTATTAGACAGCTTACAAGACACCCATCGGAATGAGTCCATTCCGCCTAGTCTACGGAAAGGCTTGTCACCTTCTGGTTGAGGTGGAACATAAAGCTTTCTGGGCGGTGAGGGAATGTAACTTAGGATTGGGGGAGTCGGGGCTGAAAGGAAGTTGCAACTACAGGAACTGGAGTGCCTTCGGCTAGAAGCATATGAGAACTCAAGGCTCTACAAAGAGAGGGTGAAGGCTGTGCATGACAAGAACATCAAGAGAAGAGAGTTTAGAGCTGGGGATTTAGTCCTCCTCTATAACTCAAGGTTGAGGCTCATGCCAGGCAAGTTGAGATCAAGGTGGGAAGGACCCTATAGGGTGGAGAAAGCTGAACCATATGGAGTCTTCCACCTGAGTCACCCTTCAAGCCCCACTTTCTTCAAGGTCAATGGCCACCGCCTGAAGCTATATCATGGTGAGAAGATGAAGAACAACAAGGAGCTGGAGATCTTCCTCTTGGCGGATCCAGCAACAGAAGAAGACTAAGCTTGTGGATCGTCCAACTTAAGGACGTTAAAGAAAAGTGCTAGGTGGGAGACAACCCACCATGGTACGATCTTCCCTTTTTATTAGTTCTATTTTATTTTTATCAGTGTTAAATTCTACAAAATTACTTCTATTAGTCATTATTTTAATATAAAAAAAGTGTGCTAACGACGCACAAGCGTCTATGACGCGCACACGTCATATGTGACTGCGCCCTTTATAAAAAATTGAACAGAGAGTTGCGCTGCCGACGAGCGGGAGGGGTTCCTAGTGCACAAGCCACCCCACGCGTACGCGTGACCCTGCAAATTTTTCATTCCACGTGTAAGCGTCAGCGACGCATAAGCGTGGACATGGAAATCGGCGTTAGAGAGTGTTTTGAACAGAGAGTTATGATGGAATCGCGCGGGTAGTGTGCTAGAGCCAAAATTCAACCCACGCGTATGCGTCGCTTTCACTTAATGGCTATCAACGCATGAGCGTGACTGACGCACACACGTCGTACGTAATTGCGGCCCCAGTACAAATTGAACAGAGAGTTGTGAGGCCATGGGGCTGGAACTATGCGTTTAGCACGGCCAGTGGTCACGCGTACGCGTGACCGACGCTTACGCGTCCATTGAATTTTCGCCCACCCACGCGTACACGTGGGCGACGCGTGCACGTCATATGCGCCGCGTCACTTATTCAGCACGCCGCGCAGATTTTCTTTCTTCCACTCTTCTTCTCGTTTCCTAATCCTAATTCTTCTTCTCTCTTCTTCATTCTTCATTCTTCCTACTTCTTCCTTCTTTCTTCCTTCCTTCTCTCACCACCACCGGCGGACCACCACCGGAGACCACAAACTCCGGCAGCTACAATTTCCTTTCCTTTTCTTCTCCCCTTCTTACTCCTCTTCTCTCATTCTTACTCCCCTTCATCTTCCTATTTTCATCTTCTTCTTAAGGTTTCTTTTCTTCCTCTCTTCTAGTTTTTTCCCTCTTCTTTTATTTATTGAATTTAAATATTTTATTTCTTTTTAATTTTATACTAGCTTTGTTATTTATAATTCCTTTTTTATTCTTTTACTTTGCATTCTTATGTTGGTGTTGGAGCTTTATTTGGGTGCTTATTTTGCTATATTTTAGCTTGTGGATATTATAAGGAGTGCTTTGACAATTGACATTTTGTTTTGGGTCCCATATACACTTAGATTGTTTACCTTAATTCCTATTTTTAAATTGCACACCAAGTGTTTGTGAAAAAACTCTCATGACATTTTGATTTCTTTTCTATTTTATTCTTACACTTTAATGCCTCTTTTTCACAATCCTTGAATTCCATGTGTATTGGGTATATTATTCATTAATTGTCATCATAATAGTGCTCATTATTTTGTTACATGTGATAGTCATTGTTGATCTTGATGCTTGAGCCATGCTTCTCATGCTTGTTACTTACATGCTTTTAACCCTTTTGCATCTAGTTGTTATGATATGCCTTTATGTTCTTAATTGATGTCTTATATGCATGTTGTAGCTACCATGTATTTAAGACACTCTATTTTTATTTGGCATTTATTATCACTTAGACTTTCTTCCTTCCGGTTTTTAGCTATCTATATTTGACATTACTTCTCTTTCTTCCTTCTTTAGGATGGCCACCAAGAGAGAAAAAGAGAAGGCTTCTGACAAGACACCGGCAAGGAAAGGCACTAAAAGAGCACCAGCTAAGGCGCAACCATCTACAAGCATAAAGCAACCTACTAAAAGGGTGAAGAGGACCATCAAAGTTGATGAAGCGGAGAAGGCCTTTCCTGCACGGGGCTCCGCACGGTTCACTAACCGTTACTGTGAGCAGATGTTCCCCATTTTGGCAGAGAGAAACTACAATAATGAGCACCTACTCATCCTTCCAACACACTTTGTTGATTTTGTGGAGCCTTGCATTGAAAAGAGACAGTGGGGATTCTTAAGGAGGCAGGCGAGGGAGGCCAATCTATCTTGGGTAGTTGAATTCTACTCCAACTTTCACTTGCCTACCTTGCAGTCTGTCTATGTTCATCAAAAGTAAGTCCCTGTTTCCGAATGTTCTATTCAGAGAGTACTGGATCTTCCACCTAGCCCAGAGGGGTTGGATGTATATCAAGAGGCCCAGCTTAAGCACCAGACATGTCAATTTGATTGGGACAGCATCCTCAGAGTCATAGCACAACCTGACAGCAACTGGATCTATGGACAACATCGGGCTCGACCCAAGAGCATCGCCGCTCAAGCACTCACCTTGGAGGCTCACGTGTGGGCACAGATTATGTCCCACTACATCTTTTCGAGCACTCACGAGTCCACATTCACTGCTGACATGACTGTTCTCATATGGTGCATTCTCACAGAGCAACCCCTCAACTTACCAAGACTCATCCGGCAGGCTATGGGACACGTGCAGATTGCGAAAAACCTATCTTTTCCCGCGTTGGTTACAAATTTGGTCTCTGCCGTGGGAGTCTCCTATCAGGCTGAAGATATGAAGGCCATGATCCCTAGAGATGATCAGTATTTCCCGAATGGGAAATATATCAGACCTCCAGTACCTTCGGCGAGTCAGTATGCAGGGCCATCTTTAGACACTCCTTCATCCTCCGCTCCACCATCATCCACACCTCATGCACCGTCCACCGATCAGATGTTCCTTCAGATACTTCAGATGTTAGACCGGCAAGACCAGCGGATGGAGCAAATAGAGCGTCGCAACAAGCGCCGTTACACCTATCTGAAGGAGCTCATTGTTAGTACTCACCCACCTCCGGAAGAGAAAGATACCCCGGATTCCACTTCACATGTCAGCACGGAGAGCCATGACGAGCCAGACAGTGGAAGTGATGCCCCTAGCCCCACCTTGCTCCTTACTGATGGCACGGAAGACCGTGCCAAGGCTTAAGTGTGGGGAGGTCAGTCGCTGACTTTCAAAGGTAAAATCTCTCTCTCTTAACACAAATATGATATTTTCTTTTGTTAGATAGGAAAGATTGCATGGTAGTAGTTGCTTCCATGTATGTACTGCTTGGTTGAAGTAATGAGTTTCTTTTCAAGACCCTATTCTATAGCATTTCACTAATTCAAATTAAATTTTTTTGTTAAACTTTTTTGAAGATTTTAATTTGGAACATGGTTTAGAGCTAAGAACACATAACCTGTGAGATTTTGAGCTTAATTATATGGTTACATTATTTAATCATAATTTTTATTCTTGTGTGTTTTCTTCTCTATGATTGCAATCTTTGGTTTGTTCTATTCTATATGTCCATTATTTAGTGTATATTTGATGCCAGGGCATTTTGGCTAGTTTCACTGACCTTTTCTTTATTTTTTTATGGTAGTTTCATGCACTTTCTTAGGAAATAAGCAAGTTTTGGGTAAATAATCACTTACATCTTGATTCAAGCAAACATTGTGAATTTTACATGATTTCATGAGAATTATGCATGAATTAAATGACAAAATTGAATGATGCATGTCTCATAACTTGGATTAAAGCTTTGATGCACTTTATTGCTTGATTTTAGGACAAAGGAAGTAAGGAAGAACCACGTTAGTAGCCACGTTAGTCTAGCTAACGTGATCACTAATATGGAATGGAGGCTAGCTTGCAATGTTAATGAGAAAAGTGATCGCCATCAACGCCTTCGTGAGCCATCATAGCCCACGTTAGTTGCCACGTTAACTATGTTAATGTGGAAGCTAACGTGGAAGAGAAGTAGAACTCCAACGTTAGTGATAAAAGTAAGTGCCACTAACGTTCCAAAGTGGCAGCTGGCCACGTTAAGAGTCACATTAACTCAGTTAACGTGAACTCTAACGTGGGAAGAAGGGACGTTTTGAAGCGTTAGTGACAAAGGTAAGTGTCACTAACGCTCTCGAAGATTTGGCAAGCCTACGTTAAAGGCCACGTTAACTATACTAACGTGAACTCTAACGTAGGGAGAAAGGGGTACTCTCAACGTTATTGGAAAAGGTAAACCCCAGTAACATTTGCGAAGGGCCAAGAAGCAACGTTAGTCGTCACGTTAGTGCCACTAACGTTGAAGTTAACGTGGACCATTTTTGGGTTAGGAACGTTAGTGAAAAAGGTGATTGTCACTAACGTTCTTGACCCCACAGTTTCACTTAACGTTAACACCACTAACGCCCCAAGCTAAAGTCAATACCTACTGCACACTTTCTCTGCAAAGCTGAGCCCACTGAAGAAGATAACTGCTTCAACTCAAGATCCAAAGGCCCATATCCAAGACTTGAAGAAGCAACTAGAAGATCAGAAGAATAGTATAAATAGGGAGAACTTTGAACTAGAAGAGAGCTTTTTGGCATTATTAGAATTACTCTCTGTATTTTTTACTTTCTCTGCAACTTCTAGTTTAACTTTTCAGAATGCATTCTCCATCTTTGTTTTCCATTCTCAGAGCTATGAACAACTAAACCCCTTTCATTGGGTTAGGGAGCTCTGTTGTAATTTGATGGATCAATAATAATTTTCATTATTTTTCTTCTTTCTTTTCTCTTGATTTTACTAGAAAGCTTTCAATCTTCATCCAATTGAGTAGTTATCTTGGAAAAGAAGCTATTCATACTTGGATCTCTTCGAAACCTTGGAAGAGGAATGAAGAGATCATGCTATAAATGCTTTCTCATGTTGGACCAAATTGGGGTTTGGATGGATATAGTGACATATAATCCTACCAACACTTTGATTTGGAAATACATGTGGTATAATCAGTAACCATACCTCATCTCTTCTCATGAGCAATTGGACCAAGGAATTGGCTATTGATCAAGATTTGAGAGATTGAATTACCAAGGAATTGGAATTCAATCACTTAAGATTGCCAAGGAGATCAATGAATGCATTGATTGAGGAAGAGATGAAAATGAACTTGATCTGGAGGATGCAACATCTCCTAAGCCCAATGAACTCCCCATTTCTGATCTTACACATTCTCTTTAATTTCTGCCAATTACTTTTATGATCATCTTCCCCATTCCCATTTAAGATTCTGCAATTTATTTTCCGTCATCTATTTTCAGCTCTTTATTTCCAGCATTTACATTTTCTGTTATTTACTTTCCCGCTATTTAATTTCCTGCAACTCTCAAACCAAATTCTGCTTAGCTCAACTAGAACATTCCTCCAATTAAAGTTGCTTAACCAATCAATACCTGTGGGATTCGACCTCACTCTATTGTAAGTTTTTACTTGACGATAATTCGGTATACTTGCCGAAGGAGATTTGTTAAGAGACAAGTTTTCGTGCATCAAGTTTATGGCGCCGTTACCGGGGATTGATTTTGTATCAACAATGATTAAATTGGTGGATAACTAGATTGAGCATTTTCCTTTTGTTTGATTTAGTTTCATCTGAGTAATTTACTTTTAGTTTTAGTTATTTCTTTCCCTTTACCTTTCACCCATTAGTGGTGTTACCTGCATTTTGTTTTAATATTTGGTTCACTGACCCACTAACTGTTTGATATATTGCATCACTCACAATAACAGTATTTCTGCAGAAAATATTATCTGCATCTATCTTTCTTGCTTGTGCCTTATTGGGTGTATGACAGGTAGAAGAAGCAGGGCTTCAACTTCCTTTGATTTTGAACCTGAGAGGACCTTCCTTAGATTAAGGAGGGAAGCAAGAGGGAAGAGAGTAATTGGTACTGAAGAAGAGGAGGAGTACTTTGAACCAGACATGGATGAGAATATGGAGAACCATCATGAAGAAGAGGCTCACAACCATGGCAGAGAAGGTCCAGCGCATTAGGCTGGACTAGAGAGAAGAGTTATGGGTTCTTACATCAACCCAAATCCAGGAAACTGTGGAAGTAGCATCCAAAGGCCAACCATACATGCCAACAACTTTGAACTAAAGCCACAGCCCATCACCCTTGTTCAGAACAATTGTTCATTCGGAGGAAGTGTCCAAGAAGACCCCAATCAACATCTAACCACCTTCCTGAGGATATGCGATACTGTGAAGTCTAATGGTGTTCACCCTGACACCTATAGACTACTTCTGTTTCCCTTCTCACTCAAGGACAAAGCATCTAAATGGCTGGAATCCTTTCCAAAGGAGAGTTTAGCAACCTGGGAAGACGTGATGAACAAATTCTTAGCAAGATTCTATCCTCCTCAACGAATCAACAGGTTGAGAGCTGAGGTACAAACCTTCGGGCAGCAAGATGGTGAGACTCTATATGAAGCATGCGAGAGGTTTAAGGACCTGACAAGAAGATACCCACCAGATATGTTCAATGAATGGGTACAGTTGCACATTTTCTATGAAGGCCTTTCATATGAATCAAAGAAGGCAGTAGACCACTCATCCGGGGGATCTTTGAACAAGAAGAAGACCATTGAAGAAGCCATAGATGTCATTGAGACTGTAGTAGAGAATGACTATTTCTATGCTTCTGAAAGAGGCAACACTAGAGGAGTGATGGAGCTAAACAATGTGGAAGCAATGCTAGCTCAAAACAAGCTTATTACCAAGTAGTTGGCTGACCTTACCAAAAAGATGGAGAGGAATCAAGTGGCAGCAATCACCACCTCAGCAGCAGCTTAAGAAGGAGTGAATGAAGAAGCAGAGGGTGATCAGGAACAAGCCAACTACATTGAAAATTTACCTAGGCAGCACCATGACCCATACTCCAAAACATATAATCCCGGTTGGAGGAACCACCCAAACTTTGGGTGGGGAAACCAACAGGATCAAGGGCAAGATCAGAGACGCCACAACCCCAACAATAATGCAGCTCACCAGCACTCCACACAGAGGTCATATCAACACCCACCTAACAACACCTCTCAACATCCATACCAAAGTCAAAATGGCCCTTCTCATCCTTCCAATCTCAACTCTCCATCATCGGAAGAAAGACTATCAAGGATTGAGACTCTACTTGAGGACATATGTAAGGAAATCCAAGATAACAAGGTGTTCAAGGAGGAGGTGCAAAACTCAAAAACAAGCAGTGGGAATGGTTGAAAATGTGTTGGTAAAAGTGGAAAACTATTTCCTCCCCACAGATTTTGTCATATTGGAAATGGAAGAGAGTCCCATCCACCCAATCATATTGGGAAGACCGTTCGTAGGAACTGCCAGAGCACTCATAGATGTGGAGCGAGGAGAGCTAATACTGAGGATACATGATGAACAACTCGCATTCAATGTCTTCAAACCCTCACAAGAAGCAGACCAGGAAAACAAGGAACCAAGGAAAAATCACAACAAAACACTGGTGGAAGAAACAAGCACTGAAGCACAAAATGTACACCTGGGAATCCGCTTGGTTGATAAGCAAAACAGCCAGAAGGTGTCACAGCTAAAGGAAACTCAAGTGGAGCCAAAACCACCAGAATCATATGAGACCAGCAACAAAATCTCCCTAGGAAAAGAGACCACAAAGAGCAGGATAACAGCAAAAGAAACAAAGAAGAAGGCACCAAGGAGATGGAGGAACAAGAAGATCCCTACAGAAGATTTCTCTCCAGGGGATAAAGTGATCTCAGCTTACTTCCCAAATATCCCACCTCATCTCCCCACCATCCCATCTCAGCTACCCAAGGTTTTCACCATCAACAAAGTTCTCTCCCTAGAACATGTAGAGATCCTTAATGAAGCCAATGGATATAGGTTTACTGCAAGAGGAGAAGATCTGAAGCACTACTAGCCACCCTGACAAAAGGCAGAACGTCAAACTAGTGACGCTAAAGAAGCACTTCATGGGAGGCAACCCATGTTTTACATGCTTTTAAAGTAATTAATAAATCAAGGTTCATGAAATTCAAATCAACTTTGACATATCCTTGAATGCAACATATAGTGAAGAACAAGTTTGGTGTTCAAGGCACACTAAGAAAAATGAATGCAACTCATAGCATGTCACTCTTAGCACCTTGAACAAATCTTCGTACACCACAGTGCCACAAACTAAGTTTGGTATCACCAATGTTGCATACATGGACATTTAGTTGGTTAGTTGGTTTGCACTCATGAATAGCAATTAGTAACTAGAAACAAAAATTTTAAAAAGTAGTTACTCTTTCTCTTCTTTTTTTTAAAATTTTGCCACCACTTTCTACAATTTTATTAATTATATCTCTTTTATTTTGTAGGAGAATTGAAGGGACAATTGAAGGAGGATTCGGCCACCACAAAAAGAGAAGACTATACACGTGTCTTCAAGGGGATTGCATTGGGAATTGTTGCCATGCAACATTGGAAGAAGAACAAACTTGGAAACTGAACCAACCCCATCATAAAGTTGATGATCCTTGTGCTCATCCATTGCTAAACCCCATCCGTCCATCACAAAACCACCCCATCAATCCACACCTTTCATTCACTCATCACTTTCCTATATAAGTGATTCCTAGTCCGTACTCCCCTTCACATTCCAATTCCCATTCTTTATACTTCACACCTTCGGAACCCAAATCCCTTCATCTCACCCTATCCAAACCCAACCGAATTCCACCATTTATCCACAACCCCTCAACACTTTCACACATCAACTCTTACTCATGGCATCATCGAGCTCCAAGAGGCAAAAGAGAAAGGAACCAGTTGAGGGTAGCCCTTTTGATGAAGGAAAATTCAAAACTGCATTCTATGAACTTGAATTTAAACGGATAAAGCTCAAAAAGATATTGCCTGAGTTAACATTCCAGTTCAACGAGGATGAATGCCCACAGATTTGAGAGAAGATCGAACAAAGGGGTTGGCAAAGGCTCACGAACCCAGAAGCAAAGATAAATGCAAACCTCATCAAAGAATTCTATGCAAATGTGGTCAGAGAAGACAAAACTAAAGCCCCCACATCAAAAGTTATGTGAGAGGAACAGAGGTGGACTTCAGCCCCAATGCCATAACGAGGGTTCTTCACCTGAAATCGCCACATTTTGATGAGCCCAGTTATCACGTGAGAATAAGTAATGGCCACGACAATGATAAACTTGAAGAAATTGTGAATGATATGTGTGTTATAGGATCTGACTGGGAAAGGTATTCGGATAGAAGACCTCGGTTCATCAGGAGAGGAGACCTCATCCTGGAAGCCAAGGGATGGTTTGAGCTCATGAGGAGATCCATCCTCCTAGCTGCAAACAATTCGAAGGTTAACACTACTCGAGCTACTATGGTACATTGCTTAATAAAGGGTGGAGGCATCAATGTGCACGAGATTATAGCTGAGGAGATTCAAGAGTCAGCCGAGAAGAATGATCCAGGTGCTAGACTTTGGTACCCCAGCACCATCCTTAGACTGTGTACGAAAGCCAAGGTAGTCTTCGAGGACAACAATACAAGTTGGGTAAACCCTAGAAGGTCAGTCACGTTACAGTGAATAACTTATGTGGCACCCGCCCAACAACAAAGAAGGCCTCAAATAGGGAAAAGAACATCACAAGAAGAACCTCACCAAGAAGAACCTCATCAGGAAGAATACCAGCAAGAAGAGCACTATGATCCAACCAATATAAATCTAGGCCACATTCAAGGAGCCATTGAGGACTTGGCAAGGAGATATATGGAAGGGCAAGAGCAACAACTACACATTCAATCCCAAAGGATGGATCGTCAAGAAGAACTTCTTTCTAATTGGATGAATCAACAAGGAGAGTGGCTGAAACAGTAAATGGAACACTACTCCCAGCTCAATCAAGCCATCAATCAAGTGACTGAAAGGCAAGAGTGTCAAGATAAACGCCTTCAAGAACTCAACCAACGTCAGCTAGCTCAGACAAAGGCATTCAATGAGTTCAGCGTACTTAATGAAGGACGGCAACTACATAGGGAGGAGTTCAACATAAACACTCAAGCCAAGTTGAACTATATGTCTGATCATATGCATAATCTACACTCTGCAATCCCTAGGTATGATGAGGTCCAAAAAGATCTCACAGAACAAGAGGAAAGGAAGGTGGAACAGCAGAAGGAAACATTGAAAAAGAAGATGGAAGATGCTGGCTTCTGGAAAAAGTTGATTGGAAAAAGCAAGGGAAGTGGGAGTGCAAGCACTCAAGAAAAACACAAAGAGGACAAACAAGAAGGAGAGTGCGAACAACCTCATGAGTAAAAGGTGGTGAAGTTCCCTCATTGTCCCATCTTTTTTTTCAAGTATTAAATAAGAAAAATCATGTATGAAATAGAACATGCTTCCATGGTAGTTTAGGATTTTCAATGTTGTCTTTAGTATTTTTCTTGCCTTTTTCATATGTGTGCTGGTTCAAGTTACCTATCTTCATCTGCATCTTGCTTATTGTATGCTTGTCCTTTTAAGCTAAATAAAAAGAGATGTTATGAAAGACCAGAGTGGAGTTCAATTTGTGGAGTAAGTCCTTAAAATTGTGGTGTAGTAATCACTTAGCTAAGTTGGTTCACTAACAAGGTGGGAAGGCAACTATCTGTCTTGAATCATATGCTTGAAACACACCCCATGAGACTAGCTAAATAATAAGATCCCAGTAAGAAAAAGGAAAAGAACACTAAGAGTTGAAAAAGAAAGAAAGTTAATAAAGAATAAGGCTAGGCACCAAGGGCTTGAACCTTGAGGGATGTGTCTGTGGTGCTCTTGTACCAAGGATCTGCTTGGATGAATAAGTTCTTAGGAGTGCTTCATCACTTGGTAACTTGGGTTAACTAACCCAGGATTATCAACTGAAAATCCACTATCAAGAGCAACCTTGCTACAGAACATTTAGTAACCCAAAGAGGTGCTGGACACCAAGACCTCAAGGAAAGAAAATAACAAACCATGTGCCTGTGGTGTGCATGTATGGGGGAGAGAGACTTGAGGGAGTAAGTCCTTAGGGGTGTTTCAACACCTAGCACCTTGAACCAACTGGTTCGGGAGTGTTGGCTGAAAACTTATCTTAAAGAGTCGCCCTCTCACAGAACACTTAGCCTAAGGATGCAATAAACCTTGGAAAGACAAAGGGATCAATAAATAACAGTCTCAAAAGGTGCCATCAAGTGAGTATTCCAAGGCATGATAAAAGATGAGGAAGATAATGCCAACGTTAGTGACACTCACCTTTGTCACTAACGTTGGACTAAGCTCATATTTGCCACGTTAACCTAGTTAACGTGGACTCTAACGTAGAGGGAGCAAGGAATCACCAATGTTAGTGACACTCACCATTGTCACTAACGTTGGATTAAGCCACTATGAGCCACGTTAGTTGTCACGTTAATTACATTAACGTGGAAGCTAACGTAGAGAAGAGGGATGATGAGCCAACGTTAGTGACACTCACCTTTGTCACTAACGTTGGAGATGGCTATCAATACCACGTTAGAAGTCATGTTAACCTAGTTAACGTGAACTCTAACGTGGGAAAAATGGGTGTTTTGAAGCGTTAGTGACAAAGGTAAGTGTCACTAACGCTCTTGAAGATTTGGCAAGCCTACGTTAAAGGCCACGTTAACTATACTAACGTGAACTCTAACGTAGGGAGAAAGGGGTACTCTCAACGTTATTGGAAAAGGTAAACCCCAGTAACGTTTGCGAAGGGCCAAGAAGCAACGTTAGTCGTCACGTTAGTGCCACTAACGTTGAAGTTAATGTGGACCATTTTTGGGTTAGGAACGTTAGTGAAAAAGGTGATTGTTACTAACATTCTCGACCCCACAGTTTCACTTAACGTTAACACCACTAACGCCCCAAGCTAAAGTCCATACCTACTGCACACTTTCTCTGCAAGTAAAGTTGAGCCCACTAAAGAAGATAATTGCTTCAACTCAAGATCCAAAGGCCCAAATCCAAGACTTGAAGAAGCAACTAGAAGATCATAAGAATAGTATAAATAGGGAGAACTTTGAACTAGAAGAGAGCTTTTTGGCATTATTAGAATTACTCTCTGTATTTTTTACTTTCTCTACAACTTCTAGTTTAACTTTTCAGAATGCATTCTCCATCTTTGTTTTCCATTCCCAGAGCTATGAACAACTAAACCCCTTTCATTGGGTTAGGGAGCTCTGTTGTAATTTGATGGATCAATAATAGTTTTCATTATTTTTCTTCTTTCTTTTCTCTTGATTTTACTAGAAAGCTTTCAATCTTCATCCAATTGAGTAGTTATCTTGGAAAAGAAGCTATTCATACTTGGATCTCTTCGGAACCTTGGAAGAGGAATGAAGAGATCATGCTAGAAATGCTTTCTCATGTTGGACCAAATTGGGGTTTAGATGGATATAGTGACATATAATCCTACCAACACTTTAATTTGGAAATACTTGTGGTATAATCAGTGACCATACCTCATCTCTTCTCATGAGAAATTGGACCAAGGAATTGGCTATTGATCAAGATTTGAGAGATTGAATTACCAAGGAATTGGAATTCAATCACTTAAGATTGCCAAGGAGATCAATGAATGCATTGATTGAGGAAGAGATGAAAATGAACTTGATCCGGAAGATGCAACATCTCCTAAGCCCAATGAACTCCCCATTTCTGATCTTACCCATTCTCTTTAATTTCTGCCAATTACTTTTATGATCATCTTCCCCATTCCCATTTAAGATTCTGCAATTTATTTTTCGTCATCTATTTTCAGCTCTTTATTTCCAGCATTTACATTTTCTGTTATTTACTTTCCCGCTATTTAATTTCCTGCAACTCTCAAACCAAATTCTGCTTAGCTCAACTAGAACATTCCTCCAATTAAAGTTGCTTGACCAATCAATCCCTGTGGGATTCGACCTCACTCTATTGTGAGTTTTTATCTGACGACAATTCAGTATACTTGCCGAGGGAGATTTGTTAAGAGACAAGTTTCCGTGCATCAATATTCATGCATATATATGATTGAGGCCATCATTTGATATTAGCTTACTTATTCCAAATAACTTACCATTTTATTTACCTTTGTTCGCCACTTTGAGCCTTTTTAATTCCCTTTGTTCTTTATATTACCACATCACTAGCCTTAAGCGGAAAAATAATTAATTACCCTATTTGAATCTTTGGTTAGCTTAAGATAGTGAGTGTGTGTCAACTAAGTGTGGGAAAATATGGAAACTATGGTTGATGAGAATGTGTTATGCTTTTATTGACAAATATTGGAAATTTGGGTACCTACTCATGTAAAATTAGAGAAATCATATGCATTGATATATTATACTTTCAATTATATAAAAAGAAAAAAAATATATAGAAAACAAAAAAAAGAAAAAAAAAAAGAGAAGGAATAAATGAATAGGGGATAAAATCACCCCAATGTTAAGTTCAATAAAAAGATCAATGCATATGAGATGAAATTAAAACTGATACATGAGTGTGTGAAATTTTGTGAAAGTGAGACTTTGGGTGGCTAAGCATGATTTTAGAATTATATAGAGTGTGTGTATGTGTTAGGTGAGAACTTAGGTTAGTCAAAGATTCAAATTATAGCTCACTTGGCCATACATATATGAACCCTTACCTTAACCCCATTACAACCTTGAAAAGCCCTCATGATATTTGCATTTGTACACTAAATATTTGTTGATTGGTTAGATGAAGAACAAAGTTTTAGAAAGCATGACTAGAAGAGATTAGAGTGGATTAACCCTAGACACTTGAGCGATTATAGTGCATATACACTTCTAGTGAGGGTTCAATGCTTAATACTGCTTTCCGGCTTTCATGAGCTCTCTTCTCACAAGTTTACTTGTACCTTATTGTGTTATTTGAATTAGTGAAATATGATTTATGATTGTCTTGGAGAACTTGTTTACTTTTAACCAAGTGAGTAGAATCATCTGAGCTTATAGTTGCATTCATATACATAGATTGCATTCCATGAGTCTTACTTTTCCCCCTTCATTCTTTTGGGTTCCTTGAGCTTAGCATGAGGACATGATAATGTTTAAGTGTAGGGAGATTGATAAACCACTATTTTATGGTTTATCTTGTGCTAAATTGAGTGGTTTTTATCAGTTCTTGGCACACTTATTCATACAAACTGCATGGTTTTACAAATCCTTCCTAATTTTGTTCCATCATTGAAAACTTGTTTCCTAAGCCTTTAAATTGTCTATTTTTAATTTTCCTTTTTACCATTCGATGTCGTGATCTGTGTGTTAAGTGTTTTCAGGCTATATAGGGCAGGAATGGCTTAGAGGATAAAGAGGAAGCTTGCAAGTGAAAAGAACACAAGAAACTAAGGAGCTAAGCAGCGAGGATCGACGCGCACGCATGCCTGACGTGTGCGCGTGAATTGGCGCATCGTCCATCGACGCGTACGCGTGACTGACGCGTGCGCGTGACAAGCGCAGAAGTTCAGCGACGCATACGCGTGACTGACGCGTACGCGTGACGTGCGTCACGTGCTGCAATTACAGAAGACACTGGGGGCGATTTCTAGGCTATTTTGGACCCAGTTTTTGGCCCAAAAACACAGACTAAAGCCAGGGCGCAAGCAGAGACTCAACACACATTCACTTTCACTTTGTTGTAGTTTTTCAAGTTTGAATTCTTAGAGGGGGAAACACGACTTCTCCTAGGGTTCTTAGATTTTAGTTTTATGCTTTTGGATTGGATATTGAGAGAGCTACTTCTACCTTCGATTGAAGTCTTCATCATTATAGTTTGCTTTTCTATTACCCTACTCTTTTGTTTTCCATTTAATTTGCTCGTGGTCATATATGGATATTGTTAATTTTGGGATTTATTAATGCAATGAACAATTTTTACATTTAATTCTATTTCTTGTTTGAATTCCTTCAATTAATTATCAGCTTCAAAATTTTCTTTTATTAATTTATTTTAATTACCATGTCTCTTATTTATTCTTATTCCATGTTGTTAAAAAATGGCATTCATGTTATGATTTAAAACTCTCAATTTGGTTTGGGAGTTGATTAATTGGAACCCCTTGAGTTGAAAAACTCAAGTATTAATTTGTAATTGGGGATTGCTGGCTAACTCACTTTTCACTAACTCTAATCCTTCCTTAAGAAGGGATTAGGACTTGTGAATCAGAGTTAGTGTTACCCACTTGACCTTCCTTCGCAACTGCAAGATGATAACTGAGTGGAAGCAACAACCTTTTACTATTATACTTGGGAAAGTCAACATGGATAGAAACTCCAATTAATCTTCTCTCAGCCAAAGCTTTTTAATTCAAGTACATAACACATCTTGCTATCATTCATTTCTTTTATTTTTAGTTATTTATTTTTCTGTTCTCAAACTTCAAAAGTTTCTCAGAAAATTTCTGATCAATAATTTACACTGCTGTGTCAACTCTTTGGAAAACGCCCTGGAAATTCTACTCCCAGTTATTTGTTATTAATTGTGACATCTTTTAAATTGATAGTGGGAATTTCGTCGATTAGGAGTTGTACTTGCAACGCTGTTTCTATAAGAATTTCTTAACCGACATTTTTCCACCCGTCACTATGCCAACTAGAGACATGCATACAACACATGAAGCAGAATGTGTTAAATCAATATGTCTTGTTTCATGTTGGATACTCACTACTGTTAATGGGTTCAGATTCACTATTTATAGTGAATGCGTCTTCGGAAGAACAACTGCATGTTCAGCAACCTTTCGGAGTTGGCATCCATGGGTGGTTTCATATTGTAGAAGTGTCAAACGGGAACATATATTTCAATTTCTCTCGTGACCAAGACGACACAAGACTTCTGGTATGGAATCCAATAACACAACGCTCTAGAGAAATTTTCGACCCCCACAGGGACCACGGTAGATCATACTTCCTAGTATATGGTTTCGGTTATGTTCCAAACACAGATGTATACAACATCATACATATGTGCAAAAGGGAATAATTGATGCCAACGTTTTTATCTCTAGATATTGTTCAAGGCGTTCTACATGGTTTCACTGTGTTAATTGTCTCCCTGGTGTCGAAAAAATTGACCCTAACTCTGTTTTTCATAATGGTCATGCATATTAGATTACTGGTACAGGAGATAGTTATGCTACACCCAAGTTTGTTTTATGTTACAGTGTCGAACATGAATCTTTTAGTGAGTTGTCTATTTCAGTAGGTGCAATATATACCATTCACAATTTACTAACCCACAACGACAAACTTGCACTCCTTGCTCATCCACACAATGAATTTGGTTATGTCGCATCAATTTGGCACTTGAATGAGGACGCTGGTGGAAATAAAATATTAGAGCAATACTACAGGTTTGGGAGTCAAAGCATCAGAGAAAATCTAATACTATTCATGGATAATAACCTATTTCTGTTGGTTAACAATTCAAAGGAAAGAGAGTTACTCATCAATTCCAAGTACAGAGAGCTTGTGTTGACAGAATATGACTGACGTTAGGATTTTTTACCAGTAAAGAGATTCATAGAAACAGTTGCGTTGTAGATATAGTCTCTAAACTGACAAAAATTCCTTCGTACAAACGTGTTGGGTGTCACAAGTAACAAACCCCTTTAAAAATTGTTAATCGAGTATTCAAACCTCGGGTCATCTTCTCAAGGAACTGCGAGTATGTTCTTATTATTGGCTATAAAGGTTGTAATCGGGGTTTAGAAGATGAGAAGCAAGTAATTTAAATGACAAGTAAAGTAAATGGCAATTAAAATAAATAAATACTGTAAAGCAGACTTTTGGCAAGGTAAGGGAAGTTGGAGGTCCAACGTAGTTATCTCTCCCAACTATAATGAAAGTTGAATCTAAACTCCACTTGGTCAACCTTTACTAGGGCAAAGGAAAGTCAAGGGATTAATTAAATTGACCTTTGAATCCTATTTATTTCCTAAGAAAAGATTGGGATTACTTAAGTTCAGCTCAATTAGCAAGATAACGATCATCAGTTATGTTGAGTTTAATAACTGTTGAGTTACTGAATTCTTAACCAGGACCAAAAGGGAAAAAAGTAAAATTACTGGAATAATAAAAAATGTCCTTAGATGGGAAGCAATGGTAACTTAAATCAAAGAGAACAATCATAACTGAAAATACCTCAAATATTATTAATTCAAATAACAGTCTGCAACATGGAAGAATTCATAGATTCAATGATTAATTCAAGTGCTGGAATAAATAAAAGTAAAAGAAAGCTAAAACAAAGAAACATAAAACCTGGATTGAGAGTCACTCTTAAAACAAGAAAAAATCCTAAATCCTAAGAGAGAGAGAGAGAGAGAAGATCTCCCTCTCAACTAAATCTAAATCATTGAAAAATAAAATATGCGAGCTCTCCCTTTGAATGGGTGCATTCCCACACTTTATAACCTCTGGTCTATACTGTCTGTACTTGGATCTGGACCAAAAAGGGCTTCAGAATTCGCTGGGGGCGTATTCTGTAAATTCTGATACGTGGCCTCTGTCACGCGTCCGCGTGGGTCACGTGGTCGCGTCATTCGGAGCTTTTCCTTGCCACACGGTCGCGTCAGTCACGCGTCCGCGTCGTATGCGTTCTGCTTATGGCGCGCAGTCGCGTCAGTCATGCGGCCGCGTCGCTGCATCTTCGCTTCTGGCACGCGATCGCGTCATCCATGCAATCGCGTGGATACTAGTTTCCTTAAAGCTCCGTTTTGCTTTCTCCTTTCATTTTAGTATGTTTCCTTTTCCATCCTTTAAGTCATTCTGCCTTAGAAAATCTGAAACTACTCAACACACTAATCACGGCATCGAATGGAAATAAAGATAATTAAATTAATTAATTTTAAAGCTTAGGAAACATGTTTTTCATTTACATCACATAATAAGAAAGAGAAAGTAAAACCATGCAATTAATGTGGATAAGTAGGTGAAGGATTGTATAAATCACTCAAATTAAGCACAAAAGAACTCATGAAATATGGGTTTATCAATGACATTGAACATGGCACTAAAAATCTATTGGTTAAGAGATCATGGCAAACCCTAGGAACGCCACACCCGATAACAGTTAGGTCTACACTAAAATATTTTGAAGGGACATTTTCGGTTTAGAAATAATTCACAGTTAAATCTAATCCGACTTAATGTATTGTGGAACTTTGTTGAACGTCTATGTTAAGTATTCTGGTTGGACATATTTATGGTTTTTTTTTGGGTAATCTTATGTTCCTGTTATTTGTTATAACATTAGTTACTTCTAAGATTGCTTGATTTGAGTTTAACAATTAATTTACTCACTTGTGTATGTTTCACATTGGTTTGAAGACCACATAACTAAGAGAAATGGTTACATAACAACTTCATTCTATCAAATTCGAGGTGTCATGTAGTGTTTAACATGTATAAGAGATTTATAATGGTGTTATTCTATTTCTAACCATCCTACTATATAGATTAGGTGACAAATATCAACTAACCAACTAACATTTTGCACAAATATTCTACCAAAAAATGCTATTCAAACAAAAATTGAGTAGGGTAAGTGACTGCAATTAGTAGACATATACATAAATGGATAAAATAGTTACCTGGAGAAACATATTGCACTTTTCTTTGGCTTAAAATTCCGAAAAAAGTTAGGCTTAACCGGTTTCAAGCCACTTGCTACATTAATCCTCAGAAGGGTGAATTTTCTACTCATGTACATTAATTTTTTTGTACCTGGCCCAATTTGCTTGCTAGCCCACTTTAATTTTTGAGAGACTTGAACTACCAAAAAATAAATATTTTTTCAGGTTAGTTCACCAAGCCCAATCCTAAGCATGTCAGAAAGACTAAATATTCCCTTAATTAAAGTAACTAACACTGGAAAAAAATATCGAACAACAACTCATCTACTATCTTACACCTTAATTCCTAACAAGAACTCAATGTGGATGATGATGATGAATCGACATATACATACAAAATTTGACCTATACCTTACTATGTAACACGATTCCACCAAAAATGACGACATATAAACAGGCATTTAAAAAACTACTTGAAATAAGTTAGAAGACAAACTTACATGATGGCCACAAGTGTCATGACAACAATTGTAGATACCACTGCTGTGTTGGATGATGACCCAACCTAACCCTTACATGGTAAGACCTGCAATAAGCCATACACTCATTGAATGTTACTATATAAGAAGAAAAACAAATCGCTGGCACGTTTGGTGATATACTAGTGTAATAAAGACCCCATTCGGGTGTCAATTATCTATTGTGGTGGCTGGATGATTTGTCATGGGAGTCACCAAATAATCTGTTTATTTTGTCTTCCTCTTCTCTTTGCTACTCTTACAGAATTTCCAAACATTGAGTTATTGCATGATTGCAATGTTAAGCATTCATGTCAATAAAAAAATGTTATTTTCTGATTTTCGAACGAGTTACTACAACATATTAGCCTTTATATGCTATTGAAATTACGAAGGAACTTGGATAACTAACTCACAACTCACAAAAATATATACCGTAAGACATATATGTATCTATAGGTAAAACAAGAACTCGTCACTACATACATAATCAAGTTCCAACCATCTTGCCCATATCAAAGAAAGTTTATGTCACGAAACGGCATCACCAATTTTTCTTTTAAAATTTTTAATCAATTTTGTGTTTACATTGTAAAAGAAAAATTCACAAACTATCATAGATAACATAATTGCCTAGAACTATCTTCAAAAAACAATCTTCATTGATCTTCTATAACCCTGCAGTAATTTAATAACGATGTCATGCTATTGTCTTCGACAAACAGAACAAAGGAAATTATTCTTAAGTTTCTGAACTTATTAGAGGTGCTTGTGGTTCTGGTTTTGATCTAATCATTAGACTTTGTTGATGAAGCCTCCTTCTCTCTTGCATCTGCTTCTCTATTCTTTTTCTTCAACTCTGCTTCTCTACTTTTTTGTTCAGCAGCTTCTCTAGGTTTACTATTCTTTCCTCTACATGAGCAATCAAGTTATCCAGTCCCGAATGTTCTTCAACATCATTCAGCTTGCCGTCACCCAATCCCCTTGTTGGCTCCACTACTCTGACCCTTACAATGTGGTCATCAACCCAGACAAAGAATTTGCAATGTGGTTCTGTCACCTAAATCGAATAGAACACAATGAATATATGGTGGTACAAAATACTCCAATTCAATCTAATCCACATATATCACTGTAATTAATCCCTAAACTCTAAATCTAAAAAATTCTTTCAAAAATTTTAAACTATTTTTTATATCAGATCAGGTTTCAGTCAATTCATGTCACAATCAATTTATTAATCTAGGTAGATCTATTTTCAATAAATCAACTTTTTTCCAATTCTCAATCATTCTTCAAAATTATCCAGCTACAATATCAAATCATATACAAAATCAACCCAATTCAACAGCAAACTGCTTACGAAATCAAATCATTTTCATATCCAATTGTGAAGCCATTCACAACAACTCAAAATCACATCCACAATAACTTGAGCACGGAAAAATCACCAAAATCTAGAGTCTAAACCTCCATTCCAAAAATTCAAAATTTAACCCAATTTTAGCATAAACTTAGTACGCATACATGAATAATTCCGTGCTTACCTTTAACAATTGGCATCCAAAAAATAGCCTATTCGGGTCAGTGTTTCTCTTTGACATGTAACAGATGGCATATTTTTCGCAGAAGTATTTTGGGGTCACACCATCTTTTACATCCCCAGGTTACAGCGAACACGAGGTTGCATATCTAGCTTTGAGTTCGTGTTGTCCGCCATTTTCACCTCTGCTTCGTCTCGTGTTCGAGGAGCATGCATCACTGGTCATCAATCTAATTAACATTTAACACCATCATAAATAACTATGATCAACTACTGTATTCGAAATTGAAACAATCTTCTTCCACGAATAGTGATTACACAAATTGAGTAACAGAACAAATAACGCAAAATTGGAAGTAAAATTTGAAAAAATACAAACACATAAGTTAGAAGAAGAAGTAGTGGGCCTTACAAGGGTTTTTGGAGACGGTTTCAGAGTCGGGTCGCCGGTTCCTGGCCGGGGAGGGGACAAGTTACAGTCTTCGAGGGATTCGAAGAAACTTAACCCTGGCGGTGAGTCACCAAAAAAAGCAATCCATCAGCTACAAGAAGAACCAGTGGGCAGGGTATTCGAGGTTTTCAAATGAACTTACCCCAGCCGGTGAGTCACCGAAAAAAAAAAAAAAGCATTACATAGAAGAAGAAGCAGTGGGCCTTACAAGGGTGTTTTGAGAGGTTTTTGCAGTGGGTCGCCGCTAGAAAAAGAAGCAATAGGCAGCGTCTTCGGTTTCGGATCAGCTTAACCCTGCCGGTGAGTCACCGAAGCATAGAGACGCATGGGGTAGAAGAAGAAGTAGTGGGCCTTCCAACGAGGGTTTGGCTTCGACGAATTAGGAATAAAACTTCTTAATTTTGAAATATTTGGTAAAGTTTAACTACTTGCACAATGTACTTGGAGTACATATACGTTATGTGGAATAATGTAAATAACATAGAATACAATGCAGTGTAAAAATATTTAATGAATCAATTAATGAAGTTTTGAAAACTTTTTTTTTTATCAATGGCTGTTATGGTGTCACCTAAGCAAGGGTAAATCACCCATAAAATTGTTATGGGTTTGGATGAAAGTTGATAAAAAAAATTATTATTATACTCGTTACTTGAGTAATTATTTAAATTTTTGATAAAATAATAATGTAAACTTTTTTATATNNNTATATAAAATATTTTACACTGTTAGAACATTAAAATTAAATTCTTATAATTATAAGTGAAATAATATTTTGTCTGTTAGTTAATATAATTATTTTTTAATGATAATACCGAAAGGGAAGTCATAACACAAAGTGTAACACAGTACAATAGATATAATTAGTAGGTATGATTAAGTGGATGAGAGAAAAAATAAAAATATGCTTGAATGGTTCTAAAACTTTAGATGTTATAATTTTTATTTCTTAATGTTTTTGTAACTGATTTTTTAAAATAAATCTATTTTTTAATTATCTATGTTACATTTATATATGAAAAAAAATATTAGATTCTCCCATCACAATATAATTAATTAGCTTTTGGTGAACTATGATTCTCCCCAAATTTTATACTACTGGTACAAACTAGCAAGTTGATCATAGTTAATTGTGAGGTTAATTAAATTAATACGAGAATATGTGTGGTCATGGTCAACATAGGCAAGGACATGAGAGGGGATTAAAATAATATAAGAAAGAACATTGATTTTCAGCCGAAAGAGTCTAAAATAGGTGATCATCCAGTTCAGATGTGAACAAATTCTGCTTTCTTAATTAATTATTAGTTTATGTCAACCTATGACACTAATCAAGGAACTCATCGCATATCTCAAAATTTCGGGAAATATTTAAGGGCATTATAGTAATTTCACTCTTGCTTTGGTTATTATTATGCTAATGTTGTTCCCTAAAGCAGTCAAAGAGAATCCTTCTTCCAAATGGAAGGAATGATATCATACACTTGAAAATAGCAAGTCATGAACACCAAAAAAAGGAAAAAAAAAATTAAGAAAAACAAAAGGAATAGGTCATCGATCATGAATCGCAAGGATCTTTCAATATTTTCAACTCGGTACAAAATATTTGATTAGGTCAATTTATCAAGTGGGAAAAACAAAATAAAATAAGAGATATAGGAACGAATTAAATTAAAAGTAGGAAGATCGACGAGTGGTAATGTGGTATGCGTTCATTCTTTTGAGAAAAATAAATAAAATAAAATTTAGAGGGTGAATTTTGCAAATGAATATTTTTTGTTTTTTGTTAGGAGCCAATTATGATATATAATGTTTGTGACTTAACAAATTGAAATAAAAAGCATACTATGTGTATAAGAGAAAAATAAAATTTCTTCTCTTTTTGTTTTTTTTTTTCAAGTGGAAATAAAAAAGAAAGAAATAGTAAAAAAAAGAAAAAAAAAAGAAGAGAAGCAGAAAATTTAAGAATTCATGTATTTTTATTATAAATTTCTAACTTTAATTTTAATAATTTGGTATTTATTGTCAAAGAAGATAAAAAAAAATACATAATTTTTATGTTTTCGTCCAGAAAATTTGTGTTTTCTTTAAAAATTTTATGTATTTTTTTTCAAATGTCTGCTATAAAAAATTTTGTTCCCAAAATTAAAAAAAATTATAGAAATTTAATTATGATGTCAAACATAAAAATTATGAAGGTGCACTACTCCACTCATGCACATTATCAATTATTTTTTCGACAGTCCTTAATAAAGCGGGATTTATTAACAGTCTAGTCGTCAGTAATAAAAATAATCATCACTAATAAAAGTACGCACATTATTTTTTTCACACATTTTATTTATCAATAGCCAAGCTTTGGTCGTAAGTAATCGTTAATACTAGTTGACATCAACTGCACGCCAATTAGCGCGCCGTATATTATTATCAATATTTGTTTGTACTGATAGCGTAATAGTAAATTAATATAATTTTTTAAAAATATAAAATTACAGAATAAAAGTTATTGACGATCATGTTGTCAGTAAATTAATTCAATATTTTTTAATTTTTGTAAATAAAAAATTGTAGTTGTTAATTTTATCAATGGTCATAGCCAAGCATAGATGTTGGTAAAAAAGATATTTTTAAATTTTTAATTTGGCGTGTTCACTAAATTTATCCATGACCAAGCCGTCGGTAAAATTTAGTTAAATAAAACACAGCAAGACATCGGTAATATAATTTGCCGACGTCGTGGATGTCAGTAAAATTAATAACCAGATTAAAGTGTGTCCCTCCTTCTTTCTCCCTCCGTTCTGATCTTTCCTCTTCTCTCTGAACCTTGCAGGGCCTTTTGCTTGCCAGTCGAAGCTTTATTCGTCGTTTTGGGACCACCACTGTGTTTGCGGTGAAGAAGGCTTCAATTTAATCAGTTTATTTTTTTTTTGCTTTTTGCAGTTTTTTTACATATTTTTAACCTTCATATTTTTTGAGTTTTCGATTAATTTGGAACAATATTGATCAAAATACAAGTTCTTGTTTCTATTAATATTGTTGCTGTTGTTGCTGCTACTGTTAAAAGTTGAAGGAGTCAGTAAATTTTATTGTCTTGAGGTATGTTATCAAAATTTATTACTTCGATGTTATGAAAATATAATTAAAATTGTAATTAAAACAATTTTATTGCCAGTTATACATGTTTAGGATAGAGACTTGAACCTTAGGATTGATTTGTAGTGTTAGAGAGGTGAAATGATTTTGTGCGGGGGTATAAGGTAATTAGAATGGTTAGGGTTAACAAATTAAATATTTGTTGCATGTTGATTGTAGTTGGTGATTGAAAATTTTAGAGTGTCCTAATTGTGGGGGACTCTATCAATTTTTTTAAAAAAATTTAAAACACTTAATTAATAAAACTTAAATACGAACTCTTTTATGGACAATATAGGAGGAATTAAGCGCTAATTGTCTAAATTTATTTACTTTTACTTGCTTTAGATGACATGGCAGGTAACAGAGGTAGGGAACGAGCTGATGGCGGGCGGGGTGGTCAGAGGGCGACACAGGAAGAATACTAACATCCTACTTGACTTGGGTGCGTCGTTATCACGCATCCAGCATACAACCACCGCGATTACTACTGATCCTATGATTGATGCGCATGCACAACTATCACAGGGGTTGGAAACTATTAGGATGATACCAACACTGAGTCTATACTTAGAGGCAGGTGGCACAACGAGACACCTCAATAGCCACAGCTTCAACCATAGACTCATACACTACCCTAGTCATAGGCATTCCCTAATTCGTAGTCACAGCCAACACAGTCGACAACTGGAGTCTCAGGAGGTGCCCTATCTACACAGTTTTTTAAACAGAGGCTAAAGTAGGATGGAGATGACCTGTATGTTTTACATTTTCAGGTTTAATTAATTTTATAATATAACATGCATATATAATAAAAATTGTTTGCTTAATGATAGTTGGACTCTTCGAAAATGGGGACAGAGAGGATTACTTAGGTTTTTAAGAATCACTATAGGTGGTTCATATCCAAGTTTAGTATGGCTCTAGCAGATAGCGTCCGTGAACTTTGGTGGCGACTTTTTAAGGCAATTAATTAAGTATTTTTTTAAAACTTCAAATTATAAATTTGTATTAATTTGATTCACTTGTGTTTGATATTGCAGGACCACTTTGAGTTTGTTTATGAGAAGGAGCAGAAGATGTACAATGTTTGGTGGGTGAGAGCCGCCAAGAGCCTCTAAGAGATACTAGCAGACCTCTGCAAGAAGGATGCTCTTGTAGACAGGATCCTGGACAATATCCTCTCCCAGCTGAAGAAGTACTAGAACATAGGAGATTATCGGGTGATCCGGGCGAAGGACAGAACCAGTCAAACATCCGAGACCGGTGGATCCATGCACACCGCAGGGTCTACCTCTTATAGGGAGACAGAAAAGAAGATGGTTCGTATCGTTTAAAGTTTTAATTGTTTACTTAATTTGTTTACTTTATTATTGACAAAGTTAAAACTAATATAATGACCTCTTGAAATTCTAAACCCTATGGATAAGAGATCGAGTTGGGTCAGAAACTACATTGGAGCGAGGTCTTTTAGAGGATGCAGACAAAGAAGAAAGACCATACGAAATGGTTTGCAAATGGTCTAAGGAAGCTTCTGTAAGTTCAGCAAAGCCAAATGTATCTCAATAACTTATATTTATTTGTTTATTTAACTCTGTTTTCATCATTTTTTATTTATTTCAGATTGAGTTTGATATTCGACTAGCCAAGGCCCAAGAGGAGCGTGTGACTCAAATTGCACATGGAGCCCTAAGCTGCCGACCACGAGTTGGGGAGGGTCTATGGCATAGGATGTCAATCTACCACAACTACTCTGCTATTTTCTAATGTTGAATCCACTACCAGTGGAGGTGTGGATATCAGGGAACAAGTTACCCTGCTCAACTGGAAGTTGCAATAGGAAATGAAGCAATGGCTGTAATAATATCGGATGAGATACACGAAGCTAGAGGCACGCTACTAGCAAGAGTAAGACGAGTGGAGGCATGCTCATTAGAGATACTAAGGGTCGATCAGGAGCCTCCAGGAGACCGTCATCCACCAGCAGTTCGATCTAGATTAGTGGAAGAATACGATCACAAAGATGTACTCTTTCATGTGGGAAAATCTGGGGGTGACTCATCTGGCGGTGTGCCAGCTATGTCGCCTCTTCTACCACCTAGATGTCTTCCAACCGCCGACGCCATCAGCACAACTAGGCCCCTCCCAGCACCCTAGGACCATAGGATGGAGCTGATGATGACAGCATAGTCTTCATCTTAGATGATTACATGTAGTGTATTTGCATTTTTAATTTTGATAATATTTTGTAATTTTCTTGTTTCGATATATCTTAATTTTGAATAATATTATGAATTTACTATTTATTCAGTTTCAATTTGAATAAAAACTCTTTCATATTATTTATTGGCTACATTGAAATTTAATTGTATAACAGGTATTCTAATAATGTATGTATATGTATTATTTACAACAATACAAAAAATTAAAAAAAAAATTATTTTCAACTTTTAGTTGTCGATAATATTAAATTAATATTTTGTTATTTTTTTCTAACAGTGGTCGTTAGTACATTAAAAATAAATATTTTTTCGTGCTTCATTTTACTGGTGGCTATTGACTGCCAGTAATATTGATCGATATAATCATTAGCAGAGTCGCCGACAGCCTTTTATCGATGGTATAGTCGTCGATAAATTTAATTACCAAAACCGTTGATAAATTCATCAGTAAAATACGCAATTTCTATAGTGGTGAGCATAAAATAATTACATAGATAAAATATAAAAAATATAAACTTTTAATGATAAAATACAAAAATTTGTACTACATAAATACATAAATTGTTTTTTCACTGTTATTTTTTCTTCTTCTTTCTTTTTTGTTTTGTCTTTTTTTCTTTTTTTTTTATTCAAATTTTTGAGAAAAAAAAAACAAAAGAAATTAAGAAAAATATAACAAATACAAAGAAGAAAGATGCGAAAAAAGAGAAGAACATGTACATATAACATAGCTTAGTTGGATTTATTAGTTACTAAAAATACTTGGTCACCAAGAAATTATGTATTAAAATTTTTTCATTCATATAAAATAAAATATAAAATATGAATTGAAAATATATGAAATAACACCATGTCAATATATGTTAGGAGTGTAACTATTTATATGTTTTTTTTCTATGGTTTAATATCAGAGTTTTCGTAATTAAAAAACCTAGATTTCGATTATTGTTATTCTAAAAGAAAAAAATTTAGCATAAAATAATCTAAAAGAAAAAAAAACTATACACAATTGGATTCTAACCCTCCAAAAAGACTTTTATATGAGAAAATAAATTAGAGATATAATAATTTATATATATATTTTTATTAATCAAAATTTTAAAACAAAAGATTTAATTTCATAATAATTAGTAGTTAGTTTTTGATGTTTACATAAAATTATATTTTATTAAAATAATTGCCTCTTGTAAAAAATATCCGAGGTTAATATATATATATATCAAAAGTGGGATGGCATTGAATAGAATTTTGATTGTTGTTATTATTGTGGTGGGTAAAGGGAGTAGCTTGACCATATGGTTGGTTTGTGGAGGCTTAGCTAGTTGCCAACCAATCCTCTAAAGTTGATAGCCAAAGCATCCATAAACTAATTTCAATTCGGGAGATACTCTAAAACGGGGGGAATCCAGAATCCAAGAAACAAATGGTATCTTCAACAGCTATCCACAGTTTCATACCTTTTTTTTTTTTCTCTATTAATAACAAGGTTCAGAAACCGTTTATGTTATTTGACAAAAAAAACTATTTACCAATTTTTTTAGAGTGATTAATTAATTATAATGTGAGTATATCTCAAGGAAAACTTTGTTTTTTCTTTTCCTATTTTAAAAGTTACAATCATTTTAACAATTTAATTTTCAACATTTTAAAATCAAAACTACAAACTGTTTACACATACACAAATTATTAGCCGAAAATGAATTTGTCTTTCTCCAAGAATAAAATTTTTTATTATGTTTGATTGATAGGTAAAATCCTCAAAAATAAGAATCGTGTGGGTGATTTATAGGAATATAGGGAAAAAAAAAAAAGGAAACCATTGGGGCGAATAATTTTTTTCTAGTGTTTTCTTTTTTAAATAATAAATACAATTCACCGGTGAATTGGCTTTTTAGTTTTTAATCTTTTAAAATAATACAATTCGTCTTACATGATTTAACTATATCTATGTAAATAACTTGTGTAATTTATCTTACACATGATCATATTAAAATTAAAAAGTATTTTCTCCATCTCTCAAGGTGTATAAATATGATCCTTGGAGGCCACTCAGATAAACACGCCTAAAACGTCTTTTTTTAAAGATATCTTTATGTTGTGTTTTAATTGGTTTTGGTATAATTTATTCGGTGTTCCTCATCACATATTATTAAATTTCTCAAAAGATTTTCTTTCCAAAAATAACACCCCTAACTATTACTATAGGTTCATTGTTGCAAAAGAATGTTTCTTTTATTATAAACTATTATTAGATTTTAATTACCATTAAAACAACTGAATTGTCAACTTAATTACCATTAT
This sequence comes from Arachis ipaensis, assembly GCF_000816755.2. Lineage (NCBI taxonomy): Eukaryota > Viridiplantae > Streptophyta > Magnoliopsida > Fabales > Fabaceae > Arachis > Arachis ipaensis. The sequence goes on from NC_029794.2 coordinate 89,105,253, forward strand.
TATATCCATAGTTGTAAAAACCGAACTGGATCGGTTGGTTCGACCAGAAAACTAGTGAACCGGACTAGAACTGAATTATCGTCCAGTTTGGTTTACTCTTTGCACCGTTTAAGGAATAAAATCGGTGTGAACTGGTAAGAACCGGTGCAAACCGGTCTAACCAAACTGGACTGCTTGAAAAATTTTTTAAAATGTCTCCACAAGGTCTCGAACCAAGAACCTTGGAGCAAAAGTAACCTCTACTTGCCACTTAGCCATTGCACTTCTAAGTACTATATTTGACAAATACTAATTATATAGTATACATAAATATCTAATTTAATTTAATTTTTGTTTTTTCTATTTTTAAAATTAATTATATTTTAATTATATACCATTATTAATATAAATATAAATTTCACTAAAAATTTATTAATTTACTTGATCTATTTTATTGCTAGTATTGTGATTAAGGTTATTTGTTTTGATGTTAGTGTTAAAATCTACTGATATTATAGTTAGATGATAGGCTTTGTGAATTAATTATTTTTTTATTGTGTCAAAATAACATACTATTGTAGTATTAAAATTTTATGGTTTTTTTTATATTAGTTATTTTTAGAAGTTGAGACTTGATTCTTCATAAAATGTTAGTGAAGATATGCATTTCAAATTTTAATTTTAAGTTTTTAACTATTTTATATTTTATATTTATATGAGACCAGTTTTATCGGTTCAACCAGTGATTTATTAGTTGAACCAATAAACCAATGAACCAGTAGCTTGATCGGTTCGATCACTGGTTCAATTCTAACAATTATATTTCAATCTAATTTCAAAAATTTTGATTTACTCAATTTAATAGTTATGACTCACAATTGGTTCCTAATCAAGCAACAACAAATTATGTCTTCCAATTGGTTCCTAATCAGTTCTAACAATTATGCCTCCCAACTTAATAGTTATGACTCACATTGGTTCATAATCTTATTTTTGTCACTGTCTCACAAAATCGTTAACGACATGCTGAAAGGGACTAACGACTGCTACATTATACATTCTAGCGACTATTTGATGTGACAATTGAAATTTTTTTACCTTATTTTTTATTTTCAACTAAACACTTAAAACCCTAATATGAGTCACGGATACCTAAGTTAAAAAATCAAATTAAGTAAATTGAAACTTTAAAAATCAGATTAAAGCTCGAATATAACTTCAAAACAGAACTTTAACTTATGTAGTGATTAATTTAAATGAAAATCAAATAAATCAAAATTCAACATAATTTTTATTAATGTTTTTAAATTTGAAATTTCTATACCAAAATTAACTAGGATTTTTCTTTAAATTAAAAATTTAATGAAATAGTGACTTTAATTATCTTAACCAATGTCATTAAATATTTTTTAGTGTTTTTGGAAAGAAAATCTTTTGAGGAATTTAATAATATGTGATGAGGAACACCGAATAAATTATACAGAAACCAATTAAAACACAATATAAAAACATCTTTAAAAAAAGACGTTTTAAGCGTGTTTATCTGAGTGGCCTCCATGATGCTTTCTTGTTTTTGTTTTTGAAAGCTCTTTTGATTGCTTTTGAATTCAAATTTTAGGCATAGAAAAAGCTTACATTAAAATATGCAATTACGATATTCTTTTTACTAAATTAATCAAATTTATTGTAATAAGATTCAATTACCTACCCATAATAGAAATAAAAAAAAAATAAAAAAAACCCTAGTTTTGAAGTTTGAACAAAGTTAAGAGAACCCCAAGTTGGTTGGATCCATGAGGATGAGCGAACATAAGATACCTTAATTATATATGAGAGAATTTAGACAAAGACAGAGGAAAATTCCTCTCATCAAAACAAACCACCAAAAAAGAAAAGAAAATTGGAGCATCTTTCACGTGATGACAAGCTCATATTCATGGGTTCATCGCATCTGTGTCAGTTTCTTCATGAAGGCATCTATTTGTCCCCAATCCATGTGATAATAATAACAAACAAGGGCCTCTGTTTTATTTATTTATTTTTGAAAGAATCTTTTAGAATAATGAGTACCTCTTTCTCTCTCTCCGAGTTTTTTCACCACTTTAGAGTTTGGCGTCCTTGTCTTCTTTTATTAGTGATTGTTTTGCTTGTGACATTATTATTGTTGGTCTTGCTTGGCCCTTGCAATAAAATCCACTTATTCTCCTTTCTCACACACACTAAATACATCATGCTTCATCATTAGCTCCTCTCTTTCTCTTACCTCTCTAACACTTTTTATTCATTTTTAGTTTAACAAATTTAAGCACATGGAGTGGTTAGTTTTTCCTAATCAAGTATGCAATTTGAGAACCTAGCTCGTCTACTCGCTTAAGTAAATTTTGAGGTTTTGAATTCCGTCTTTTGTATTATTCAGTAATTCATTAATCATATAATAAACCCTTAAATGGAGTTTTGATTTGCGACAAAATAATTTTTGTCCTACTAAATTAAAAAATATCGTGCGAAACATTTTTTTTTAATTAAGTGTGTGAAAAATTCGAATTATATTTTATATATATAACAATTTATTTGTCAAATTAAATATTGTTCTATTGAGTTAAAGAATACAGTAAAAGCAAAATTTTTTTGCTTATTAAAAGAAAATTCTTACATGTTAATCACCTTACCTACAATATTTTCAACGGCTGAAAGAGAACCTTTTCCCTATTATGAAAAGCCTACAACTTTACAACTTAAATTAAACAATACAGTAGAGTAAAGGGTAGTGCAATTTCAAAACAAATAAGATAAATAGATTTGGTCACTTTTACATCAAGATTATACTGTAAGTACAATACAAGATTATGTTTACTAAACTATTTTTATTAATAATATAGAGGAGGNAGATTTAAGTTGTGTAGATACATAGTTTTGTCAAAGTTCAGAAAGAAGAGCTTTAATTGTGAAACCCTAATGATCTTATTTAACTCGAACATGATTGTTTAGGAACGGACGAACGGTCTTAAATATCTTTAGTTTCGAGATAGGAAAAGAAATACTTAAAAAACTTAGATGCAAAGGAAAACACAGATTTATAAAAATAAAAATTAAGAGGAATAATAAATATTAAACTTGCATTATTGGTGTTGTTGCTTCACGCGAAAAAGCAACAAATTAAACAGTATAATGATAAGTATATTGGTATATTAATTGGCACAAGGGAGAATGACTATGTGCACTCAGATCAAAACGGTGTCCCTTACTCCGATTCCTTTCCAATTCAAGAATTTGATAGTTACTCTAATCAAGATTTTATAATTGTCTTTATATAAATTTTTTTTTATTCTTAGATGATAAATTGTAAAATTAAATTTTTGATATATTATAAAAATATTATTTTTATTTAAAATGTGGCCAAATAAAAATTTAAAAAAATAATAAAATTAACTAAATATTAAATATATTCTAAAAAAATTTTACAATCGAATTTGAAGGAAATCTGGTGATTCGAAAAGATGAGAGTAGAAAAAAGAAAAAAGTGAGACACGATTCCAATATGATTCTTGAATAATGATGAACTTCGAGTTCAACAATTTCACTTATTACACTATATATACACATGAGTACTCTAAATATCGTCTAATTAATTATTGCTGACTGCACAGTCTCTAACTAACTCACCAACTAATTCACTAACTAATAAACTAATTGTTGTTAATTTACATGCCAAGCTATCAACCCTTTGCTAAGCTACAGCTACTATATGCTATTAATAATACTTCAACACCCTCCTCAAGTTAAGGTTATTGCAACAAAACAACATTTTTTTAATATTTGGTGATCATTTTAACCGCTGCTAAATTTTTACGCGATAATTAGTCATTGATTTGAGTGGCATAGTGACAATTTTGGACTATTGTTGGTAAAGAGCTTTGCTAAATTGTTTGTGACTTCGAAAGTAAAAAATTGTCACTAATTTATAATACTTGTTTAAGCATTTTATGCTATATATAGCGATGGTATGAAATCGTCACTAAATTTCTAAATTTTGTGATAGTTATTTTTCTTATATTTCGTGACTGTTTAAAAGTGTCATAACATATTCAGTGACGGTATGAAACCATCACTAAGTTACTTATTCTTGCGATAATTTTTTCCTATACTTAGTGACTTTTTATACCATTACAATATATCTAATGGCAGTTTGAAACTGTCATAAAGTTTTAATTTGTGCGACATCTTTTTCCTTTATTTAGTGACGGTTCTAAACCATTGCAATATCTTTAGAGTTAGATTTATCATTTTTAAATACTTGTTCTCGGTTAAACTGCCACTATCTTTCTAAAACACTTTATTATACCTTTAATGCTCAATATCAAGAACACAGTAAAAAAATTCAAGAACCATATTAATTCACTATCAAATAATCTCGTAGAAGCTAGCATTTATTTTACATTAATCAAATAACATAATTCAAATAATTTTAGTCCATCCAAAATATATGTAAAAGCTAATTTATCACCTAATCACATAATACAACACCTGAATTTAAAGATTAATCAATTAAGACATAAATCTAAACCCTCAACATAATTGCCTAACAGCATAGACTTTTGTGACAATGATTGAATTTTAGCAGGATTGTGCCTCGACTTATTCCACTCTTCCAATTTACCGCTGACACTAGCCATTAAATCATGTACAAGAATACCTTAAGCTGAGATATGCTTTTGCAGCTCAATCAATTCATGCTTCACTTCTACAACCTCCTCACATATCCTACAAAATCAATAATAAAGGGAAAATGTCTTATACCCCAAAAAGTATGTTCGTACTCAATTAAAATAGTTATTAAAATATTCTTACAAAAGTTTGAATCAAATACACAAAATATTTATTAAATGCAATTTTTTTTTGTATATTTTGTTTAAGATTTATCTATGATTTATTTTTTTTTTAAGGTTTTTTTTTATCAATGACATAAGCTTTCAGTACTATTCTAGTCATTAATTAAAAATGTAATGAAATAAAATCTACATCTGTACAAGAAACTTAATCAGTGGAATGGAAAAGAAGAGTGGAGATTGGGAGAACATTATGACAAGAGCTAAAAACTATTGCGTGAGGTCTCTGTGGCACTAATATTAGAGTCAGAGAAGCAATCCTTTTTTATTCGAAAGATCTATCTTGTCTGTGACACCTTAAGTAGGATCGCGAAGTACACTAAGAAAATAGGTCGGATAATAAATTTGAGACCGCTATAATAAAAATATCCACCTAACTCACACCACTTAATTAATGGATTTTGGTAGGTGAGACGAGTTTGTCTGGCGGACTTATCATTCTATATTTTTTAATTTTGACAAAAAATTACCTAGTCTCATATTAATTTTATTTTGGACAATGTTGGCTTCATTATTTTATTTCAAAAAATTTAATTAATGATTATGTTTATTAGATATTTAGAATTATAAAGACTTTAATATTTGTGAATTTAAAAATTATAATTTTTTATAATTAGGTTTAATTATAATTTCAAAAAAATTAGTTTGATAATTATATTTATTTTGGATAGTATTTTTTTATTGAAATGTTTGTAAAATTATATATTTTTTAATAGTTAACAGTTTAATAATTCTTTAAAAAAAATTGACAGATTTAGCCCGCCAATCCGTCATTAAACGAGGAGAGATAAAAATTTAGAATTCTCTTACTTAATAAAGCGGGACGGGCTTTTGGTAGGACGGGATTAGATAGTCTACCTGCCACCTTTAACTCTATCCTACAGTTTTAATATAGAACTATTAAAATAAAACACACATATAAAAAATAATATAATATTTGAAAATTATGCAAAATTTTACAAGTAAATAGAATTACTTTTAAATAGTAATTAAATTAAGTGAATCATTAAAAATAGGAAACTAGATACTCACAATTTTAGATGTTTTAAAATTTGATAGACAAATTGAACTAGAGAATTTTTTTTTATTTTAAAAATATTTGAATAATTCAATAATATTATACGTACATTAAATATTCTTGATATTTATATAAAAATAGATTTATTATTAATTAATTTTTTATTTATAATATTTTTAATTAATAAAACAAAAAATGCATATTAATTATTAAAAAGTATTGATATTTAAATACAAAATATTATATATATATATTAAAATTAATTATTATAAATTTTAAGTAAAAATAGAGAGAAGAAAAAGAGAAAGGAATGAAGGATGAGAGAGAGAGAGAATAAGGTGACGGTGGCGAATGATGAGAGAGGTAAGTCAGAAGAGAAAAGGGGATTCGGTTCGCCGCATATCAAACGGCGGTGAGCAAAAAGGGACCACCACCTTCCATTTTAAATTAAATAAGATTCTCATTCTTAATCTTAATAGCTCAACAATGTCTCGTCCAGTACCTAATTTTGTCCTTTTCTTTTTCTCTTAACCTCATCCTAATACCATCGCCCCCTTCCTCCCCTTGGCTTCTTTCATAGTGTATTTTAGGATTATTTTTTTTTGTATTATTCTATAATAAACTTATTTTACAGTTTACACATTTTTAACTGCATATACAATTAGATTTATGATATAAAAAAAGATAATTTATTCTCTAATTTTCAAAGAATATCAAAGTAGTTATTTTATTAATTTTTTTTCCCAATAAACAGTTTTAAAAATATTAATTTTCAGACATCACTCATATATACGCTACAAAAAAAAATTTAGAATAAAGTATTATTTTTATCTCCAATATTTCAATCGTCTTATTTAAGTTCCTAGCGTTTCAAAATTGACTCAACGTTGTCCTGCCGCTAGGGATCCGTTAATAGAATTGACGACGGGACAAAATTGAGACGATTTTGAAACGTTAGGGACTTAAATAGAACGAAAACGTTAGGGACAAAAACGATACATAAAAATATAATTTTATCTTTCAATAATATTAATTTTTTACTATACATAGTATTCAATTATTTTTTAATTACATCTAAATAAATTACACTTAATCACATTATTTTTATTTTAAATAAATTTAGTTTTTTATATTTTTAAAGAATTTTGATAAATTAGAGACAAAAAGAATAATTTATATTTTATTGTATATATACTAGTCATTCTACAAATATTTCATGATAACTAAAAATCTTTAAAAGTAAATTTATAAAAAAAATTAATTTATTTAAAATGAAAGTAATATGATTAAGTGTAATTTATTTAGATGTAATTAAAAAATAATTGAATACTATGTATAGTAAAAAATTGATATTATTGAAGGATAAAATTAAAATTTATTTCTATGTATCATTTTTGTCCCTAACGTTTTCGTCCTATTTAAGTCCTTAACGTTTCAAAATCGTCTCAATTTTGTCCCACCGTCAATTCTGTTAACGGCTCCCTAACGGCAGGACAACATTGAGTCAGTTTTGAAACGTTAGGGACTTAAATGAGACGATTGAAACGTTAGGGGACAAAAACAATACTTTACTCAAGAATTTAAAATAACATTTATATTAGAGTATGACATTTTTTATTGTCTCTGTAATTAACTTGTATTTAATGGCGGTTCTGATGATTATGGCAGTTTTAAACCAAAAAAAGCATATTACCAGATTTTATCAAATTTTTTTGTAGAAAGAAAATGAGGCTTATTACTTGTGAATTATATTATTATTCGCTAGTACTATTATGTATTTTTTTAAGTGTAAATCAAATAACTGATGTTGCAATAATACAATGTAAACTTTGTCAAAAACAATCTACTAAAGTAAAATAAAATACTTAAACAAGCATTCCTTTTGTTTGATTGACTTGTAGAGATGTATTTGATAGTCTCCTTATAGGGGAAGGGAGTGAGTATGCGTGTTAAATTGGAGATGACCTTATGAAACATTATTATTATGGTAACCCTTTTTCTTCAACATACGGCAGAAAATGCAACCCACATGTTGAATCCTAAGTTGATAAAATCATGAACGGTCTTAATTATCAAATGGGGTGGCATTACATGCATTTTCTGCCAACCACATTCACATGAGCTCTAAATTAAGCTCAATGTTTGACAATTATACACATCTTCAAAGCATAGAAGCATTCCACGACCCAAGAAAAAAGGGCAAGAAAGTATGGTGCTATGAGTACTTTTTATATGGACCATCAATTAACCCCTAAAGCCGTAGTTTTGGTATCTTTGATATTTATAGGTGGTGCTAGTTATAAATATTTGCACCTAAATACAGTGGTGGACGATATTAATTCAAAGTTCAATACATTGCATATGCAAAAATACAAATATTTTATACAAATATTTTATAACAAGTTCATATATGATATATCTATTCGTTCAAAATAATTTGGCACATACATTCAATTCAACTGTATTGTTTCATAAAGAATTAGAAAAAAAAAAATGACACTAGTATAAGTTTAAATAAACATCACATTATTAATTTTTTTTTCACCGAAATAACATTATATAAAAGTCACTGTTGGGTAAGAAAATTATACGTTCTAAATCATAAAATTTCACATCAATACATAATCATTTGATATATATTTTTTATAAATAAAAATTGTTAAAAAATATTATTAGATGA
>NC_029794.2:89113943-89118857 GCF_000816755.2 Arachis ipaensis
TGAATAAGTTATTGATCAATCAAGCTTCTAACCAAGTGTCCTAAAAGAGTCGAAAAAGTCAAAGTTCTTTTTTTTTCTATTTTATAATAGGTTTAATTATTTTCTTACTCTTTATAATTTTACCAAGTTTGTAATTAAGTTTTTATAATTTTTTTTTAATTGGGTCTCTTTGTTGTTTTTAATTTTATAATGAGGTCTTTTTTAGTGTAAAAAAAATTAGAGTTAACTAAATATTTTTTCGCAAATTAAAGATATCCACAATTAAGAATATAATTAGATCTTTAACCACGTATTTTTGGAAGAATATTTCGTTAATTTTAACATTTTCAAAATGAAGAGGATCTAATTATAAAATTAAAAGCAATATAAAGACCCAATTAAAAAAATATAAAAATCTAATTACAAATTTGGTAAAACTATAGAAACCAACAGAGTAATTTTAAACATTGAGTAAAGTATCGTTTTTGTCCCTAACGTTTGGGATAGATCTCAAAGTTGTCCATAACGTTTAAATCGTCCTATTTAAGTTCCTAACGTTTCCAAATCATCTAAATCTTGTCCTGCCGTTAGTGATCTGTTAACGGAATTGACGGTGGAACAAAATTGACATAATTTTGAAACGTTAAGAACTTAAATAGGACGAAAATGTTGGAAACAAAATCGATACATTACTCTTAAAAGAATTACAAAAATCAAATAAAATGATAATGAATTTTAACGGAATGAATTGCATTACTAATTTAATATTTTTACTCATACTTGTAGAATGAGTAATATATAAATTTTCGAAAAGAAAAAGAAAGAGTATGTACATGTATAATAAAATATAAATTATATCTTTTTGTCTCTAATATACTACAAAACCTACAATTTATACTTTATTGTATATGTATCATACCCGTTTTTTTCTTTTTCACAAGTTTATGTACTAGTCATTCTACAAACATTTCATGATAAGTAAAAATTTTTAAGAATAAAATTATAAAAAATAAATTTATTAAAAATAAAAGTGTTGTGATTAAGTGCAATTTACTTAAATGTGATTGAAAAATAATTAAATAACTATGTACCGTAAAAATTTATATTATTAAAGGATAAAATCAAAATTTATTAAAGGATACTATTAACAGAATTGACGACATGACAAAATTGAGACAATTCTGCTACAATTTTTTTCTCAACACATCTCTTCTTTTATTTTTGTTTTTATTTTTTTTTTTTACCGAAAATAGGAAGACTCAAACCCGCGACCTCTTAGGTAAATATTGAGAGACTGTCATTTGAGTTATAACTCATTGACCACATCTCTTCTTTTGTTATTTATCTAGAAACTTTGTATTTTATTTAGAAATTTCTGTATTTTTTAAAAAAATTTTAGTACAAGAAATTTCTATATTTGTTTTTGTAAAATTTCGATATTTCTGCTATTAAAAAAAAACTTTTTAGAAACTTAATTAAGACTTAGTTATAAAACACTTGTTTATCCAGTATCTTTCTTGACAAAAACAAAAAATTTTAACAAGTGCAAAAATATGAATTGTTAAATAATAATCTTATCAACGTTCAATTTTTACAAATATGAATCTATAAAAAAAAAATCTTTATACAAATGTATGAATAACATAATTTAAGGGTTATCCTATTGTTAGATAACCAATGACTTTCTTAAACAACATGAAGAACGAATCTTAAAATTGGTCCAATTCAAGTAAAACACACTATATCCCCAAATTACTCATCTAAATCTTAATATTAGAATAACCATCTACATACCTATTAAATTGAACATCCGATATATTCATTGTTCACATTGTTTAATATTTTCATTGTGTACCTATACTTTTTTTTTTGTTTAACCAACCACAAACTTAGGTCTTACAATCGCAATTGCCTAATTAACCTGAAACATTATTTATAAAAAGAAAAAACCTCAGACATAAATCCAATAAAGTATATTAACACAAGTACATTAACCTTTTGTCAATAGTAGTGATCCATAGTTCCATTCCATACAACTAAAACTTCTGATGCAGAATATATAAATTTCAGCAACAAACGTAAAAAGAAAGGTCGATGCAAAATAGAAACACAAGGATCAGAAAGTATTCAAGGAATTACGATAATGCGAATATATACCCCTAACTTGAAAAAGCCACTATGCCAGACACCCCCAAATACGTCGCATTACAAATATTCCATGACCATGATTTATGATCGAAGAGCCCCCCCATGTGAAATACAATAACAGACAATAAAAGTAAAGAGATTCTGATCAAAAGACAATAAAATGTTTGCAAATATTGGACTGAAAAAGGCAGAAACCGAATAAATTCTTGCTACAAACTGTGGCATAAGGCACAATTAGCTCAACAGTCTAACCCTAAAAGATAAAAATAGAAAGAACAAAGCTATAGAACATAGTAGTGTGTATAGTGTATGTGAGAACATACAAGTGACCTGGCAAGTGACTGTATTGGTGGAGTGTACTTGTGTAATTGTTTGTTTACACTGATATTAATTTCATGAGAAATAATAGAAGAAATTCAGGGAGAAACTGAAATCAACAACCTGATCATGACATCGACAACCTGATCATGACATGAAGCCTTTCAATTAACACAGCAATGCCAATATTACACTGCCAAGTAATAGCTAAACATTCAGAGGAAATTAACAAAACCAAGCATTATCTTTACATTCAGAGGAAATTAACAAATTTTACTCATCAAAAGATAATTTTGTCCAGCAAGCTCTTAAGGCAATGATCATTGTTGTTGAATTATTACCCTCATCCATCAGAATCTGACTTACTATTGAAATTTATGTTGAGTATCCATTGAATCCTTCCTTAAAGCATTATCTCCTGCACTAAAGAAAATCTTTTAAATTCTCTAACATATAATTTATATAAGGTTCAACCAATTTCTAGACCTGTTTACTTCTGATGTACATGGCTTTTAACCCTTTGACAATGATGTCAACACCTGTGTTACTTCCCTTTATATTCATCAAAACGTTCTCCCGCTGAACTTCTATGGCCACCATAGATATACCGCTATGCAAGAACACTAGGCGATATCCACCTGTGGACTACTAGTTTAGAAACTGTAGGTTGACTCCTTGACTAACTGATCAGCATAGAACCAAAATAAGAGGTTGCAACAATACAAAATATCTCTGGTATTTCCTGACTGTCATCACTTAACTTGCAAGAAGGATGCAGCCACTCGTAAAACTAGCCATATATATTACTCTCATGGTTGTAAGTTTTATTATTGAAATCAAAATGGATTATACATTCCTTCATTTCATCATCAGAATCAATCTGCAAACCACCTAAAAGCAACCTACTTAACATTTCCCTCTACCCTTTGATTAGCATCAGGTTTACTGGTTTTTTTAACAATTTTCCTGCTCAAGTTCAAGATATATTCAAGCTTTTCCATTAATGGTGTTTCAATTCATACTTTTTCTGGCACATGAAATTATATGTCTCAGTTGCTTTTATGTAATCTCTACAAGACATGTACTTAAGATGATGTGCATCACAGAGATGGCAATAGTATCATGTTTTATTCGCAGAATTAGGGCACTTCTCCAGACACTGATACAATTCCAGCTCCCATTTATCATGTAAACTCAACCAAAGTACATATGATGGTGCCAATGTCTTCAAACCACTATTGACAAAATCTGTCATCATGTCTACCAAGTACCAACAAGTTCTATTTCTCAATATTTGCACCAGTATCTCAGTTATTTTAGTATGTGCTTCATCATGTCTTGCTATTAGTTGTCCCTGCATCTCCCTCAATAGCCAAGCTTTTCCTTCTTCGACCGCATCCCCCTCCCTCATGGAAGCCCTCAATATGGATAAAAGCATGTCCCTGCCTTCCTCAATTCCAGCACATTGCATCTGTTTCTTCAATCGATATCCTTTATTTATCTACGATATCCTGATAACTATGTAGCCAAATTAGGCCTTCATTGCTATCTTTATGTAGTAATGTACACCAAGTCCAGTTGCAACTAAATTACAATAGATAAATTTAGCTTGTTTTAGGTAATGCTTTGAAAAGTTCCCTGGTTTACTTACAAGGACACGAAGAGGGAATTATGCAAGCCAAGGCAAGGTTGGTAACCTCAATCATATGACTGTAAATGATGAATGCTTCATCCAGAATATCTTGAACAGGCGCACTGGATATACAGAAATTAATACACAAAACATTGACTCACTAGGGACACAGCCATGATCAATTATATCATCAAAAATCCCACGCCACTTTGAAAACTTTTTGTTCATTAATCATTACCCATGCAATCTGCTAGAAATGAAACCGAACCAGGGTTTTTGCATCATCCACTTGTATGCCTTAGGAGAAGATACACATATTTGAATAAATAACATAGCAATATAAGAAAACAACACAGCATTAATGCAATGACAAACAACACGCCACAAGGAATTAAAAACATGAAAAAATCCCATCATATCGTCATTGATGCTTCCAAGTACTAAACTTGATCAAATTCTACTTGCTAGGCACATGAGCTAACCAACTAATATTTTACCATAAAATTCCACTAATTTCAGCAATCAATCATGCCAATTTGTTTTCAATAGAAAATATATAAATCTAATTGTTACTCATTCTGAGATGACTAGTTTATGATAAATGTTATTAATGCAATAAGAAAGGCTTACCCTAAACCCGGTATCATAATGGCACATGCAATTCACTACAACATAAGCGATGTCTTCGTTCTTCATCCACTGCTCCCTATACTCCTTCACCTCGTAGTCAGTGCTGGTGAAGGTGCCATGGGAATCTTCGAAGGGGAAAACCTAGTTCGTGGAAGAAGAAGATGATGAAGGTTCCAGAAACAGATCCTCCTCGAACGGCAACGTTT